>NC_138602.1:1456714-1520388 GCF_964289735.1 Phaethon aethereus
GGATCTGGTGCAGCTCTGGGTATTTTAGCACTGCACAAGAGCTCTGAAGTTTCTTGGGTGCTCAGGAGAGCTTACTACACTGCCAGCCTCTGAGCAGCACAAAAAGAAATAGCTCTGCTATGAAGGTGACCTGTACAACAGCATCTCCTGGAACAGAAACGGGACCCAAGGGCTCAAAGGAGAAGGCTCTGCACCAGCCTCCCTCCCCATGCCACAACTGGAACTGAACTCACCAACGTTAGTGGGAAAGATGTCCTCGTTGTTGATCTGTACCTCAATCCAGTCCATCAGGAGGTTCATGTACTGGGGAGCAGACAGGGCTGTGGGTTTTCGGTACTTGTGCTCGTCCTGCCATCGGTACTCGTACTTGGGCCCCCCCGACATGACGGGGCAGGACTGCTCTGTGCAATAGTCACTGATGGTGCCGTAGATCAGGTTGATGCGGTTGAAGAAGTCCACCACGTGCACGGCCACCCAGTCGTTCTGCTCCTCTCCTGGCGGCAGCTGGACGGCAACTTTCAGGTCCAGGCCAGCGTTGAGCGAGGCTTGAGCCTTCTTGTGCAGCTCAAACCGCTGAGTCCCCGGCTCAAACTTGCGCTTGGGCCGGAAGGTTTTGTCTTTATTGAACACTTGCTTTAAAGCATGGGACATTTTTCTTCTTTTCTTCTTTCTTTTCCAGGTCCGTAGCGATGACAGCCGGAGACGCAGCGCTGCTGGGCCACTTCCTGGGGCAGGGCTGGAGCCACTCTGATCTTCACAGGAACCTCGCTCTGCTCATCTGGTCCTGATCTGCAACACAGCACAGAAGGGCAGCGATTAGGAGCAGCTCTCTCAACAGGAAACCTGGTCTAAATCCCATAGGAAGAGATCTGGGATACCATCTGGGCCCTCGCCCCAGATCTGAGAAGGGGGGGAAGCCAACGCCAGCTTTCTTCCCTCCCCCTTCTCCCTACAGCCCAGCCCACGGCACAGCGGTGGCGCGGCTGTCAGAGGTGACCTGGGCTGAACGAGGAGTCACCCCTGCAAGGTCTCCCGACGCTCAGCGTGGGGATGAGGGAACCAGCCCCATTGCCGACGCTCAGCGTGGGGATGAGGGAACCAGCCCCATTGGGAAGGGGTGTAACGGGAAGGGGCAAAGCGAGACATCGAGGTATAGTCCCCCCGTGCCACCCAGCGCTGCCTCTGCGGGAGATTCACCCCAGCATCATCACACCCAGAGACCCAAACCCCACAGAAACAAGGACAAACCACCACCTATTCAACTCCAAGACACCAAATAGTTAAGAAGGGTAAAACAAGTTGGGTTTTACCTGGATCAGGTTTTTCACCTATGCTTCCCCCCGCCTTTGGAAACAAGCTAAAAGGTAAGGTTATGACAACCTAAGATAAAGTTCAGATCTGTTGCCAGACATACTCCAACAAAACAACCGTTTGAGCAGGAGCTGCCTGCGCTGTCGTAGCATTAAAGACAGAACATGAAATGGCGGAGGGGAACAAGAAGAAGAAGAAGTCATGGCTCAGGCACCCGGAAGGGGAATATCCTGAAATAACACCAGCTCTAAGAGCAGCCACAGCCTCTTCTGCAGGTGCAGACAGACCAAAAACATATTTTTCGTTTCAGTTTAGCTCACTCCAAGTTGAAGGCTGGTTGAAAGCTGGAAGACCAGGGAAAGCTCGCCTTCCTCTTCCAGTCTGTAGAAAAGAATTAACTTGCGTCTCACCCTCTTGGAGCCAAGATCTGAAAGGATGCTGACGAGAAACACAGCTCTGTTTATCTGTAGCTAATTATACCTCCTTTGTTCCCACATCCATCCCCTCGTATAATTTGTGTCAAGCTGCTCTTTGATGGAAGCTCAAGGCAGAAAGCTGTGTGTACCAAAAATATTATTTTACAGGTGCTGGACAGAGGAATAAATAAAGTAACAAAAATTAACTAAAGCTGATGCCTTACTGAATCTGGCAAATAAGAGTTTTCATAGTTTTATAAGAAAGCATACAAACAAATCCCTTTCACCAAGCAGAAATCTACTTAGATTTATATGAGGCCATAGCATTGTTCAAATAGGTAGACAGTATCCTCAAACTTTGGCAAGAAAATCCCAAATTCAAGGTCAAGACTACCTTTGCTGCAACTCAGCCCGTCTCCAACAGATGCTGCATAATGCTAATCAGCATTTCTTCTCTGGAGAAAGATTAAAAAGATTTAAACCAAGGCCTCTTGTTTCCTTATTTAATTACAGCAAGGAAGAAAACCCAAACCACTTCAGTTTGTCCCACTAAGAACAGGCTCAACGTTTCCTAGTGCTGCTTTTCCTGCGGGAATGGGCTCAGTAACCTCTTCTGTGCGGGAGCAGAGATCCAAACTCCTGTTGCAACGTGGGCCACGACACACGTTGGGAGAAACCAAAAAAGCATTTTAACGTGGTTGAGCGAGATCTACCCTGGGCTGCAAGGTGAATTCGCATACGCATGCTTTCGCTGCGCACAGCGCTGCTAAAGCAGCTGCTGCGACCCCGTAAGATACTGTGAGAGTCAAAAAAAACCCCAAACAAACAAACCCCCCCCTAAAAAAACCCCAGAAAACGCATCCTTATGAGGTGTTTGATCACGCCACAGACATGGTTAGAGGAAGTAGCAAATGGCACAGAGGGACAGCTGAGCACGAGGCAGCAGCTTTGGTTACCGAGAGCTGTGTCACAGCCTCACCACATCCTGCGGCAAAACGCCAAGGCGACCCGGCAGGGCGGAAGCACCAGGGGACTGCGCCCACCCCGCCGCGCTGCCACGTCCGGAGCAAAGGCAAGACCAGCCTCCAAGTAACAAGCAATGTGGAGAGCAGGTGCTGAGCCTGCAGCTATTTCCAGCAGGAAATCAGTCCCAGAGCATTGCACGCAACGATCTCCTTACACTGGAGAAAGACGTGTCCTTTAAAACAAACAAGACAGAGAAGCACAAGCTTCATTGCCCTCCACACAGCTTCCTGGAGGAGTGGCAGCATCCTCGGCGTGGTCCGACTCTGGACCTACTTATCTTCTGTAGGATCTATCTGATTGCTGTGACCACACTCGCAGCCGTGCTGGCCCGAGACTGCAGCCAGGCACTGTCCCTTCCGCTGGACAGGGACGTGTTTCTCAAGCAGGGCTCAGGCTGCAGCCGCAGGGCCCGGCACAGAGAAGAGGCTGGGGGGAAACAGAATGGTAAAACAGCAGGGAAAAAAACCACAATATCCTCTGGGCTTGGCCACGCATGTCAAGAAGCAAACACCAACCATTTTCCAGCAGAAACTGTCATTTGAGCAGGGTGGAGAGACTTTTAATATGGCTTATTTGGTATCAAGGCAGTACCTGTCCTACAAACAACTTCCTCTTGCTACAGAGACATCATTCATGAGAACTGGGGAGCTCGACACAGCAGCAATCGTCTCTCAGACAATTCAGGCATTAGCAAAATGAGTAGCTGAGATTTCAAGCAGATACAGCCTATTTAATTATGGTCTTTGACTGCAACTGAGCTAAAAGAAACATTTAGCTCTAGGGGGAAAAAAAAAAAAAAGCAGCACAGAGACCAAAAGCATCCCTGACATTGCTTGAAGATGATATCACACGTACAACACCTACTTCCACAGGCAGGAGTCACAGCTCAGGCAGCAACTAAGACACTGACTTTGCACAGAAGAGAAAGGGAAGGTTAGGAACAATTAGGATATGGGACATGCAAAGCACCTGAATGGTATCTGCAAGCTTCAAAATGAGGGGAAAAAAAAATCCCCCCCAAGCAAACCTGCAGTACATTTTGTTTACGCCTCCTTACCAGCCAGCCAAGATTACAGCACACGTCACCGGTGCTCCAAGAGGACCTTGGCCATCCCTCCGAGCTCACACAATTGCCGCAGAAAGCCCCACACCGCGGCAGGCCATCCGGAGCACAAACAAACCCTCAGCTTCTCTGCTACTCCCAAGGACACGAGAGGAGCGGCTCGGTATTACGCTGGTTAAGGAGGCAACTTGCCTGCCCAGTGAGGGGCGTCGAGGCCTGGCCCTCCCTTCCCTTCCCAAAAGCTCGTTTTCTCCCCCTGCTCTCGCAGCTCCAGTCCTAACGCTGATTTCTGCTGACAGCAATCCAGGACAGGGCTGTCTGTATTGCCCTACTGTTCCTCTCCCCTCGCCGGGAATGGCAGATCAGGCGCTGCTGCCTTACTTCAGAACCAGGCTCGGGGCAAGGGAAGCCCAGGTGGTCGCTTCCCCGGCTCTCGAATATTTTACACACAGCTCAGAGAGGTTGTGAAAAAAGGAAGGACAGTTACCTCCTCCGAAACACCAGGAAACTGCCTCCCCGTGCAAGCCTGCTGCAGCCCTCCCCAGGTTTTCCAACTGCGAGCAGCGTTCCCGTCGCATCCTGCCCTCGTCGCAGAGGCGGAACGGCCCGAAACCCTCTTCCAGGAGTCCCACGACCGCTCCGGCAGCGCCTGCCCCCAGCACCACCCGGACTCCCCTCTGCCTCTAACACCGTGCAGGGGTTTAACAACAGCCAGGGAAAAAAAATAAAAGCAAGCCAGCACGTCAGCAAGCTCCTACCTGCGTTTCTAGCCTCGGCAGATCACTTGTGCAACCGCTCAGCCTGTCCCTTGCAACTTCTACGAGCGCTTGTAGGCACTGAGGCAGAGAGCTTCCTTTTTCAAAAGGGGGAGAAAAAAAAAAAGAAGTCCCGTTTCAAGCGCGGCTGCAATCCGAAGGCTCCCGCAGGCCGGGGAGGGGTCAGACACACGGCCACTTCCCTCCCAGTGACCCCAGTGCCGGGGCGGCTCACATCCTGCTGCCTTGCTGCTAAGAAAGCCCTTGAGCAAACCCCAGTGAGCAATGCGTTTCTCAAAATAATTGATTTATCTAGTTTCCTTTTAGGGAAGGCACGCCGCTGTCTTGCGAGACGATGCCAAGATGGCATTGCTGCTCCGCATTTACAGCGAGTCCAGCCGAAGGCTCCTTCTGTGGCTGCTTGCAATGGCAGCCCCTCGGTGACGAGCCCGTGCCCGTCACCCCGTCCCCAGTCCCCACGGCCCCCGGGAAGGAGAGGGCAGCAACAAACCCCCGCCTTCCCCCCGAGCCGTTTTCAATGTCCTTACTCACCACTAATGCCATGGCTCAGGCCAGAGTTTCCAACACAGGACACAAAACCACCCATGCCAGTTTGATAAAGCAGCCACGATATATGAGCACTTCAGGTAAAATACCCAAATTTACACAGCACGCCCGAGAAGCGAAGCAGCTTCAAAACAGACAATTAAAAAAAAAAAAAAGCAGACGGACACACACGCACATTTTTTCCATAACTCCCCCTCCTTCAGAAATACCTTCCCACGGCCATTCTGCAGTTTCTCAGTACAGGATGATACTGGTTTTCTACGATCAAAGGAGAGATTTTAATACAGAGAGCGAGGGCGAGGATCAGACCAATTATGGCAAGCAGGGCTGGAGTGGCACTAATGACAGCAGTTTCTGTGCCTCTGGAGCCAGTCTGGCAAGAAACGAGACAGCTTGCCTTCACGGGACGAGGTTTTCGGCCGCTCTTTTCATTTGCTTTATGACAGGAGAAACAAAGGTCTATCCCTGCGCTTACCTCAGCCGGGGCAGGGTGAGGCGAGGAGCGTGCGGGGCAGAAGAGGAGGGCCGAGCGCGGCCGCGGCAGGCACGCCTGCCCATTCATAACCCCGGCGAGACGGCACTTCCACGTCAGCCGGCTTCCTGTCTGGCACCGAGTCTGGCCTCCCGGCCCAGGGAGCTGCCAACGTCTTCCCAAAAGCTAATCATTCCCTTCCATAAGCTCCGCCGTGGTGTTTCTGACCGCGCAGAGCCGCGCGCTCTCCCGGCAAAGGGGCTTGTGGTTTTAGTTGTAAAACCCAAGATGGGAACGGCACTTCGGCGTGCCGAGAGCGGAGCAGATCCAGGCTGGAGCAGCGCTCTTCTCCTGTGAGACCGCTCCAACGCCGCTGCACAAGAGAGAAGCTGCGCCGCAGCCCTGTGCTACCTTCCACATCGCCCTTTCTCCTTTCTCCTCCGCGCGTGCTCCTGGCAGCAGAAGCTGCTCTGAAGCCTAAGGAGAGGGAGCGGAGCGTGGACCCGGCCCAGCTGCACCTACAGCCCCGGGCTGGGCGAGACACGAGCAGCGGGTTCGTTCTGATGCTCTGCAGGACAATATCCACATTTTTCTCTTGGGAACTGCTTTGTAGCAGCCTTCACAATAAACGTAACGGAGCCGTTCAGAAATGCACATTTCAAATGTTGAATTCCCAAGGTTTAGGCAAACAAAGAGCCCTTTATGTTGCACCACAAAGTCGGTTTTAAGAAAGTTCTGCTGGTCGCCAGCCACCCCCCGCAATTTAAATCTGCTGAACAATTTGGAAACTCCCAAGTAAGAAACTGTACAGACACCCCATCTCCCGGCACTTCCCGGAAAGAGGCTTGCTTAGGAGCAGGGCAGTCTCTTTACATACCTCTAAGCCATGGAAATGCAGAGCCTATCTGCACTGCCACATGCATAAGAAAAGGAAACAGACCAAAAATAGTTATACTGGGCTTTAATTGCTATCTTCTTTTTCCCCTGAAAGGCTATGTGTTCACACCAGTTTTAAAGTCGAATTAGTTTATATAATAAAGGGAAAAGCCCTGTTAAATTAAGCCACGGTTGGGTTAGGAGAAGACCCAACCGACACAAGCACCACAGCTCCGGCAGAGCCCATCACGCAGCTGCCTGCTGCAGCCCGCGCCAGATCGAAATGCTGCTGCGCCGAGCGGAAGGCCCAGGCCACGGAGCAGCGCGAGGCATTTCCAACAGTCACAAGCGGGACAGAGGAGCAGGCACTTTATTGCTCAACTCTGAGCTCAGGATTTAGATTCAGACCATGCGGCGATGACAGGAGGGACGTTTCGGAGTTTGTGCGACGGAGCTTCGCAAGCGGATACTGAGGGGAGGCAGGTAAGGGAACGAGCAGCGGTGGGGCTGGATAACCCTTCCTGGCAGGGGAGAGGGAAGACTGAATCGCCAACTTTGCATGCTAGAAGACCGAATTTCCAGCGTGGGTTGCCACCCCCGGCCTTCCAGGCATCCTCCTCGCAGCCACAGAGGGTGGAAAAGCCACTCGAGAAAGTAACTTTTGTAAAAGGTCACCCCTCCTACTCTCCCTTCCCCAAAAGGGGAAGGTCAGACAGCAGATGCTGCAATTTAAAAATCTTCATTTGAAAACCTAGAAGTGACTGCAGTGTAGCAGGAACAGCTATCAGGGCCCTGAGCATCGCTGATTTAGGGACAATTTTCTTGCCTCTTACGTGACATCTGCATCTATTGCAATGCTAGAGCCGCAGCTTTTTTGGAAGGTTTCCACTGATCGTGCTCACTCGTCCACACTGGGATGACGGCTGCATGTGGAGGCAGAGCTAATCCGCTGCAGGCTTTTCAGACGCTGCGTTAAGCTGACAAGCTGGGTCACGACTCCAGGAGACAGGTTAACTGCACAGACAAATATTTCTAGGATAAACCACAAGCAGTGGGTGGCTGACGGCATGCTAAGAGCAGCGCTCTCTTTTTGAGGTCTGAGGCGTCGTATTTTGCAGCCTGCTCCTTCAGGAAGGCCTTTCACTGTCCTTCAGACTGGCTTTTACCACAGGACTCATACAGGGCAGTGTGATACTTACCGAGTCCAAGCTGCGAGCTACACGTTTCTTCCTGCTTTCGCAGGCTTCACATTACTGTCCTCACTGGGCAGGGGTATTTTTGAACCAACAGCAGTTTCATCTACTCCAATGTTGGGATCTGCCCCCACCCAAGTAAAAGGTAACACCAGTTTGGAGCATGAATTTTGCCTCAGGCTGATAAAATGACTACAGCAAGGGCCAGTACTTCAACAGAGTGGCTACTGGTTTGAGATCACAGGAGATGCCAGGGCTATGAGCTCCTTCATCCAGGGACTGAGCTGGAGCATGAGCTGGCCACAAGGCCAGCCTTTCCCATGGCAGGGCTAATCCCACTGACAAACACCTCTTCTCCCCATGCTTTTGGAAGAAAAGCGGTATTGTTTCTCAGTGAAAGCAGATGCCCACGAGGAGACATGGCAGTAACCCAACATGTTAGCATGTCTCCAGGCAAGGAATAAGCCCACTGATGTGGAGCTAGAGATCACCTCAAGACTAACCACATCATAAGACCTCCCGCCACACAGTGAGAGGAAAAAGAAGAAAGAAAAAAGGCCCAAGACAGCAGCCCCAAGAGAAGCCTGCAGTTAAGATGAAGAAAAAAATTAGTGTCTTTCAGTGCAGCCATGGGCCTGACTCAGCTCCTGTTTCAAACTGAAACATATTTTCAATGGCTCTAGCTCATTTTCTGTTCCAAGGGCTCCCTCGGAGCCAGCGCAGAGGCACACAGCCAGAGCCGCTCCAGCTCCAGAGGGAAGCAAGCAGCAGACCAAAGCAGGAGCCACAGGTAACTCTGCCTCCCAGGGGCACCTGGAAAAGGGAGGATAAAGGCACAGCCTAAGGTGCACTCTTTATTGAAAGCATTAGCTAGATACTGCATATTTCTAAAGATGAGCTTCTAAACCTCCAGCAAAGCTGGTTATGGATACACTTACAGCAGCATTTATGGCTCAAGTATTACAAAATACTTTCCTGTCTTAAAAGAAATTAAAACTCAGAAGTTGAAGGCAATTCTTTTTCCAGATCCGAATGCTGTGTGCAGGACTGGTTAGATTTTGCAGTCTCTGTTCTCTGACCCCACACACTTTCACTGTTGAGCAGAGAAACATTTTTCCTGTGTGTACTGGGGCCATGGAGATCCCTGGCCCATTTAGAGAGAATAACGAGTCACAAAAAGTGGCACACGCCGGTACGGTCCAACCTCCATTGCAGCATTTCAGTTCGTGTGGTACTTCACATCCCATCAATGAAAGGGCCATGATAAAGCCAAATGTGGACAAGGAAGCATCTGGCAAACAGGTCCCGCACTAGAAGACAGCTGAAGTCGTGAAGGACGACTTTGCTCAAGATGCTGAGCACGCTTCAAGCCTCAGCCAAGCGGACAGGAGAGGCCGTTTCCATTTCTGACAATGGCACAGTTGACTGCACAACCCCAAGTAATGTGGCCAAAAGAACACCCCAGATCCCGAAAGGTGAGCCAGGCACAGCAAACCAGCTCCCTGCTCAGCACCTGGACTCGGCTCCTCAGCGTAAACCAAGAGCACCAGTTTTTGCTACCAGACCACTGAGCTGGCATGAACTTGAGGCACTCCTCCCTTTCTGAGGATTTTAAAAGGTTACAAGCTCGCCCTCCTGCCGAAGTTAACTTCATGAGCACATGACTAAGACAGAAAGTGAATCTAAGATATGGAATATACAGTCCAAGAAACGACAATAGGTAAACACAGAGTTGGATGCCAGCCTAAGCCCTGGAAAGGAAGCAGAGTGCAAGGCCAAAGCCCCAGGGACTGTGATAAACAGGTGGCTGGGGAAATTTTGCATCTCCTAGCAAAAACCCCCTGCCTGCCCTGCAACTTGGCAGAAGACTTCCAGACCGGAAAGAAGTTTTAAACAAAGAAGGGATGAAAACTGAGAAAGTGTGGCCACTCTTCAGCTCCAAGCAGTAAGAGAAGGGGATCTTGCCTTTTGCTAGCACCAGGGTCCATGACAGAGGTGCTTTTTCCAAACACCTGTGCCACACGCTGGACAACTTCAAATCCCTCCTCCTCGCTCGGAGGCGTTCCTGCCCTTTCCTTTCTGTCTGTCCTGCTCACGCACAGGAAGAGTTTTCTTTGAAGGTGTTGAGGTTACTGTACTGCAGATCGCAGCAGAGGCGGCTACTGTAAGATCAGTACTTCTGCGCTCATAGCAGGAGCGAGAAGCAGAGCAAGAGTTTGCTTTCAAGCGCCACAAGTTCCCCCTCATGGCAGCTGAGCTGCAGCTCACCACAATCAGGAAAAAACCGGAGAAGTCCCCATTCTCCCTGAGCGCTTAAGAGGCTGAGGAGCTTGAAATTCAGGACTGTGCCTTTACCTACGACAGAAACAGCCATGAGCTAGAGAAGGGCGAAAGGGAAAGAGGTGGGATAAAAACCCGGAGCATCCAAGACTGTAACTTCACCCTTACGCCGGTAAAACCCTTTCTCTCCGCACCGGTTGGTTCTTTTTCCTCATGATGGTGCTTTTAATTTGCTGGGAAAGGCTGCAGCAGGTACCGCCACGCGCACACCTGCACGCGAACCCCTTCGCAAGGGGAGGTGACGCCATCAGCCAAGGAACGTCACCGCTACGCACCGCGGCGTCCCGCCGAAGCCGTCTCCCCTCCGGGACTCGCCAACACAAGCGGAACCGGCCTCGCCCGCCGCGGGCCGGGCCTCGGGCCTGCTCCCCGGGCCGGGACGGCGGGACGCGGCCCCGGGCGCACGGCCCCGGGAGGGGCTCGCCACGGGAAAAACGCGAGTAATTTTTCAGAAGGGAGTAGACGTAAAAGTCCCCGTTCAACAGGTTGGTCGTTACGGCCGGCCCACCCCGGCGTGACCCCGCGGGGGCCCCGCTCCACCAGTGTGGTCACAGGCAGCCCCGGGGCGGGCTGGCGGGGACTGGGACCCCCGGGCGGGGATGGGGACCCGCCCCGGCTCAGGGACGCCGCCGGCCCCCCTCCAGGCCCGCTCTTCCCCCTGAGGTCCCTCCAGGCCCCCTCCAGACGCCCGGTGCTCGCCCACAGGCCCTCCCCGCGCCCCCGCTTCCCCGCACCTGGCTGGCGGCAGCGAATCCGTAGCGGCGCGGAAGCGGCGCCCCTCGTGTGACCGCAGCACTCCGCCCCCCGCCCGCCCCGCAGAACTTGGCGGTCTCCCGCGCGGCCCCTCTCCGCGCGCGACCGCCGGCCCTACTTCCTCTTAAAGGGGCCGCCCGCCCGCGCCTCGCCGCCGCCGGCTCCTCCCGCGGGCGGGACCGGGCCTCGGGGGGGCAGGGACTGGGGGGACGGGCCACACCGGCGGGGCCCAGGGCTGCGGCTGTGGAGACAATTGTTTATTTGATTTTATTTTAGTCTATTCTGTTTTCTTTTACTCTATTTGATTTTCTTTTATTTTACCCTTTATTTTTATTCCATTTTATTGTTTTATTTATTCTATTTAATCTTCTTGTATTCCATTTCATTTTCTTTTATGATATTTAATTTTCTTCTATGATATTTAATTTTCTTCTATTTTATTTTATTCTATTTTACTTATTCTCTTCCTTTTCTAGGAGCCTGGGGAGAAGGGGCACCCCACGGCGCCGTGGCCATACCCCAGCCCAGGGCTGCTCAGGGGGCTGTGGGGCGGCAGCCCCCGCCGGGTGTCCTGCTCAGCACCTCGGCGGAATTAAATTACCCGTTGGAGGAGCCTGGCCGCAGAGCGCGGCACGGCGCAGCAGGGCCCTGGAGTCAGGGGAGGGTTTGCCTCAATTTTTAACACGGTGGGGGAGAAGAGGGTGACAAGGCGCCGTGGAAACAGCTGAAATACCCAGAAATCCGAAGCAAAAATTAACTTCAGCTCAGGAAGGCGCCGGGTCCGGCCGGCTTTCACGGAGCCAGGGCTCCGGTGCAAAGCCAGGGAAGGGCCTGCTCCAGCCCCCTGCAGCAGCATTTTGAAGACCCCGCCAGCACTGCCAACAAAAATTGCCTCTTTCCTCCCGCCGCGGCGAGCATCGTCCTCAGCCCTCCTCCGAGCACCCTTCCATAGCCGGCGGCCCGCAGGCCATCCTCCCCAGAGGCAGCCCCTGCGCTGCCGCACTCCGGTAACTCCCTCATTTTTCCCATTTCCAGCCCAGCTCGAGTGGAGTCTGGCAGAAGGCAGGAGCAGGAGCGTGGTTTTGGCACCATCAGGAGCCACATGCCGCCGGTCTGGCCCCGGGAAAGGGCGAAGCCACGCGGAGTCAGGCCAGATTCCGGCCGGGGGGCTCGGCGTGGTTTGAGCCGCTTTGGTTTGACTCGGGGCAGTTGGTCCAACAGGACAGGCTGAAGGGATCTGCACATACTTTAAGGTTTAAAGTCATAAAAAAAGGAGAAGTAGCAGGAAAGACAGCTGCTGGCTCAAAGGGAAATTTTCAGAAACATCAGAATGAAGTCAAATGCAGGTGTTAAGTCCCTGGGAAGCCTAAAAACAAACCGTGCCGAAAGCGGCGCCGTTCCTCACACCCGCAGAGCTCCCTCCCGTCTCCCTCAAGTCCCGCACGCCGGGGGTTCTTCCTGTGCTCCCGCCCCTTCGCTCACACTGCTGGGGAGCTGGGTGCTCTCGCTTCCAGGTGCCCTCAGACCACCCCGAGACAGCAGCCATGGACTCCCAGCACATCTCCACCCGTGGTGCTTGCAGCCCAGCCCAGGAGACATGCGGCAGCGCCCATGGGTGAAGGCTTTGGATCCTTGATGAGGGCCTCCTGCGGCTCCCAGCCCACCCAGAGCAGAGCAGCCTCTGCAGCTGATCCCACCCTCTGCTCCCAAGGGCAGCCTGCGGCCGCAGCCCCGGCACAGGGGAGGGCTGTTGCCCAAGGTAGTAGCAGCGTTCGTGCCTCTCCAGAGAGCGCAGTTGCTAACGCTTGGGTACCTATAGGGAAGAGATGCTGCTCTGCCCAGGACTTGGCATGAAACACTTGCAACCCCAAACCTCGGGGGTGGCACTCTCCTTTCCCTACAAGGATGGTGCTTGTTTGTAACATACTGTGTGCAAAAATAGTTAGATAAGGACCGATTGTCTTTGTCTGGTTGCTCAGTGAATTTTGACATGGCATACGCAGAGAGCAGGGCAAAAGCCTGGCTCACTGGTCGAAGCCAGAAGTGCATGGTGCCAGGCTCACCAAAAACTCCTGCATTTTCCAGTTAAGGTCCTGCAGTTCACTCCAAGTGCTCACTGGCTTGGGTGGGTTTTTTCATGCATTTGCAAAGAGATGGATGTTTGTTGTTGTTTTTATGCCATTTCATCATATTTGTGCTGTCCCACAGCCAACGCTGGGCTCATACTGCATGTGGGAAACAAATGTCCTGCTCCTTCCTTCCCAGCAGGAGCTTGTCTACCAGTAACGGGGCTGACAAGTTAGTGCAAGCCCTGTGTTCTTCTCAGTGCAGAGCTGGTAGCTCCTGACTATGCAGCCCCAGATATTTTCTGTTGCAAGAGATGATTTTCACAGGTTTTGGTCTTACTAGCAACCACTGAGTGTATCGCAAAACCAATGTCTCAGTTCCTGTTGCAACAGTACTGGACCTTAATCCTCGTATTGCTCTGATTTTCGCAAGTGCTTAGATTTTAGCTGCAATTGCTAAAAATAAATTTATTTTATATCTACTTATATAATAATAAATTAATTTTAAAAATTAATGCAGCTTTAACTGGGATTGCCCAAATTCCCCCCCATAATTTGTGTTAGTGACAACTGTTGCTTGCAATGCTGCCTTCCAAAGGAGTGCGAAAATGTGACAGCCTGACCAGTTAGTTATTCAAAGTGTGCTGGAATCAAAGTTTTGGAGTGTATAAAAATCAGGTCAGTTTAAAATTTAAGAGATGAACAACAGCATCATCCCTGTCTCCCTCACTAGAGGGTCCTCTTTCCACTCATGGACTTCATGCCTTAGAGCTGCTGCTGCTGACAGAGCAGGCAGTGATCAGTCCCTGATACGCACATGAGGACACCAGCCCCAGCCGATGAAACCCCACCACTCCACCAGCGGTGTCAGAAATGACTTGCCTCCTCCAGAGCTTTTGGAAGGAGCTTCCTCTTGCCTTCCCTACAGACACAAGCATTCGGAGCTGGGGTAAATCCACATAATGTTTTTGGGTCCATACAAACTGGAAAGGTCTTATAAAAGGACTATTTACAAAGCCGAAAATTTAACTTTGTTTTGAAAGTTTATTGGATCATCTTGACACAAAATCATTACAGCAGCTTGTGGTATGTTGTTTTCTTTTTCTTTCTTTTTTTTTTTTTTTAAGGGAATGTTGATAGCAAATAAATTTGTGAATGTAACACATCATACAGTTTCAAAATTCTAGAATCACCGCACAGGATTCTGTAAGAGAAGACTCTACATGCTAAAGTGACAGTTTTCATCCATGAATTAAAAAAAAAAACACTAATTGAGGAACATTATCCTTTAAGACAATTTTAATATGTTCAGTTTCTAATACACAAACTGGCTAACCAAGGGAGGTTGACCAATACCAAAAACTACCACTTCACCAGTGGTGAAGCCTGCTGCAAACGAATTCCTGCAGCGCATGAGTGCGGTCAAAATATAGGGCTGGTCCTAGCAATAAAACCAGAGCAGAGCCTTTGCAAAAATACCCTAATGTGGGAAGAGTGTAAAGAGCACAAGACACGCTTAAAGTACAGGACGTTCACCCAAAGGATAAGATCAACACTTTATCCTGTCGCCTGTGCAGGGTTTTAGTTCAATGCTGCAGGGCACTGCTGACACCAGTCCAAGCAGTGGTGGTGCTGGAGAAGTGCAAACCAACTCAGCTCCTCCCTGGGGACCCTTCTAGTAATAGCAACCAGCAGCTCTTGACCTGTGCCTTAAAGGAAAACTGTTCAGGTATGTTCCCAGTTTGCTGGGTGTGGAACAGCAAGTAAAAGAACTGGGGCAGGGGAAAACTGAAAGCAAGATTATTTTGGAGAAGGACATCAATTAAGCATCTCTGTGACATCCCTTTCCAGTCAGTGATGCCACAAGATTTCAACAATGCAGAATGGGCTTCGCTTCACAAACCCTCTATTTCTTTTCTCTAAAGTCACCTGCTACAGACACAAGTCTGCAGCTCCTCACCAACCCCTCCCTCCCGCCACTCAGGCATGGAAGGTTCTGCTGCAGGGACCCACTTACGCTTGCCCTGCTAAATCTGCACCCACCGCTGCGAGGGCAGGGCCATGGGAGGTACGGGGACAACTGAGAGAGCACAACATCTCTGATTTCACAGCACAGAGGGAGGGAACGGGGCTGTATCTGCAAACTGTCGGGAGTACAAGGGATTATACGTGTGGCCATTTCTCTAACCTGGTAGTGGTCAACCTCAGCTGGTGAGCAAAATGATAAAAAAAGCAGGAACAGACCCCTTTGGATTTCCAGTTTCTTGCTGTACCCTAACTTTTCAGGAATGTGAAATTGAAGTGGACTCATAAAACACATCAGCAGAGACTGCTCAAAGGGCAGAGGCATGACAGACTCCATTTGCAGGGGTGGTCAACAGGAGCAGAGAACCAAACAGTAACACTTTCAGCCTGTTCCATGCTTTCACTCTCTACTCTCTCAGCTGTCACTAAAAGAAGGTTAAGGCTCAAGGCCACTACTATAAACAGAAACGCAAACATCCCAGTTCTCACAGGACTCATTTGGATTAGCTCAAGGAGATGGAGGATGTTTATATGCTGATCACAATAGATCTTGAGATAATAATAATAATAAATCATATTAAAAAAAAAAAAAAAGAGGCCTTCAGGTCCAGCACCAGCCTCTGCTAGAAATATACATCAACTACAGCAGCCCTGAAGACATACTCCATGGCTAAGGATCAAGTCAACCTTCCCTGGCAATAAGCACAAGCAACAGACTCTGTGCTACTGTTGATAAAATTCTGCTTAGTCCACCATCCCAGGCAGATGGCAAGGTTTATGGGATCATCGTGAGCTGCTGAATAAATAACACCCCTCCCTCCCTCCTCCAGTCATGTCACCAGGATCTCTTTGGGCTAGAAAGGGTTAACACCACAGTTTGTAAAAAGTTTTGAAATAAAAAGGTAACATAGAGCCTTAAAATGTCTAAACTGCAAACAATGGTGGAGTTAACTGAAAAGCACGTGCCCCAGGATAGTACATGCGTACGAGGGAGAAACTTAACACTTGGGTCTGCTCGTCTTTACACATTAGGTGTGTTTCTTGTAGTTGGAGTATTTTATAAGGAATATTCAGCACTTGGACAATGTCTCTTTCATCTCATCCAACAAGTTGCTAAGCAGGGTGGAATCACTACATTTCCCATCTATGGATACAGAGTTCTCTCCCTTGGAAAGAAAAAGAAAAAAAAAAATCCATTAGCTCCTCTTTTAAGTGAGGACAGTTTTATTCCCAGCCAAGCTCAGGGACTGGAAACAGCCAGGGGAGCCTGCACAGGAACAAAGCAGGCTTAGCCGAGGTCAGTTCAGGTAAGCCGTCGCTGCTGCTACTACCCACCAGGTATGTGCTGGGCAACAGAAAGCCCATGGGGAGGTACAAGCTTCGCAGCAGCACAGCAAAAGCTACTAGATGGGTCAGATGAATTGCCCATGGTGTCCCTGGATGATTTAGACAGGATTATTTCCCCCTTTCTGTTAAGATAGGAAAAGCTGCGTATTTAGCTTCTCGCAGGTCTTGTTTCAGTGTGTTACAATGCTCTCACCTTTTTTACCAGTAGGCAAACGTGATGGCCTTGGATAGAACGACTGTACATTGATGCACACGAATCAACGCGTTCCACAACTATAAAGAAAGCAGGAGTTTTCATTTAGTGTGACAACTTTTTAATGTGACAGCTTTTTAATGTCAGATTAGCTTCCCGTGAGTAGGCACTACTGCTTTGTCTTGGCCTCAAGGAATAGAGGCTTCTACTGAGTGAAGCAAGGAGGAAGTCAGGGTTAAGATTATGTACGTGCCTGGCTCCTCTTGGCTCCTATCCAGGATATTTTGCAATAATGAGGTTAGTAATTTGTCTTTTAAGTAAGCTGCAAGTGTTCTGTGGCAAAAATGCTGATCAGAATGTAGATCTCTTCCCCAGAAATGCTTTCAGTGAGGCAATGTCTAATGCATACATCAGAGGATGATGAAACAGCCATTTGTTTTGCTTCATCCAGTACTTGCATTTTATTTGATAAGTCCAAACTTGAATAGCTTGTGCTCTCCTTACTGAAACGAAGCACTGGCGAGAAGAGGTAGGCTGAAGCGCTGAACATCAAACACACCCTCCAGAGAACAGTTACAGCCCTAACTACAAGCAAGCTGCGCCCGTGAAACCTGCCACGTGCCTTGCTGGACTGGAGGAAAGCCACAGGGGCACAAGGACAGCTAATTTTGAAGAACGTTGCCTGCTTTGAGCATACCAATGTAACAGAAAACTGGAGAAAACTCCCAAATTCATTAAATCTGGACATCACCTGCTGCTGTCACTGTTGAGGTCACAGCATGTTGCACTTGCCAAGCACAGCAGAAATTTTAGAATACGGAATTTTGCAGAAGGTTCTGCATTGAGGAAGACTCACCTGAAAAATGATGATGAAAACAGATCTTTGCCAGTAGATGTTGGAAAGAAATGCTAATTCCATCTACTTTAATAGAACTCATGTGCAGATCTCCAGACTCTAGGAGCTTGGCAAAAGCATCACTGCAAAACAGGAAGGAAAGTGAACACTTGTACTAGAAATCCAAGTGTGATCTGCCACATTAGCCCCATGCAGACCTTGAGACATCTCAGGATGCAGAAGTCTAAGTACTACCAAGCTCTAGGAAAATGGGTTTACAGCAAACAGGGGAACCATACTCCAGACTCCACGGAAGCACCCTATGACCTCAACCATAGCTACTTCCACATGACCTCTGCCAGCCTACAGGGCATGTAGCTCCTTCTTCAGAATCACTTGAAGTAAGTTGCTGAACACATTTTAACAGTCAAACATTACACAAGATAACTGAACTATTACCAAAGCAATCACAAGCAGCCAGTCAAAAGCATGCTGTATATCCTGCAGAGATGGCCTGCAGCCAAAGCTCAGCTTCACATGGGCAGCAAAAGCACCAATGTTGTGCCCCCTAAATGACACTTACCTATAGCAAGGCGTCGTGATCAAATATGAAGCGCAACTGAAGTGCAATTTGAAATCTAGTTTTTCATGGGTTGAACCTTCATCATTCTGCAACAGGTCAAAGGAAAGGAGATGAATGGAAGCCCCAAAGCAGCAAGAGGAGGCACCACCCCCACCTACCAAACAGGCACCAACAAAGACTCTAGGGCTCAATTCCCTTTGATATACCCTGGCTGTGCCTGAAGGATCAGTCTGAGAGCACCTGTCACACTACTACATCAGGCTACTTAGAAGATTTGGGCAGCTGAGTTGATACATATAGCTAGAGCAGATTAAGGGACACAACTGGAGGGATCTGGCTGCATTTTCAATTGCACCTTGCTGAAATACATTGAGCGGACTGAATTTAAACTAACACTTGGACACGTGGTTTTACAGTTCACTATTTCCCAAGCAAAATAATAAATTAATGTCTCCCAGATTTTTAGGTACTGCAATAGGACCCGTATACTATTTTTAAGAATCCCTTAAAAAACAACATAATGGCTGACTCGGAAGTAGCCACAATTGTCTCCATTCACTTACTTCGAGCTGTTCATGCAGCTCCTTCATTAATAATTTTACTGAAATAACATCAGAAACCCACATATACAGGTCAATACTTATTAAACAATGCCTTCAGCTAATGTCACTCTTGTTCTGGGCTTCCGTCCTTGTTAACTGTATCTAATTCTTATTACTATTTTTCCAGCCTTGTAACAGGTAGCAGTGTCCAACTGATCTTTGGGTAACTGAGATCAGAAGAAACAGACTCTGGGTTGCATCACTTGCTAGTTGGTTGTCCTCCTCTCCCCAGCAGATGCACCACTGCAGTGATTTTCTAGCTGACAATGCGGCATATGTTTCAGGCTGCATTGCTCACACACTGCCAGGAATGACAATTTAGGACATGCTTACGCATTATTCAGGACATTCTTTGCACAAGATGTCATGTAAAAATACTTCTCACATCACAGAATGGGCTGGTGCAGCAGAGATGAAATGATGCCTAAGAAAAGCTCTAAAGCAGTGCTTTCCACCCAAGTCAAGCTCCCTTATGCAGTTCCAAAGGAAGCAGAAGCACAGAGTTTAAAGCTGCACTTACTTTGACTATAAAGGACAGTGTTCCTTTTAACTTCTGAGCCATAACAATACTCTGAAGTGTAAACACAAACTGGGCTTCATTAGAGATTCCTGGCATGAAGAGAGGAGAGGTAGAAGTCAGGTCAGAAAATAGTTTCCATATCTAAGTAATGGTTAGAATAAACTGATCAGTAGCAGCTAAGCTTTACGTACTGACTATTTCTGAACCAAGTTTGAAGTTGTCCGTGTAGTTGGAAGAGAGCTATATGCACAATCTCTGTTGTGAATTAACAGTGTTACAGCACTTAGCTCTTGGGTCTCTGAAAAGCAGCAGTGACAGCTGGCATTTGGTAGAGGTTACCGAGTGAGTGCCTGGGCAAAGTATGTCACAGTGGAAATACATTTAAATTGTTTGTATAACTGGAAAATATACAGCTTTCCAAGTAATTTTCAGAATTAATTTGAATTCTAATGTTTCTCTGTTTTTCTTTTAATATACTAGTCTGTGTCAAGAACTGCCTTATATAGTAAAAAAGATTTACCCCACTTCGTCCCATGGGGGATCAAAATGCGCCCTGAAGCCACTAAATCCCAGAAGACTTTTGCGAGCTGTTTCAGTAGTCAGATTAACTCTTCGGTGAAGGAAATGAAACTCAAAGTTCAGCAATTCAACCGTACTATTGTACTATGTATGAAGCCATTATCCTTCATCTCTGTATCTTATGTTTCTTAAGGGCTCAGTTCCCCATCCAAATAAGCACATATTGATTGCAAACTTTTACCGCGTATGGCCTCTGCCATTAAAATGGTGGGACAAGAGCTCAAGAATAAATCCAGAGTGGATTCTAACAGTTCAAGAACCTGTATCTGTCTTTCATTTTAAACCTCACAGCAAACTCCTCATGGATTTGGGATTTCCTGTAGTTGGTGATGCTGGCACATTCAAAGGTGTGCCAGCCTGCAGTCACCTGAAAAAGGAACTCAGACATTCGGACTCCCAGTCCTACTTTATAGGCTTTGCTCTTGCCATACAGAACCACCTGCGTTTATAGCCATACTGTAAGAAGGCTTATCCTCTCCAGTGAATTGTGTGAAAGCCCAGGGAACACTCAGGCAGAGGGACATGTCTTTCTGGAAAACCACAAGTAGCAAGACGTTCAAACAATTCTTTCCACAGGAGGGCAGTGCAGGACTAGACATACTCCAAGAACCCTGTGCAAAGCTGTGCATACCAGGGGGTAGCTGGAAGGGCACAGGTATCCCATCGTGTACTGATGATCCTTCTGGTCGCAGCATTTTAGTGTTGAGAGAGTCCAGGACGTTTAGTTCCATGCTCTTAAGGAAGCTAGTGCTTTTGTTCTCAAAGATAACAGAGACAGTAACTTGGCTATCGTTCTGGAGGTTTCCTTGAATATCGTAGGTCTGCAAATGAAGAAGAGAAATTCACAGGAAAGATTCAGAAACTTAAAACAGCAGAGCACCAGAGCAGAACACAGCCTCAGAACAAAAGCAAGCCTCAAGAAGAAGGTAATTTGGTACAGCCATAGGGTAATGAAAAGCACACTGATGATCAGCTCCAATGTACTGGTAAGTAGTGGGAAAATATCAGCTTAATCTTGTTAGGTAGGACATAGGAATGGAAATGGAGCTTTGTTATGTTTCTACCTCCTGGGATTTAAGCAGTTCTTCATCTAAATGTTGTCTACATAAAGTCGCTATGCTAGCCCCAGTGTATCCCCTCTTTTCTCAGAGAACACAAAAACAAGCCATCTGGATTTGAACACCTCAGAACTCACCATTTTAATGTATGGATTTTCAGCAAGAAGGCGGTAACTGGACATAGGCTGAAAAAGAAGGAAGGAATCACAGTTGTAATAGAACTAATTTCTCTGAAGAGCTGTCATTGCCCTTCCTCCCAAAACAGTTTAGCTCCTGCCTCTTCCCCAAGGCAGGCACTGCCAGTACACAGCTACTCACTGGTAGTGGTTCATCATCTAGTGTTCCATTCTGCACCGACTCTGTTGTCTCCTCCTCACTGTGATGACTCTTCTTTTTGGATTTCTTTTTATCCTTTGATTTCTCTTCTTTCTCTTTCTTGTGCTTTTTCTTCTTATGCTTGGAGGATTTCTACCAAGAAGAACAAGAAACTACAACAAACCCTTAAAGAAACCCTACATTTCCAGCCATTACATCATGACTCCTCTACTAATCTTTCAGCTACAGACTCTACGCAGCCTTCTGAATGACTGAACATAATTTCCTACTACTGCAGACCCCTGGAACACAGTCCCTGTTCCTTAACCCCAACAGTCATTCTGTGTCAAGTCCCAGTGAACACTTGCTGCTCTCCACTCACGTGAAAATACCTTGACCCAAAGCAGCCTGGGATCAGCAGAAGGCCAAATCTCTTCAATTGTTTGGAAGCTCAGCTTCCAACTGCTATCTGACTCTTGGCTCAAGGAACAACCAAACCTCTTACTATGAAATGTTTAGAGCTCCTCAAGGACATAACATCCCACTGCTGCCTATTTGCAGGTGGTTGCTACACTGAATAGAATGCTGTTGGTAACTCCCGTGTGCTTCTTTCTGAGGAATAGGACACACTATGAGAATACGGCTACAGGTGTCAGCAACTTAAACCACTTACCTTTCCTTCCTCCTCCTCCTCTTCCTCTTGCTCTTCCCTTTCTTCCTTTTTTACCTCTTGAGGTTCAGCCACGACAGCAGCACCCACTTCAGGCTCACTCTGAGTAGATTAGCATAAGGATTATGACATTAATGGAACACAGCTGAAACAGTTGATTCCCACAGCAAAAGAAGTCTTAACAGTGCCCCCCCCGCCCTTTGTTTGAAATAACAATTGTTACTTCAAAACTTACATTAGACTAACATGGTATCAAGCTTTTAATTTTGTGTCTCTGAAACCCAGCAAACACAGTCACCCGAGGGCAGGATACAAAAGATTTCCTCCAAGGAATCCATGCCCTTCTATTCCCTGTCTCTTCCTCTAAGATCTCCCACCAAAATTCATGAGACTTTCTTTCAGTTTACATCTCACATGCCTATTAATATTGCTAGTGTCTAGCTCACACTAGGAAATAAAACCATACACTAATAGTAGTATTAAAACCCACTGATAATATTAAAACCCACCAAGCCTGTAGCTGCCTCTGTGTTTCTATCTATTGATCTGCACAGCAGAATGAGCTTGAAACCTCCCATTACAATGTCTGTAAATGGGGGAGATAAAATGTCACTGCTCCAGAGCAGTAAGTTGAGGAGATGAAGCCTATTTTTCCCTTCTCTCCTGCAGCATGACAAAGCACTCATATCACAGCTAAGATGCAATTGTAAGAAAAAGTTTCCTGTGATGTGGTAAGATGTCTACCTGTGGCTGGGTAGAGGAAGCAGGCAGTGGAGCAGTGGAGAGCCAGAAATCCAAGTCTTCCCCCTGAATTTCAAGAGAAAAGAAACCCATTGTGGTTGTTTTGATACCATTCTTTTTAAAAAAAAATTAAAATCATCAATTAAATTAAAACCTTAAGTTTTCATGGAAATGCATTGCTCCAGAATGCTCCAAATGCTGCAATACATTTAGGCGCAAAGAGTTCAAGAAGCTGAACTTCAGCCTTTGAGCACGCTTTGAAACCTGGACATAGCTGACAGTAACGGCAAATTACCCTACGCATCACAATAACTACAGGTCTTCAAAGCACAATGGCTTAGAGGAAACCTGCATCTTGTAGTTGACAAGAAGGATACTTCAAGTCTTCAGAGTAACTGACAACTAATGTTTGAATGGTTAAATATGACTGTTCCTAAGTAACAAAACACACAGATATATAGTCCATAACAGGAGTTCCTAAAATAATGCAAGTCTTGGAGAATTACCTTTTTTTCTTCTTCCTCCTCTACTACTTTTTTCTCTTTCTCTTTCTTCTTTCCTTTGTCTCTCTCTTTTTCTTTGTGTTTCTTTTCCTTTTTTTTGGGTTTCTTGCTTTTCTTCTCTACTAGAGGAGCTTCTGAGTCGGGTGACTTCAGGGTCTCAACATTTCTGTGTCTCTGCACTGGCAGCTTCTCACTGTCTGCTAAGGGTCTTAAAAAGAAAGAGGCCATTAACCTTCTGCAAAGACAGTCTCCCTTAGCTCAGTACCTTGACCAAGAGAAGGTACGCTTTGTTTTTAAAGAGCTGGGCCCCAGAATCTTCAATCAGCACATATTTTTGTACCTGAAGTTTATTTATGTAACTGCAGACACTGCCCTCATGGATTAGAAGTTAATAGAAACATTTTGGAGGTGACTGAGAGCCAAGCTCTTGCTGACACCTGATCACTCTTAGAAGTGGTAACTACAGACTTGCAGGCTGAGTAACACGTACAGAAGAATACATACACATAGCATTATGCTGCCCTTCTGGGAAACCACTCTTAAAGGCAGAGCAAAGATGTGAAACAGTTGGAAGCATTTGCAACAGTGTGGAAATTCAAGCAGTGGAACGACAGCATGGATCAAACAGCCCTTTAAGGGCGAGTTTTTTGTTGTTACTGATGAACAGATCACTCCAATCGGCAATTATTTTAAGCAATACATTGTTTCATTTTGGAAGTTTACACTATGATTCTGTACTCTACCATTACATATAAAGCTGTGTTTAATTTCAGATGTCTGTTTCCAAAAAGCACGACTAGCAGTTCAGATTTACACTGTATCCCAAATCCATTACTTAGGAAAAAAGCACCACAGAAATTTCTCCATTCTTGTCAAACATTGTCCAGAAATCCGTGAGTTAACCGATTGCCTCTTTTTCTATTTCTAGAGCTTTTACTTAACATTAATTTGTTTGAGCAGCAAACACCAGCTGAAGAAGATTTCTAATGGTCTCACTTGCCTGAATTTTTTGCTTATATTGCATGAAGAACCAGACCCAATCCATTTTTTACTTTGAAACAGACACTGTATGGGCAAGATGGACCCCCCATCTGTTTGAACAGTAAACAGATCTTATCTTTATTTATATAGATTTCACATACACCTGTACAGGAACAGGGATTGGTGCTGAAAGTCAATGATGAAAGAGACTCACACTAATTTGAGGATCAATGATTTCAATAGTTTTACCACCCTTCAAGTATTTACACTGTCCACTGTAATCAACCAACCTGACAAACAAGGTCAACCACTTAGCAGTATATTCTTACCTGGAAGACTTCCCTGAAACCAGACTGCGTGTGAGCGTGACACAGACATAGCAGTGCAAGCACAGAAAGAAAGAGAGAGGACAGAGACATGAGAAAACGTGACAGGAGAGCACGCTGACTCGTGTGAAGCTGAAAGGATGGATGGGAACAGTACAAAAGTCCAAAGATGCCTCCTGGAGCACAGCATTCAGAAACTGCTCTGCTCAGTGTTTTCTACACTGTTGAGGCTTGTCATGCAAATACGAGGTCTGTAGTCAGAAATTAATATCCTTTTATACACTTGTCCCCTGCAAACTGAGAGGAATGTGACCAGCTCATGAAAAAAGGAAGCTTTTCAGAAGCTTCAGTTCTTTCACTTTCTAGAAATTCTACATCACTTTTTTGCAAGGTACCAAGGGGCCAAACCCCTACAGCTTTGAGAATCACACAGAATGGCAGGCTTTAAGGTTAAGTATCAGAGAGAGATATACTGCACATGCATATATGTGCCTGCACAGTCTTCAAAACTTGACAGGAGATATCCACGGACCATAAATCAACAATTATTTTTAAGCATGGTGATTTTGTAAAACAGCACCAAAAAAAAAATCTCCATGTGCAATAGTTAACAGCCCACTGCTAATTATCACATGGCATGCAGGGATTCAGAGCCTGCTATGTTGCAGCCTGGGGTGCTAGTACTGTAAACAGCTCCAATAGCTGAATGGGGACCAGACTCTGGTCAAGGTTATGATACTCAGTTTGCTCAATCGTATTAGAACAACATTTTTCAACAGTGGCACCACACTGAATGCCCACAAGACAATGGGGATGGTACAAACTGGCTGTAACTGGTCAAATTATCACACCACGGAGCATACAGGCTTGCCATGTGTACAGGGGTTCTGAGATGAACATAGATGAATGCACGTCACGCTCAGTGCCAATGCAGGTTAGATCAGAGACATCCTGGGGCACCCAAAAGCTCAGACTAACTCTCTCACATCTGATCCCAGCTACACTGCCTATGCTTTCAGACTCCATTCAGTCACACAAAATGATTACCTCACCCCTCCCAAGACCCCTCTACTTCTGCAGCTTAGCTTTTATCATCTATGTTGCAGTGGGAACCCAAGCTTGGATGATCATCTGAGGTTACATCCAAGACATGGTGAGAGACACAGTCTTTTCACCTCGTGGACTGTAGATATTGCCTTTGCCTGTTTAGCCCCAGACCTGCCCTCATGCATTCTGGTTAGCAAGTAAGTAAATTCACATACAAAACCATCACTTACTTATCCAGATCTATATCAAGTGCCTTATACGGATCATTAGGATCTTTGTCGTCTTCATCACTGGGCAAAGCATTCTGCAGGAGACATAAAGAGACCATCCACTGAAGAAGCAAACCACAGGTAATTTTGAAACTAGAGCTCTACATCCCCCAAACCAGTTTTTTTATGATTGTTAACCCTGGAACAGGCCAGCTTGCAGTCAGACACAGTAAGTTATAGGAACAATGCACTTTAATGCAGCATCTAGTTACAAGATTAATTTAGAACAGAAAACCATTCTTCATGAACTGCAGGATTTTAATTGCTGCTGTTCGGTCTTGATTAAAGGAAGTTTTAGGAACAAATACAGATGACATCATTAGCATGCACAATTAATTATCATCAGCTGCAAACCTGCTGACTAAACAGCAAGTTAACATCAAAGTGAAGCAGCAGAGCATAATAAATGAAGTGACTATTTGGACAGCGTTACTTTTATAGCAGAGATGCATATTGTTTGTTTTGTTGGGGTTTGTTGTGTTTGGTTTTTTTTTTTTTTTAATAGTCTCAGTGGCAATTTTTGTCTTTTTGTGCACAAAAAGACAATTAATTTCTCCCCCTGCAAAGAACAGCCTAGGACCGTATCAATCAGTCATTTCTTAAACAGCTTTGCAAGAAATCAGGGCTTTTGAACTGCAACAATACAGACTGGCTGGCAATTCCTGGGGGCGGGGGGGGGGGAAATCTCTCAAGAGCAGCACATAGATAAACCCCACAACTCAGACCACCAACCAAAGCAACTGACCTCTGGCATCTCTTCTGTTATGATATCGACGTGGTGAGCTGGAGCAATATCCTCCTCGCTCTCCGTGTGCAGAGAGTTATGCCGATGATGTTTACCTCTCTTTTCCTTTTTCTGTTTTTTCTTTTTCTTGTCTTTCTCCAGTTTCTGTTTATGTCTTCGCTCTTCTTCCAGTTTCACATACTGGTCAGACATAGGCATTCCTGTGGAGGAAGCCAAACTGCTTTCAGGCTACAGTCCACATGGACACTGAACACTGAAACAACATATTAGGGGTGAACCTTGCTTCTAGCTTCTCAGAATTAGAAGGATCAACACCTCTCTATGCTTCCATATCATCTCACATACAGCCCCTCTAGCACCAGCTTTACTACCACACTCCATTGCTCCAGAAACAGGACGTCTCTGTCCTCCCTGATTCTTGTTCACATTAACTGGATTACAAAGAGCATCTAAACATCGATATTTTAAGTAGAATTGGTGCCATTGCTGTACTAATACTGACAATTTTTCACACTTTTGGAAAAAATTGTTGTGTAAGCCTTAAATATTTGCACTTGGAACTCATCACAAGTGATGTAGTGCACTTTATTAACAGCTTTTCAGTGCTATATCAAACCACTCATTAGATATACAACTACCTTTCGATATTTGAAACAAGATGTTAAAAGAGTATCTCTACTACTAGACTCCACTTAAATGTCTCCTGATCACCTTCGTCAGCCCTTTAAGACATTCCAAAGGTGACCGTTACCTACACAGAACAGTGGTTAGTTTACTGTTACAGACTTGGCTGCACAATATACTTAGTCACAGAATTACTTCTAATACTGTCTTGAGAGGAACTGCACTCAGACTGCAAAGTACTATTTTTCAAACACATGTAAGTTAAGGAAATGTATTGAAGAGTCTAATGAAAGTACGCTCCTTACCCTTAAAAACCTAAGGAGGAATTCCTACAAAAGAATTATTATTTTTGCTTAACTGAATTTCTGTAATGAATTTTAAAGGTTATCTGCACTTACCTGGAACTTTTAAGGGGACAGAAAGGTCGATCTGGACCACAGGTATATGTTCCACACCTGGAGTGTCTTGGTATCGCTGGGAAAATGAAAATGTGTTATATTCTGAGCATTGCCAGATACACATCTATATAAATAGACACATTTCAAAACATCAAGTAGTTTAATCCTTTAAGTGAACATTTTAAAGGATAGAAATGGAATAGCTCAGTAGTAAATCCTGCGTGGTAGCAGAGTGTATTTTAAAGCCAGCTGACAACTATGATAAAAAACTGTAGCTAAAAGTAAGGTCTTTTAACCCTGCTACTTCCCTGAAGGCTTACTGCAAGTCTCTGAAGACTTTTTGGTTTGTATTTTATTGCTAATAACTTGCCACTTCAAAAGATAAATTTTGAGATTTGAGTTGAGGAAAATGGGGCAGTCCTTAGGTATACACGGAATAAAGCAGGCTCTATAACACCTGAAAAAGGTGTTAAAAAGAGACCACAACAACCTTTTGATCCATAAAACACACTGCATAGTCAAAAGGAGCATGTTCAAGGTTCACTCTCTCTTCCTTGCTCTTAATGAAGTGCTTGGCAATCTGAACCCTTCCATCATCCAGCATCAGGACAAACTACCTGCACAGGAATTTGCCACACAAGGGCACAGAGAAGAAGTGTTTCTCTACAGCTTTTAGAGAGTCCTTGCTGAAAAATGAACACTACGCTTTCCACAACAAGTTAATCCAGACTGTTCCAAACTACTGTGTAACGGGAGTTGTGACAATTACTGCTTCCTTATTTCTAAGCTGGAGGTCCACCAGAGATTCACAGAAAGCTGCCTGCTCTTGTGATATTAGGTCATTTTTGAGTTTCTCAGCACAAATAAGACTTACAAAAATAGTTGTAGGTAGCCACTCCGGTCGGCACGCTATTAAATGATCAGAACTGCAGTGGAAGTAATTGGAATGTCACAGAGGCAAGCTGCAGCTCTGACATTCAGCAAGCCTTCACAAAATTATGAGAGGCCAGCAAAATATTTTAATTCAGACTCACTCACCTTCTGTGGGGAAGGAGAGCTTTTAATATAAAATGGGTTGTTTGCCTGTTCTTGTTTCCGGGCTTCTCGACGCTAAAAGCAAAAGAGTATTTGTAGTTAGAATGTTTGTTTATAAGGAGAGAGAGATAAAAGGCATCAAAGTGCAAAATGCAATTTCCCTGATTTTTTGGAACAATACCTACCTACTTGCAAAAAGACTACAGTATAGTAGCTGTGTATGATAAACAGTTGTGAGTTACAAGACCTACTAGGATATAACTACAAGTACTGTTATTATTATAACTAATATCCCTTAGAACACCCTTTCTTTGCTTTTTAATTGTAGTCTAGTCATAGTAACTTCCCGAAGACCAGATTTTGATGTCAATTCATATGTTTCTATTTTCATTTTTGTAAAGAGAGGAAGAAGTGAAGATTCTTATCAATAAAAAGTTTTCTCTATGAAAACAAAAAGGCCTGAAGCAGGAAAGGTGGTATCACTACTGACAACAGTCACATTACAGTAATTCATAGAAGCTGCTAAAGTCCATAAGCAAAGGTGCTGCCTCTTTTTCTGCCAATATAGAGCACATAGAATAAGAGAAGTACACCAATGGAGAAGGTGTGTAAAACCCAAACAGTTACAGACCTCAGCACAAGCATCCAACCTCAAGAACCCATACTTCAAAGTGAACTGCACTACACATCACATTTCAGAGGTCAGATTTTTACAAGAGCTCAAAACTCCTAACAAGAGCCATGTTTTTATATCACCTTGTTTCCATTTGGATACGATAGGCAAGCTAGACTTCCAAGAGAACTCTATGTCGGATGTATTCCACAATGCCTAAAAAAATACCTGTATTCAAGTACATATATTTTGTTCACATGAAATCATCAGACTTCCTGAGCTGTAGAGAGCAGAACAGCTCTCTGGCTACATGGAGAATCCACAAAAGCTCCAACTGCTTTAGCAGCACTTACAACGTTACTACTGAATTATGTCGGGAAAAGCATTTTAGCCTTCACTCACTCTGGCCAGTTCCTCTTCATCTATTTCAGGCTGTCTATGTCTGGAATGCCTTTGTTCCTCATCATGAAAAATTGTTTTGGGCTTTTCATCTTCAGACTCACTGTCTGATGGAGGTTCATTGATCCAGGCATCAAGGTCCAAGCTGGTAAGAATTGCAGTAAACAAACAAATAGCTTGACTCAGTACCTCTGAGTATTTCAGTGCTTCTCATCACATAGTTAGCTTTACTATTTAAGAATTTAAAAGTCTAAATAAGTCTTTGGAAGAGAGAAGGAACCTTACCCCTCTGGAACTGGTACTTTCTTCTGTGCTTTAGGAGCCACAGGGTTCAGCTCACCAGCAAACAGGGCTATTACTTCCTCAGCTACGGGTACTTCTTTTATTTGTAGCTTCTGAATATATTTTATTAGCTGCAAGATACAAGAAGCCTAAAAACAAATGCAGAAATAATTTCAGGATTAATATTAACAAACTGAACCAAAAAAAAAAAATCAATTGCAAGGAATGTCAGCAGAAGATAACTGTTCTACTCCATCAAGGGAATTAAGGAAAGCAGCATAACTGCATGTTTACAGTAAATCTAAAAAAAAAAGTTAACCCTCTCTTCTAGCTGCATCACTATGTGTTTGCATAATTTTAATATTAAATTATTTTGAGCGCAATTCTTGCAAGTAATCTTCAGAGGTGGTATTGAACTGGAGTAAGATCTGGGCTCTGACACGAAATGTCACCACTCTTCCCAGTCCTCTAGTTATAGAGCTTCTCTTTCACCGAGTTACACAAAGTACAGAATAAACACACCGCTCTATTGATAACAACGGCTTATATAAAATGTGCATGTCCACAGAAAATTACACATATGCTCCAAGACAAATGAGAGACTTTGTACGATAAATTCCAAAGTAATTTTGTTCTCTTACCCTCTCCTGAACTTCCAGATCTGCACTCTGTACAAACTGAGGCAAACGCTCAATCATCAGCTGTGTAATTTCCTGAGCTGCTTCCTTTTCCCCAGATTGCTCTTTCTGCTGTAGGATGGATGCATAGAGTTTCACCATGTTCTGGACATAAACCGCCTGGATGTGGCCTGGTAGAGTTGTAACTTTAGGCCTCAACATTGCTTCTAATGTTTGGTTTGCTTCCTCGAGGTGTCTACATAAAGACAGAGTAGAGAGATGAACGACAGCAATTGAGAAATGTCAACATGTCATCAGTCTTCACGAAGACTTTTTCAGAAACCTCAGTTGCAGTACAAAGTGCTGCAGAAAGACAGGACAGGCTATAAATACATAATTGTTTGCTCTCTGCGTATTTTCCCCTTACAAATTACAGTAGTAAGAAGAATTTACAGCTTTCTCCTTTTACAGAAGGGGAGGGATACCTCTATTTCCACCTTTACAAGTTTAGTATTCTCTCCATTAACTAAGCATTGCACTTCTGAAGTGCCAACTCCATTGGCAATCTGGATGGAGCAGCCCAACTACCTTCCTGTCATTCTGTACCTCACCACTCACATCAATGAGATAGCATTTACAATCATTTACCGAACAAAATGAAAATCTAGCGGCAATGCTTAATACACAGAAAAGAATGCAGAGTATAGCATTTGTTTTAATAAATCTGATGCTCTTACTCAAAACTGTCTGCTCACAACTAAATGGAAGATGCGCAAAAAAGTTACTGGTCCGTTACAAATGGAAAGCTAAAGTTCTTTCAAACTAAAAATGTGATCAGACTGATATGTTCTCTTGCTTCTTAATCTACAGTTTTCTTTGCAGAACTTTTTTAATTAGATGAAGATCTGAGCTGTATGAGTGTTCCCTAAAAATATCACATCTACTATATGAATTTAAACTGGAACCAGCATTCAGAGTGGCAATTACAAGGAGAGACACTAAAACAAGATGATAAAAGGAGACTACAGTATGATGGTCTGTTCAACTTAACCAAAATGAGGTAAGCATGTGTATACGCACACACAACCAGGAGACAAAAACATCTATTTAAGCTAAAAGACAATGTTGGCACAAGAACATTGGAAATTGTGCTACTGTGGGTATAGATGAGTTTTTAGGAAAAAATAAGATGACTTTAATTCTCAGAAACATTAAGTTCTGCAAAAACCTTTCAACAGGGGCAAAACAGGGAGGAGAGCAAAAACTAATTCGGTCAAACATAGTGACTGGACATTTTCCCTGTAAGTGGGGTTAGACCTTAATGGTTAAGGAGTCCCTTCAATGTCTTAAGATCTTACTGCTCGCATCCACAACTCCACTCTTCTGCATGAGTGAGCAGGATTATAGAGATAAGAAAAAAGACCACATATTCAAAATGAAGCATTCATCTCGGCTAGAAAAACATGAGGAGTCTTAGGGGATGAGGGAGCAGGAAAGAAGCAATCATTTTAAGGTGCATATTCTGAACTATCCTCTTCTCAAAAATACCCTTCAGTGACCTGAATCTTTGTCCAAAAGAAGCTGCTTAAAGTGTCAGGCTTTCTGTTTGCACTTACTCAGAGAACTCCCCACATATCCAAGCAGCAGCATAAAGCACCTCACAGATCCCATTTCTCTGGGTGTTGCTGGCTATGAGATGAGCATTGTCCAGAAGCATGGCCATTTGAGAAACTGCAAATTTACGAATAGCTTTAACTCTGATAGCTACATCTAACATCTGAGCTGCTATAAGATGCCCATGCCGTGTGCCTTCCAATCGGGTCAGCTCCACCAAGATGCTTATGTACCTACAAAAAGTGAAAGGGATGCAGTTTTATCAGCAGACAATCATGCATTACCATTGCTGATGATCCCAAAGTTGACACATAAAAACACTGACCATTCAAAGTTTGTGATATATTGATAATTGGACTGACTACAAATATCTATGATTTTGGTCAGCAGCTCATCCCGGTATGTCGTCCCTTCTGCTTTATCCACATGAATCATCAGTTTCTTCACTATCTCCATCAAGTTCTTCTTTGATACCTGTTAAAGAGTTATTGAAGGGTTTAACCAAAACTAAGCCATTTCCCATACTGTCAAGTCCTCCTAATTCCATTAACGCAGCTGCTAGCTCTTTGATGGACTTGTGCCATGGGTTAACAAGAAATCAGAACCACCTCTCTAGGCCCCAGTTTCAGTCACAATTGAAAAAGGAACCTGTTTATTTCTTTTCAATGTTGTTACTAAAGCAGAGCCAGCCAGCACAAGTATAAAACACCATACTGTGGGAAAGTTGAGAATCAGAACTACTAGCAGCAATACAGAAATCCAGGAGAAAATGAATCTTCTACTTCTGCCAGAGTAGCAAATTTAATAGTTTAAAACCTTTTTGCTTTAAACTAAAAGAAAAAAATTAATATCCAACAGAATTCTAGTATTTCAAAACATAGCTGTATTAACTTGCTCTAGAAACTTTTCTAAATAAAGCAGCCAAAATGCTCACTAAATATCACCAGTTGTTCCGACTCCCTGCTTCCAGCTATGATCTCTCAATAGGTACGTGTTAAAGACACCACTAAGAAAAAATGTATGGAATAGTATTTCTACAATCATTCATTATACAGCAGCATTTCTCAGAGGCAGGGTTGAGCAAAATGGTAGACTCTTTCTCCTAGGTTATCTTTTGACTAAAGACATAAAAAGCAGAATTTAACCTCCAGGAACTAAGAATAAACTCTAATTATCTTTATGACAACATTACAACCACTGTCCTGATCAAAAAATGCTAATTAAGTTATTCTCATCTCATGAGAAGCACCAGACAAAAGGTGTCCTCCTTACTTCTCACTTTCTCCTCTAAAATAGGAAGTTATGAGACATATCTGTCATGAACTCTTTGTGCACAGAGTCTTGAGTGAAAAGTACTTTAACTATACAAATCATAACCACAGCCCTTTCAGAGAGCACATGTCACTACAAGATTGCCCCTATAGCCTATGCACATTTTATGAACTGCCCTGCACAGCTGCGGAATGCACGCACAAGGCTGGTGGCACGTAGCAGAACAAACAGAATGAGCTTCTGCATGTCCTTAAAAGGTGTAACAAAATGTACAATGAGGGGCAAATTCGATGATAAAGCAGCTGAAAGCTGCCCTCTCCTGTTGTTTCAGAGTGCTCCAGACTGTTTCCCACACTGCGTAACTTCGGTCAACCTGAGCTATGGTGTGCTGCAATGTGGACTGCAACCTGGAACAGCACAGACCTACCCCAATGTGCCTGCGGTCCTCTTGATACCTAGACGATGGAAGGAGCAGCTAAGGCTTGTGCGTTGGAAAAGCAGCCTTCTGCGTGACTTCTGCCTGAACTCAGAAACTCCTTCCAATCTGAAGCAAAGTTTCTAAAGCCCTCTCATGGTGTGCCAGATCTTTTACTTGTCATAAGTGCCAGAAAAAATAACGGGAGTTATTATCACAAGACTACTGGAGAGAGTGGAAGAGAAAGTTGCATGTTTTTCTTAAACGTCATCCTCCTAACTAAACAGTCATGGGGGCTGGAGAGGAAAGGAAATACATGTAGAAACATACCATGCCATACAGGAGATCTAAAGCTCTGAGTCGGATAGACTCATCCTTGTCATCCAAACATTGGAGAATGAGGTCCTTGTGAGACTGAACTGATTTAGGATGCGTTTTCAGGATTTTGGACATGGCTAACAGTCCCAGGTATTTCACTGTGAAAGACAAAATAAAACTTCTTTCCAAATATAGAAACACTATTTTGTATCGAGCATGAAATCTTAATACCAAGTGCTTCTACTGAAACCAACTTTAACAAACCTGAATAAAAATCTATGATGAGGATTTTTGAGAAACAGTGCATTACAGATTGTGGTCTTTAATTTCATAATCCCATATACAGGCAAGTAATTCCATATATAGACTTCAAAGTCTTCTTGCACCTCAAGTTTTATCACTGATATAAAAATATGCATTTAACATATAGAAACTATGGGTTTTGAGAACAGGCATTCTAGGATGAACACAGCTTTAAAAGCACTGAAGACTGGTGCATTAAGTAGGAGCCCTGTTCTCAATGGGAAAAAATTAGAAGAAAAAGGTTTGCGCAAAAAAGGACTTCCCGGTGTTCTTTGTAGTCACTAAAACAAGTAAGCATTCTTGCATTTTACTGTTGTGCTTACACTACAGAACACACCTTGGTACTTTCCGAGCAGCAAGCTTATGAAAAGGGAAAACCCAGAGTACAGAAAGAGAACTGTTTTAAATTTACAAGACCACAAACAGCAGTAATAATTAATCTGATTTCTTTTTAAGAAGCTTGTTATAAAGAAGGGCTCACTATCAAAAATTATTTCCACATTAAAAAACCCAGCAATTGTTTACAATGTACCAGGCACTACAATACTGAATAAGCTGTTTGGAGAAACAGCTCACCGCTCTAAGACTGCTGCAATTTCTCCCCAGTGGTTGGTTGCTGAAAGCTTCCATAAAGACAAGCAACATACTTACAGTTCTGGTCAGAATCTTCGATCAATATCCTTAACTTCTGAACACAAAGCTGGAAAAAAGACCACATCATGCTTATTACAAGCCTTACAAGTCTTAATTAAAGTAACTCTTCATAAAATTTATTGAATACACCATAAAGCATTCTGACCAAGACCCAGAATCACCGAATTATTAAGGTTGGAAAGGACCTTGGAGATCATCAAGTCCAACCGTTAACCCAAGACCCGGGGCTTTTAGTAAGAGGGTCTTGTTGCATTAACAGATTTAAAAAAAAAAAAAAAAAAGGAACCTCTGTATAATTGTATTAATAGTAGCAGCTGAAGAAGAGATTTAGGAAAACCCTAAATGAGAAGGATCTGCATTTTAGAGCAAAGGAGATAAGAATTTATATAGGAAATGCTTCAGTCTGTAGGATTCCACCTAAGTGAGAGCACTTCAGGGAGCTACTGCTTTAACTTTTGGCAGTGGAACACAATCCAGTTTCTCTGTGGCACTTGGTATTACACAGTAGAGCAGAACAAATAACCCCCCAAAAAATGCAGGGCTGTACCTGGATGCTAGCGCTGTGATTCGGCATCCCAGAGGACAGAGAGATCAAAACTGAAATACACAAGCACAATTTTCAGTTACTATTTCTGTGTTCTGAATGAATGCAGCAATACAACACCCAAAGGTCAACAGCCTGCTCGGCTCACACAAAAATGCCAGTTTATTTTGGCATTTTTCTGTTTGCTTGGACTTTTAGGGTACCAGAGCGGGGGAGTGGTGGGGGGAAGAGGTTGTTACACAAACTGTAGTTTTACAAAAATATCCTAAGTAATAATAGCAGGGCAGGAAAAAAAAAAAAAAGTCTAAAGGTAGGGACTGTTAGAACAGCCAGGTCAAAGCTGCTTTTCATTACTCTTTGCACCCATTATGGTTTACTTTACTGATATCGCGTAGCAGTCAAGACTGTAAATATGTCATCAACTACCATATAGCTGAATATGTAAGTGTGCACTTCCCTAATGTAATGAGATGCAGCAATGGATCCTAGAGTTTCATGTAATTAGATTGGAGTTTTAATCAAGCCAGCAAGAGACTTGAGGCAAAAATCAGGTCCCTTGTTGACTATGTTGGGCATTTGTAAAGCTCTGGCAGCACACAATCCCACAGCAGAAAAGGTGGTGCTATCTTGTTAACTGCCGCTGCCATACAGCATGTCCAAGCCAACATCAACTCTTATCGAGCAAGTCCCACATGACTAAAAAGTCTAGTGGCATTTTACCTGCCGTGATCCTGCAGAGCTACATTTCCAAGAAGGCATGTTAGATGCTATCATTTTGGGTCATGCAAAGAGCTGGCAGGTGCAAGGTGCTGCTCTAACCCAGGCACACAGCTTCACATCTCATTTTCTAAATTTTACATTACAGGCCCTGAGATGTCCTGGGTGTGTGAATTTCCCTTTGAACCACAGATTTTTCCTATCGTATCTCAGGGAAGGACACTCTCATCCACAATGGAATTAACCTCAGTGTTATTCTTTCCCCCATCATAATGTCATCTCACATTTTCCTGAAGGAATAAACAAATACAAAGTGAGCACAGATCACCCCTTTCCTCTCTGAACTGACCCAGTACAGCAAGTTTCTGCATCATTATCCAAACTACCCAAAAGAGACAAACTTATGGCCAAACAGTGGATGTCAATAACCCTCTACTTCCACACAATGATAGAAAAATGCTGGAATACCATGTTATCCCTTTTTGCCTTTGTTTCTCTCCCCATCCCCATTATCGAGTTCACATCCCTTCCCCAGAAATTGAAACTGTAAATCAATGATTCCAATTACCCTCTTTAAGGAACTAAATGAAGTTTTTAAGCTGTGAAATTGTAAAATTAAAAAATAAGTCTGCTCCTTCATCACGTAAGAAAACTTTGGCAGAGTTTCCACGAGACATCAGTCATATTTTAATTTTATTGCTGCTGGTATACTTAGTAGTTCTAGCAATGTATAAATAATTACTCATTGTTTGTACTTTGTTTCAGCCTTTAGCAAATACAACATAGCTGTAGTAACTTAGCCTCGCTGGCTGACAACAAAGGATTTCAGTTACAGTTACACAGCAATAAATCAAAGTTTGCCAGGTGACTTATTTCAGTTATGAAATACATTAAGATAAAGAAAGGTTTACAGATGGTGTTAATTGATGACAAAGTTCATCATGTTCTTTTCTAGATTACAAATTTGAGTTCTCACCTGCTATTACTGTGTTCACACATTCATATAAGAGAGACATGGCTGAGGTGCTGAAACAGAAATCAAGCATTTTAAATAAGGAAGAAAAAAACAGCACATTTTGAAGAGTTGTCAGCAATATGTTGGAGCTAGTTAACACCTTTAATTACACAAGAAATTGCCAGTATTCTGTTCCATATACCTTCAAACTAGATGAAATGATTCTCACTCAAAAAACTGTTGGTAGGAGAAGGAGGGCTACTTAATATTAAAAAAAAAAGTTTTCTCTAAGGAGCAGCAAGTAGCAGCACTGTGACACAAGAGATAAGGAAAGAAGCGGTTACTCAAAACCTCAGTACCAGCTACAGAGCACTGAAGCAATCTTGCCCAAGGTCAAAAATTCATGATAAGGCAGGCAGATGGAGAACATCAAGTTTCTCTCTCCAAAATGAACGACGACTCTGCAGGTACTCCCTATAAGTGAGCAACATGTTTTCAATGTCTGATTTCTCCCAAAACTTAAATTCAAGAAAACTTTTGCCAGTTGAACAGACATACAGTGCAGTTTTAAGGATTTCAAGGTACTTAAAAATCCTGATCTACACAAGAGGGAAACACAGCAAACCTCACAAGTAACGAAGGAGCAGACTCCAGAAGCAAGGTCTGCAAAGGTAATGAGCAAACAGCTCTGGAGGCAGCAGCCAGAAGTGATACCATGAAGGTCACTCAGCACACCATATACGTGACTCTAGTATGCTCAGAACCAAGGCAGTAATTTTCACTCCCGATCCATTTTGTGGTGGATGGCAGGGTGGTTTGCCTTATGCGTAAGTGATACGATGTCCAAAATGACTGAACGGATACCAAACTGAACAGGATTACGTCCTCACAAAAAATAAAATTAATGACTACTGTGGGAGTTGGGGAGAGGAGGTAGAGGCTGGCTTGAAGACATACTGTCCATCCTTCCCGCTTTTTCTGGCGAAGTACTCTTTCTGGTGAATTTGTATGTATTTGTCACTGCTGCAAAAACCCTCTTCAGGTATTTGGATGCAAGGCTGCTGGTCTGCTCTGAACCAGCCTTAAAGGTATACTAGGAGGATGGACAGAAATGGTTTGGCTAGAGCTGCTCTCACGGATACATGAATATCCAGTTAAAATTTGCTCATTCCCATCTATCTTCTTGCTCTGGCACATGAAGAGAAACAAACCTTTTAATTTAACAACTCATGCATAAGATCACGCTTCCTTCTCGTAACTAGGAAAATACATCTATTTCCTTCAAGACACCTACTTTCTGATTTCAGTTCAGAATTAGACCCAAACCAACACTACAAAACGCCTTTAAGAAGGGACAAGGAAATATAGATAAATTTGAAGATATTTAGGACATATATTAAAGGAACCTCTTCCAAAACATATCTGGGCAGAAAAAGGCATGAAAAAGAACTTTAACATACTCCTTACCATGCTGCTCTGTTGGGTAAGGCCTTTCCAAAAAAGTGAAGAACCAAATGTGTGTAGGCGAACAGAAGAGGCAAATATACAGGTGAGCCTTTTTTTATATATTCTCCATCTCTGGCTTAAAATGAAGTGAAAGGAAAGCAAATTGCTCCCATTTCCATGCGTGCTTTGGAGAAATTCAGGCTGACAGTCAGACACCCAAAGACTTCCCTTTAAGATATTTTACCTCGCTCAGGTTTTTCAGAAATAGTCCTGGTGTGATTATTTTTTGATACTTGAAGCCAGCATCTCAGGACTCAAGAAAAGTTCAGAAATGCATACACAGACCTAGCTTCTGACCTACCTAACAGGCACTTCACCAATCCCTAATGAAGTAACTTTTTTCATACATACCTATGGATGAGGTTGGTCAGAGGCTCAATCAATTTCTTTCCCAGCCTCGGTTCTAATGGAGTAAGAGCACCAAACTATTAAAAAAAGAAGTGCAGACAAAAAAGTGATTTAATAGCTGCTTTTAAACAGTATAACAACATGATTTAAATTGCAGCTCATTATATTTAAACCAGGCCATATTAAAATATTGTTCTCTCTTTGGTTATGTTCATAAACATTAGAAGATATTCCTAGTTTCTTTTCATTCAGATTTAATGGTAACTATACTTCCAAGCATGAAATCTATTTTTGCACCCAAGGTAATGTTATGAGAACCCCAATCCTGTAAACATAGATCCAGAATACTTGCCAGTTTTATAATTTTAATGAGAACCCAATTATTAGTTGACGACGTCATCAACTTGAAAAAGAGTGGAGCAAGGGAAAGGTAGTTTTTGGGATTGCGTCGAGCCAGCTCACAAATAACATTTACTGCAGCAGACTGCACACCTGGGAAAAAGAAGTGGGAAAAACAGAAATCTCATAAATGCCTTAATTGTAATTGAAGTTTGTGGTGCAAAACCCCCAGAACAAAAGCAACTAAAGATTCAGTGTTGTGTGTCCAAGAGGAATGGTTCAGCCTCATTACCAACCATGAGGTAGTGGACTAAACACAAGAATGCAAAAACAAGCTGAGAAAGGATTTTATTTAATTTTGGCTGGTTTCTAATATATGAGCAAGCTGGGTGTCTGCTTTGGGTCCAGTATTAGAAAGAACAGGAAAGTGCCAGCCTCTTTCCCCCTTCACTGTTGGATAGCTTGTTTGTGGGACGCAGACAATGTAATAATCAATAATCCTACCCACCATAAAGTCTCCAAACACTCTTAGCTCTTTAAAATGTGTTAATGAGACATATTTAAATATAACACAAAAGCAACGAATCCTTAAACAATCTGACTGGACAAATTTATTCCCTTCTAATTGCTCATCCTCTAAACTGATTGTTCTCAATTTGACATCTTTTAATCTAGACAGAAAAGCAGTAGAAAGCAGTCCTTTTCTCTACAAAGTATAATAGGTATTTTCTTCCTCTGCAGGTGAGGGGTGTGTGCGTGTTTTACTTTCTTTAAAAACACTGTGTCTGGAAGATGCATCTTACATGCCCACACCAAATTAGCACGGTACATGCAATTAAATTTCCCCCTCTAAACACACAGGCAAATCAACTGGAGATCACAGAACTGCATTGCGCACAGAATTCTGAAAAAAGTGTACAGCATTTTGGTGCAGTAAGGGAAGACCAGTGCCTTCCAGGAAGACTGAGTATGAATGAGATACAGAGTAATTGCAAATTTCCTGTACTGGAGCTGAATTGCACTGAAGGGTACTGAAGTACTGAAGGGCATAAACAGCAGTCTGGACTCAAAAGTTTAAATTTAAAAAATGGAAAAAAATATACTAAGTGATGTGAAATTATTTTAAGTACATCCATTGTAAGCCAATAGCTGCAGCTTTGTAAAAGAGCACAGGAAACAACAACAAAAACCCAAACCCTGAAATCAACTGAAGTATTTTCAACAGCCAAGTTAAGTAAGCATCAAACAAGGAACCATTAAGTAGCTTTGTCCCGTTAAGGTTTAATCCACTGACATAGTTTCAATAGCTTTGGGTTTGAAGTAAGAATTGGACATTTTAAAGGATGTATTTTTAATATGGCAACATCTGTCAAAACTCTCATACGTTCATCTACCTATTAAACAGGCAAATCAGTACCCAAAAGATGATTACAGCATTTTTCATGTATTCTTCTCTCCACAAGCTCTAAAAGCGTGTCTACCCAGATGTTTTGGAGCAGAAGTAGTTTTCTAAAATCCACTCACCGGGATCTGGATCTTCAAGTTTCTCTTTAAGGCGAGGAAATGCAGGACGGAGGGACTCTGGGTATTTCAAAAAAACTTTGTACATGATTAACACTGCCTTCTTCCTGATATAAGGCTTTGTATGAGACATCTGTTAATGAAACAATTGCAATCAGGCTCTTAGCAAATTTGTGTTTCCAGAGTTCTTCTCAAGGTCCTTATGTCCACACCCCTGTCTCAAAATTTCTTTCTGGAAAACTCAACTACTTTTTGAAAAGTCAGCTTTGAGGGCAGAGCAAAACACTGTCATTTATCACCCAAATGAACAGAAATTTTCAAGGAAATTCACTTGAGCTAAAGTCTGTAAAGGATCCCCAAAAACCCCACAAGAACAGAGCATTAGTTTTCACATGTAACAGTTCTAAATTTAACAGATATTTACCAGATTTGAACAATTTAACGTTCTTTAATTACAGAAAAAAGTTATTTCAATCTTATCAACTTACCAGTGTCATGATGTCATTTGCCAAGTCCCTGGCTAGATCTGGAGTAACAAAACAGGACAAGCCAGTCAGTGCAACTCCAGTATCATATTGGTTAGGGCTACTCAGATCCTAAAAAAGGAGAAACAGGCTCAACAATTTAAGATCACACAGGATGTTGAGAAACAATTTTCTCAGACCAATTTTATCCACTCAACACATATGAAGCAAAGCTTCTACTTCATGGGAATATTTATATCAACGATTAACAGGAACATCCTCCAACACCTGCTAAAATACAGCTAGCTTGAGGTTTAATAGTGGGCATGAGGAATCATAATTAAACAATAGATGGATGACTGCAACATAAAAGCAATTAAGAGATACTGTCCCTTGGTGGTATTTTAGGAATGGCAAATAATTTTTAAAAACTCATGACATGATCAAAATATGTTTATAGTCCTAAAAACCAGATATTAAATACTAACCCTGCTAAGTCAAAGCCCGACTGTCATCAAATTCACTGGCAACAGGCACTCTCATCGAGCGCGGAAGCATCCTAGCTTAATCTCTCTATCAGAGAAATGAGATCACTTTCCTTCCAAGCCACTGGCAGCACCATAACTTTCAGTCCATAAAGACATAACACAAGCTAGAGTGCAGAATACATCTTATCGGTCAAGTTTCCGTGGACTTATTTGTAGTCAGTATCCTACACAGTCTTTCAGGCATTTCTAAGCTTCGGACTCTTAACAATATTAATATTCAGATCTGATTATGTTCAAGCATAGATTATAAAACGAGACCTCACTGAATACAGAACATCACTGGATCAGTCCTTAACTGCAGTTATTAGGAAACAAAAATATGAAGGGAACTGCACAGAGCATTCCCACACGAACTACCAGAATCAACCGTCCAGATCTGTGTGTACACAGAGGCTGCTTTAGGAGAGCTAAACATAGTCAGGCCTTCAGGGTTCTGTGCCATTTGCATCTCATTTAAAACCTTTTGCAGGTGGTAGGAAATTAGATTCTACTTTAAGAATAATAAAATCTGCTTCTTAAGAAGCAACAAAACTGCAATTCATTTTGGCTTTAATGTGTTTTGAGAAGTGATAATCCCTTAAAATACAAAGTTGATAGATCAATGAAACCTGAAAAGGTACATACAAAGATGCTGTTAAGTAAAAACTCAGGCACAAAAGGAAGGAGTAGCCTAGTAAGTGGCTAAAATTCAGCATAATAAAAGTCTCCATAATAAATAAAATGGATGGACATTATTAAAAATACGCACTGGTCAGAGCAGAACAGTTTAAAAGATAAAGGGAAAAGCACTAGGTCTTTACGAAAGATACGGGATAACATCCCACTGATCCTTTTTATAGCAAGTAAAAGACATTTTAGCTACTTAGATGGTAAAAATGCAGGCGCATCTTGTACTGGATCAGTCAAGTTTTAAAACAGTGATACTATAAAAAATTTAAAATTAAGAGTTTTAAAAATATATCTTTAATCTGAAGAATAGGAAAATAATGCTGCAACACACTAATCCTGAAAAAATTCAAGTGATAAAGCTCTATGCAAATTAATAAAACACACTTCAGTACATTAATACAGCACACAACTTTACATACAGTCATCACCATTTTTACACACAATTATACCAAACAAGTCAAAAGTCTGATTTGTTATTACCAGAAGAAAACAGGCCCTCACAAACAGAAATTTTGTGGAGCCAGGTGACTGCTCATTTTACTTCAGGAACGGGGACATTTTTCTTACCCATTACATTCTTATAAGGGCTGCCTAAGAGACTAGTCAATATTAGGTTATTCAATATTCAAAGGTTATTGTTGTCACCATTCACTGTGATGAATAAACACAGAGAGCTGGTATGAGACAGTGTGAGGGAAACCTATCGACAGCTTCTAAGTATTTCATTAGTCCTTCATTAATCCTACTCTCAGGAATGAGAGTAGCCTGTAAATCAAGTAAATAGAATTCTACTTAAACACCCTTATATTCCTAGAAGAGATATACTTCATACAGATTTTAAAACACAAGTAGTGACATAGTGCAAGAAAAAATAAAGAACTGAAGTAAAAAGTTTACCTTTCGGATCTGATTAGTAGTCAACATAATTACATCAGTCCCTTCATGAAAGCACTGAGAGGCAGCTAGGTAACCGATTCTCTGTAAAAGGCGAGGAGAAAAAAAAAATATTTTTAAAGTAAGTTTAGATGAACAACGAGTAGCTTCACAAGCAGTATTACAAAGATGAACAATTAGGTAGGAGATTTGCATAACAGACGAGGCACGATAGAGTTCTCTAGAAAAGGGGCTTTATATCAAGAAAGAATAATCTCAGACAAGTGACATTTCGAGTGCTAATACATCTATCTTAAGTATAATAAAACTAGCTTCACCTTCTCAAATTTCTTAGAACATACAGGTTCAGTGATAGTGAAGATGTAGAAATAAGGTAGGATTGTCAGTAGAAGAAATGGAGAATATTACATCTATTTTGTCTCTGCTGACTCCTGACTTTCAGGTAACAAAGCCCAATTTGGAAACTATTCCTTATGAAGTAACATTCCACCCCGTTCGGTGAAAAAAGGTCTACAACACACAACATGACCAAAACCTTTCAAGAAAAATTATAAAGCTATTACAACATAAAATATGCCTGCTACTAGGAATCTTAGCTGGTCTTCACATAAAAATACTCTGTTTTTTCACAAAATATATCTGACAGCTGTTGTCAAACATCTGGTAGAAAAAGCCCATACTATCAGGCCAAGTATTATCTACTTCCTTTCTGTATTGAAGAAAGTAAACCAAAAGATGATGTACCAATGCATTCATTAAATACAGTAACGAAACTGCTTGGCTAGTACAGTTGTACGTACACAGAGAACTCACTTTGAATGTAAACTTCGATGCACTCATTACTTCAATAATATTGAAAGCAGCCCAACTGATGTCATAGCCCAGCATCTGTAACTGTGAGCAGAGAAGCAGAGATAAACTTCTGAAATAAGAGACTCAACAAAATAGGTCAAGACACCTCACAAAATTGAATAGGTAACAAGAGTCCAAAAATAATACTACAAGACACCTCAAATTCATAAGTAATATTACATTCTACACCACTCGCAGTAAGTGAAGGAAGTCTCGAAGTTCCACCAGAAGCAAGTTTTAAATGGTTTGCATTAATTCCAGGTAACACGTATGCAGTTACATAAGCATCATTGTGAAGGGTTTTCTCCTGGAATTTCTTTAAAAATAAAAAAACAGAACACAATTGCAAAAATAATTCTTTAAGTATTTCCCTCCTCTCCTTCTCGACAAAGGACTGCGCAAAGAGAAACAAACACCAGTTTCAAGTGCTCATACAACTATGTGATAAGAAACAATCCAGTTGAAAACAACTTTTTAAAATTGGATTAGCTTTAAATCAGATTAGCTTCCTGACCTTTCTCAGTAAAATAAAGTTGTACCAGTACTAGTGCCAGCACAATGAACAGAATGGGAATATGCAGACTCTGATGTCAGACACAATTGGGAGCATTTTCACCTGCGGCCCACACTTACAGCCGTCTAAGAAACTGCAGTCTAAGTAAAGCAGGCATTCAGACTGAAGACTAGCTCCTAGTCAGCAAGAAAGAAAAAAATAAAGACGTGGTTACATCATATCCCAGCAAGGCACTTACATATGTAAGTTTGCAGACGGCATTTGCTTTCACTGCAATGTTATCCTGCTTTAGCTCCTGCTTGATCTCATCGATGCACTGGGAGATGTATTTTGCCTGAGGAAAACAAACAAAAATTTGTGCTCATTTACCAGTTTTGCAGATTTTCAGCACGTTAGGGGAAAGAAGCAGCAGAACTCATCATTTGCAAGCACCAAGTCTCACACACACACTATTTAGGTAAGCACTTAATTCTGATGAAACTACTCATTAACAAGAAACATTACAACTGTATTACAAAACCAAAAGTACGCCGAGATGTTTCTTCAGTGGTTTCCCTTCTCCCCCATCTCCCTCGCAATTACATTTTTCAGTTCAGAGCTCTAGTTTCAAAGATTTGTGAAAAAAGGTGTTCAATGGAGACTGTGTACCTAGGGGTCTGAACAAAACCCGAGTTCCACCATTCCACTAGTCACTCACCTCAATGGGAAGTCAGAGATCACCCATTCATTACGTGTCTAGAAAAACCTATGTCAAACGCTATTAAGAGCCCACAAATTTAAGGCGACTGATGAAAATACTACGAGTTACTCTACTTTTGGGCACGATGTATATGCTGGCACTGTAGATGCACACCCACAACAGTCCTCACGCCTGAAGAGACAGGGCACAAGTCTCATACAGGGTACAGGTACTTCTGGCTGTAAGCCTTGCCATCCACCGCAACCACGGCAAGGACACCCCCTCCCTGGTTCGTTACTTAGATGAGCCATTTTGCCATTTACAAGTTTTGATAAGCAAGTTATTTGTACGAATTTCTCAGTAATTCAGAGCACCAAATGTCATAATGTTTACATTTAAATATTGGTCCTTCATTTCTTTCCAGCAATCATGTCTGTGCTTGTGGGAGGGATGCAGCAAATTCATGATTTAAAAATATCTATACAGATTTTACTTTAGAAGTAGGCTTAACTCAGTCTGAGATTCTTTCAGTTCACAGTGAATTATGACTTAAGTACTTAAGGTATCTGCTACAGAAATAATGAAAATTTAAAAGGAGAAATAATCTCTCCTTAGAAAGCCACACAGGCACCAGGGCATATCACATTAAATATTAAATAAATCAACTGCCAGAGGAACCGGGTCAGAAACAGATTACCTAGTTCCAAAGTAAAATTGCTGCCCGAATACCATTACCTTCCACCAAAAAGACTTTTTCAATATAGAAGCCTACTGGCTTGCCTTTAATTAACAGTTCTCCCCTTTACACTAAATTTTTTGTATTATCCCAACAATTTGTTGGTCTTTTACAACATCCTAGAGCGATACTCATGCTTCAAGTCATAAAAGTTTGCTGCTAGAAGCAATCTTATTTTTAAAAAATAGCAGGTGACAATAAAAAGAAATTGTACAAGGTCTGTAGTGCCAAGAGACAGTGCAATGATCCACGTGAGGAAAGGTAGCAACTGAATTTTAATGCAGGGACTTCATACTCCAAGTAGCAGTCATGTAATGACAATTTACACTGCTATCATTTAGAGTCTAGCGATACTAGAATTAGAATACACCATCAGGATGCAAGGTGAATAAGCATAATTCAGAGGAGGAGCAGCTTCACTGGTTGAACAGCTTCTATAGAAGCAGAATAATTTATTTGTCTTTTCTCTCAAATCTCACACTCACAGAGGGATAAAAGCCAGCTCCTCCATGGCACTGGTAAACTCAGGTGGAACCACGTTCTTTATTTTGCGACTTCTAGCAAAAGTCTTTGTTGACGTTCACAGAGCTCCTGTCTGACCCATTCCTGCAGCCTGTTGAGGTCCCTCACACAGCAGCCCTGCGTAGCATAACTCTGAAGGAAGAACGCTGGCAAATCAATTTACCTGATGAAATTTAAGATATTCCTAAATGCCTGTATTTGGGGTAGAAATACTATCTTTGCAATAGGAATTTTCATGTTAAAGGAAGGCACGCTGCACACCAAACAAGCCTTTCGTCTACACAGATAGTCATCTGTTGTCCTGGATACAGGCGTGTGGATCACATCTGCCAAAACTGGAGATGGCATTGCACCCAAACGCTTAACAACATAGAGTCCGGGTAACTTCTCCCGGGCAGCAGAAGATTTGGGAGTCTAAACCCTTCGCCTGAGATTGATTCTGGTCCAACTCGCACAGGAAGTTTAAGCTCTTGAGTATAAACTAAAAAAACCCTCTGATAGTAGAAAATACACACTTGTAAGAATGACTTATACAACATGTAACTGATCTACAAATACATTGTGCCTAGCCTTGAATATTTTATGCACACATAAAAGCACACTGGGACAGCATCACAGAATCTGTCACATATGTATCTCGTTGCCACATGTTGGTGAGCAAGGTCAGCACTAGTTCCCAGTGCAGAATAACGCTAACACCCAGGTTCTCAGTCTTTATGTCCATAACCAGAAAACATTACTGTTATTTTCCCACAAGCATCTATCCCCAAACTAAACATTAGTTTAAGTTTCCTGGAAGCCTCTTGGGAGTTGAATGCAAACCACTGTGTGACCAGGAGGGGGAAAAAAAAAAAAAGAAAAGAATACAGAACAGTGCAATAATGTACAGCCTGGCACAGCTGAATAGATTCCCAAGTCACCAGCCACACTTGACGGCCACGGCAGCCTGCAGGCAAAGCCCTGTCTACCAGTTAACCTAACATAACAAGCAACTTCCTTTGAAGAGGGTGGCAAAGTATATTACAGAGCTCTGAATCAAATCTGAAACTAAAATTTTGAAGCGCAGAAAGAATTCCTTCCAAAATGTCTGCACTTCAAATCCTAGAAGACTACAAGAATGAAAGACCCTATATATAGAAAGCTTTAAAGGATCAGCAGGTATTAACTTTTTGTTAATCTCTGTGGAGTAGCACCGTCAGGAAGGAGCAATATGAAGAAAACTCATCTATTTAGTCTCCCACTTAAATCTGAAACCCAACCACCATACCCTAGCCAGATTCACTACCACATTTAACATCTACATAAGTAGGAAGGAAACGAGTAGGCATGCGTGGATCTTCAGCGAAGCTCTTCCCCCGTCCCTGGCTAGTGGAATCACTGACCTCTGCAGAGCCCGGGACAGGAGGCTGCACCAAAGCACTTTCACGCTGACCGATACCCTCACCCCACACTGCAGCCTGCAAGCTGTCCAGTTCACACGGCCGAAGTAGACAGTGAAAGGGAGAATAACCACGTGATGCAATGGAATGGAAACGGTACTTAGCAAGGCCTGAACGCTTGCAGGAAAAAAAACCCCAAACAATTACCTACAGGACAAAATCTGGATACTTTTCCCAGATTTGATTCACTGATAGTTTTTGCATAAATCCTTGTACTACAGCAATCTCCTAGTGTGGTAATTAAAAATAAGTATTTCCCAGGATATAACTGGCTCATTTTTTCCTAAAATGCTTTTGAGATCCCATGAGGAAAGGAATGCAAAAGGAAAATACTTCAGAATTCATTTATGCTCACAGTATTGATTACAATATCAATATATTTCTTAATTCCTTACTAACGCTGCGACAGCCTTATTTGAAGCCTTCAAGGGAAGCTACTCGATCGCTCACACATTTTGGCCAGTCAACTGAGGAGCACTTCTAAGTCACAATATTTATAGACCTTGGGACATTCGCAGCCAGACTGCTTTGAGCAAGCAAGGCATTTATAAGGAAGCCTTTCACTCCTGGTGTAGTCGAGAACAAGCAGAGCCATTAAGCAAAAGAACACCCCAGAATGATGGCAATCCAGGCAAAGCTGCAAGGCTGCAGTCAAAAGCTGAAGGGCATATGATAACACAGGGAAAAGAGCTGAGAGGAGCTCTTTATTCGTGCTAAGCTGCCAAGTGGGAAAGGAGCCTTTCCCAGCTCAGTGGAAAAGGCTCCTTAATGAAACGCTATAGCAACCACTTGGGTGATTGTTTTCTCTCTCATACCCCGCAGAAGGAGGAAGATTACAGAAACACACTCAGAGCAGCGCAGCTAAGGCCCAAGTAAAGCATGCAGATGTTAGGAGTAATTACTGAAAGCTGTGAATACAGCACAAAGTGGTAGCTGCCATTTCTTAATACATTCTTAATGTATTCCACCAAACAGATGCAGTAAGCATTTTATATCCATTAACAAAATACACAAGCTAATTTTTAAAATAAGTCCAAATTTCTCAAGAATTCCAAGACCTCACCCAGAAAATATGTCCATTTAAACTAGTGAGAGTGGCTAAAGTAAGAATGAAGGTATCAAGAATCAGACACAATCCCCTTGAAACAGAGGGAAGGAAGAAGGGAAAAGTGGGTCATGGTAAAAAGCCAAAATGTCAGTTTATAGGATTCTTCATTTCCAAAGCCATGTTTTTTGAATTAACTTTGAAAAACACTAAAACTTTATTCCAAGCTCTGGCTAAGACAGAACTTGTGAATCTCAGAGAGGTTCACAAAAGACTAAGATTTTTTTCAAGCAATATGTGAACAAAGTTGAAAAAAAATCACAACCTAACTGAACAACAATTACCAAATCCACCAAAGTCCTTGTCAGGATCCAGCCTCCATCCACTGGATCTGCTGCTTGATTTGAGATTCAAACCTGTCACTTACTGCAACAGCAAAGTGCTTTCCACCCCGATAAAACAGCAAAATGCCCGTGAACATTAGTTCCTATCTCTCCTGTACTTTCAGGGTTAAATACAGTGTTTTAAGGGGAGGATGATTAACAGTGAGGATAAGATCTGGTACAAATGCGTTAACTACACCATTCTAAAACAGAAGTGTTTGGAATAAACAGAACATAAAAATAAATAACCGAAATAAGCACAAAATATGACATTTCTTGTGTTTTAAGCACTGTAGGATTTATCTCTTTTTGCAGCGCTTTGAGACACATGCTTGCCATTAACTCCATGAAATCACGTTGAGCGCAAGCACATGACGATCTCACATGACAGGAAGATGCCCACTGCTCCAACTTCCAGAAAACCAGCAACAACTGCCTACCTCTTTTTTTTTTTTAATAATCTTAAAAAATACTACCTGTGGGATGCAAGCCATGTGATATGACCCCGACGCTTATCACAAAAGGCAGTTACACCACAGACACCTTGTGGAGGCAAAGCAACTTTTGAATTCGTGCTCCAAGCAGAAGATCCTGTCACCACAGTACAGACCAGCTGCCACCTACCTTAGGAGGAAGGCTGGAAAGAAATACGTATCGCTTGCTGGGCTTCTATCCAAACCCCCAAAAGCAGTACTTCACATCCACAAACACCACTGAACCAGTCCAAACAAAATTTACACACCTATAACTGACTACAGTACCTGAAAACACAAGCATTGTACTGTGACAGCACAGAATCCATCAACTGAAGTAAGAGACAGAGCATAAAAAAGCAAACCATGCTGCTTTCCACTCATTTGGACACAGTACCAGACATAAGCTTATTAGATGTTAACTTCTGTCATGCATAACTAAAAATATGGTAGTATTTAAATACTGTAGAAAAAGCTATTTGAGATAAGTAACAGGATCTTTCTTTAAGACTACTCCAGGGCTGGACAGAAAGTGAATTCCAAGGCACATGCTATCTCACAACTAACTTCACTAACTAGATAAGCATGTAACAGAATAGAAGCAATAACTGGGAGATTGCACAGCGTTCACTTAAGCAGGTTTGCAGCAGCCAAAATAAAATGGTGCAGAGGGCAGTCAGAGGCAATAAAGAGCTCAGAAAACGTGTTACAACTTGAAAGGCATTTTGAAAAAGCCAAGCTTATCTTTCACTCAGCTGTTGATAAACAGTATTGCTATACAGGTTTTAACATATCTTAGTCTGCCTTTACTGCCCAGCTTTCCAGGGATTTATCCACTCATCTTGTAGGTAGCCTTAAGATCCTAGACCAATGTACTGCTCTCATCAGTGATAAACACCGGAGGCATGAAGGCGAACCTTTGCCATTTCATTTGCAGCATTCTTCTCCTATGTTATTTGTTAGGAACATGTTGCATCATCTACTACCCCTCATCTACTACAACCAAAGCAAGACTCCTTGGCCAAATGACACTGATGGAGGAATGCAAAAGGTCAATTTACACTTTCTGCTTTTGTTACTGTTTACTGAAATTATATGTACCAACTAAAATTTGGCATGATGCATCCATCTATCCTAAATTGATTAATAAACCAATAAAAGCCTTTGAACCTTATTCTAAAAATTCAGAGAGGTGCTAAGCAGGTCACGTAAACCTACTAGTTTCAGGGCAGATACTAAACAACCCCAAACCAACCACCACGGCACCAGAAGGCCCTGTAGAAATGCACACATGATCTTCTGAACAGGTACGTTAACACAGAAGGATTGAATTTCAGAAAACAAAACAGATGTAAAATTGCAGCTGCTTGTCCACAGTGACTCCAAGTGAGACCCAGGCCAACGCATGCATGCAGGGGATGCTGCTGCCCCAGACACGCGGAGCACTGCAGCATCAGCAGCGTCTCTCCAAGCATCAAGGTGTTCTGGCAGCATCCCAGGGAGAGTACCTTTTCGGTGGTTTACTCAAAGACAGTTGAAGTATTTCGCACAAATAGGCACCTATGCAGGAAGCTGGAGCACAGCTACAAACACCATCCTGGACCAGCTCCCCAGACGACCTAGTCTGAGATGCCAACAATTAAGTGGGTGTTAAATAGCAAAACCCAAAACAGTCCAACATAAATCAGTAAGCATACATCATCAGCAAGACTCTAGAGATGTCCCTTAATATATCTCCAGTCTGATCAGTCCCTTAATATAAATGTCTCCAGTCTGATCGCAGTATTTGTTAATTTAATTGCACAGCAATTAAACAATCCTCAGGGGTCTGTGCTGTCTAAATCATACCTGAGCAGACAACTTTTAAGACGAGAGTGATGCGTCAGATAAAGTGCTTATCCCTGTAAACACAAGATGTACTCAAACTTTTATTTTTACATTACTATGCAAAAAGCTGTGTAAGTACTTTTACAATAGATTTTTCAATTTGCTAGTTCCAGACGTATTTCTATGCATAATTTCAGGCTTTGATAAAGGTAGGCTTCGTTACAAGCACGCGTTTTGTTGCATGTATAAGAAATAGTCACTTCCTTCTAAGGCACTAAAGTAGCTATTGTTTCCAAGCCTCAGCTGACTGGAATTAATTTAGAGGGAAACATCACAAAAAAAGATGTTTAATGATGTATTACTACTATATAAACATATAACACTGAAAAGATTACACAGACGTTAACACTGATTTATGCAAGACTATGAGTACTTCTCAATGATGGAAATGTAAGAAGGACAATGAAGAAAAAGATGGTTTGGGGCCTTCGCTGACTTCTTAAATTCAGTACAAATATTTGTGTAATTAAAGTAAATTTGTTCACCTACTCCCTGCTGTACAATCATACCACTGGCTCTAAACAAACTTACATTCCTCAAGGCTGAAGCTTAGTCACACCGTGATAGCTAGAAGTGATATAATTTTATGCAGCCTGAATTTGCCATGAAGACTGAGCCCACTGGAAGAAAGTTTCAACATACCCACATTGATGCCTACTTCCCTTTATATACCTCTTAACATATGAATCTCTTGGCGACAGCCAACAGGTTTGAACATCTAGGTCATAAAAGAAACAACAATAAAAAAGAAACAGCTAATACAAAAAACAGCACTCAGCTACGTGGTCTACAAACTTGGTTTCATCAGCCTACTGGCCAGTGACTGAGGAGGTAAGCTGCTATGAACCAAACATTTTTTTTCCTGCCCAGTTACACTTCAGTATTCAATAGGACTCGTAAGTTTTTCAGCTATTTTGAACATATGCTTCTTCCTGAAAACAAGCTTCTTATTGGGGGAAAAAAAAAAAGCACTCAACCACCTTTATAAGCTACTAAAACGCTACCACTAACCATGTCATTTTCTGCACACCTTTTAGCTTACCTAAATATCTTTATACTTCCTGCCACCTGGGTTTAGCAGACTCCCCTTTAGATTATGAAGCATTTCTATTTTGCAGCATGAACTATCAGGTTTTTTTAATAACCTAAGGAACACAAATGCTTCTTTGTAACTGGTCCCATGACTCGGTCCTTCTGATGCATGTCTTTTAATGCTTCCTTTGCTGCTCTTCACATCACACCAGAAATGGGACACACTACCAAAGAATACTTCTAAGTGAAAAACCTAAAGGTACTCTTTGTACACCAAATACACTCACTAAACCACACCGTAGAGGAAGAGGTTTTTCAGTCACTTTTGTGGACACTGATGACATTAGAGAAAAATCACAAAAGGACCCATTTTCTGCACTCAGCACTGGGACAGAGAGAGTTGCATCAAAAAGCATCAAATAAAACAACTCTCTGAAGATGACCACAGTGCAGAAATGTAGTTAGTATCTTTATTCTAATTTGATTTTTCTATCCGTTCTTCCACTGGCCTCGCAAAAGGTGTGGTGCACAGGCCACTCCATTTCTTAGGATGAGGTACCAGAAAGCTCGCTCTCTCCCCTGGACCTACCTAGGCAGAATTTTTACTTACACGTGTGAGAAAGCGATCTGTCTGGAGCGTTTCAAACCCTCAGAAGAGACGGCTACAAAAGGATCTGGACTGGGAACAAAGCTATTAGCCCCACTTATGCCACAGTCAATTAAGTAATATTTAACACAGGAGAAAGCAAGAAGGTAATGCAAGGCAGCTCTAATGCAAAGCCTCAGCTGCTCTCTGCTTGTAATCACACAAGAAAAAGCCCACATCTTGGCTCATGTTCCACGGCTCCCGGCCCTTTATTTTCCGTGACACAGCAGGGAAGGCAGGGACGCTTGCACTGGACCTTGCTACCTTGGAGGCCACTACTTGTCTGCTTTTTTCCCCAATTGGTGTGAGGTCCTTATCCAACCCTCTTTTGTGTATTGTTTCTATTTCTGACTTTGTTTTTTCCAGTGATTCACACGCTCAAAGAATTAACAATAGCGACTCTAGATCCACTTGAAAGTGGGTGGAATAATGAGCTCCCTTCAAAGATATTAACACACATATGACAAGCAGTAACTGATAGAGCATCAGTGACTGAAAGAGCTGTCTGTCATCAATGAACTGCACGCTGCTTATCAGTTGGGCTGTTTTTTCAGTCTTGGGCACCAACAAGCTTTCTAGCATTCCTCAAAATTCCCCAACTATGTTCCAATCACATATCCTTTACCATTAGACACGAATACGGCAATAGTGGCTGGAGGCCAAGCCATCAAAAGACCACAGCATTAGATGCTCTTCAGCCTCGCTAATGACAGGCTGCGCCCAAAAGACTTTTGTGATGTTAAAAGATTCCTCAAAACTCCTTACGCCATCATTTCATCTGAAAACGTGTCAGAGAAATAGCTGGAAGCGTGCAGTCAAGCGCAGCAGATCTTCATTGAAGGGAAAAGGTTTTTTAACAATACAAGTCCACTGTCCTCAGATAATAGTCACTAAGAAGTGAGACCATGCTGCCAGTTTGGTAAGCGCAGTCTTTGAGCAGTGAAATACGTATTTCACAACATGGACACTCAACATGCCTCTCATTTAGCATTATATTATCAACTGAAATTCATTTTTATTTTTTCCAGCCAGAAACACTGAACGCTCCTTTCACTCCAACTTGCTTCTGTACAAAGCAACTTCTTAAAAGCAAATCAGCAGTGAGATACTTATTGCTGAATACTACACACAGGAAAATGGGAAATTTTGAATACGCTTTTTCCTGAAAGTATCGATTACCAAAAACATGAAGTGCTGATCCTGGCACACAAGTAGCAGATTCTCTGAAAGAAGCGGGTAGCAATTTTCTCCAGTTATGAGAGAAGTGTGATGACATTTCATGCAGGACTTTACCCCCTTCTCTCTCCTTAAGTGTCCTCCAGTAAATCAAAGGCACTTGAAACACAGAGGGCAAAGCACCACTCATTTAACATCTCTGTTTCTGTTATTTTATCATTTCAGTTTTATAAAAGCACCTCTCGCCATAGCATTTGACAGTAATTTCCTTCTTGGGAACAACAAACTACTTAACTGCAAACGCAAAACACTGTGCAAGAGCCAAATAGTGTCAAAGGATTATCCTTTACTTATTTCACATTCTGGAGAACATCCCTAAACAGAAATAATTTCTAATTTTGGAGTATCTTGGGAAAAAAATCCATTATACTTTTAACAACCTTGGTACAAGCCATTCCCCTCTTGAGCATGCTGTGTAGCATATCCATAAAAAGCAGGGACAAAGTGGGAGAAGTTATTCCATAGGGTACAAAACCACCTAATAGCAGATGAAAGACTCACTGCTTTCACAATCAAAAGGATTAATTTTCCAAATGAGAGAGAGAGGATGAGATATTAGAAGTGAACGTCAGGGAAGAATGGAATAGGATCAAGTCTTTTTTGCAGATTTGGCTTTCCCTGGAAGTTTGACCTGGCACTGGGAAACACCACAGGGATTAAAGCATCTGTACAGAAAGTTGGAAAGTAAACACAACATGTCAAACTAGGAAACAATCTAATGCTTTTATGCTACCTCTTTCCTTCCACACTAGCATCTACTTCACAGAAGGATGATGCAGCTCCAATTTTCCCCAGAAGATTGGAAAACAGACAGAGTATGTCTACACAGAAAAGTGACTGGGTTAACTAACTCCTGTGCCTTACCTCTCACCCCTACAGAAGACCATCACTTCAGTTTCAGTGTTTTAAAGTCAAAAATAAATGGGTTAGCTTTGGATACAGACCAGAAACTAAAATGAAAACGGCCTCTGACAGGTAATTAAGCACTCTGCAGCAAGGATGTGAGCTAAAGTGCTAGGCTGCCTCCAGTACCTGCTCAGTTCCTATAGGGAGCCAAGAAGGACACTTAAAATTTACTGCTAAAGAGCTCGTGGTGCTCCATTTACTTCACAACAAGCCTTGGGGCACATGCTTAAGAGTCCCAGCAATACAGGATGAACATATAACCGTCAAGCAAGAATGCAGCAGGTCTCTTGAAAAGCTGTATTGAGAAATCCATGTCTGAACAGAGGTGACAACCATTTGGCACACCCTGCACTACAAACACATCCTTGATGCATCAGTGAAATACCAGATACACTTGCTTGTGATGGTACCCGTGGAGGAATTGGAAAGGAATAAATCTTACTATATCCTATCTACCAGGAGAGACTGCCCAGAAAGATGAGGGAAAAAGTGATGGCAGAATTTCCACGTGATTAAATTCCCAAAGACAAGAACCACCACACACAACAGAAATTAACCTCTGCATAAAGCATAACTAAAACAGAAGTCAAACCAAGGCTCATGCCTTCAATTCCTTCCATGTCGTTTTTACTTCAGAAGCACAGTACCTCCTTTCCAGAGACATCTCTTTCACAGAGTAATTCTTGTTGAGCTGAGATCAACAGCTAATATCCTTACCATCAAAGCATGGTGCTGTTTTGTTTTAAACAAATTTGCTCTTCTGAATAGGACAAAGTGTGTGCCTTCAGCTTAGACACTTATCTTGAGACACATAGATGTCAGTTTAACAACTACATCCAGTACTGGAGCAACACTTAGTAGATAAAATGAACAATGGAAGCACTGTAGGAAAAGGAGGAAGAATTTTTGCAGCTACTACTTCTAAAATACCATTCTGATACTGCAACATCACCTGAAAACTAGAAAACATCCATGACCATTGCCTGGGAAGCACTGAATCATCACCCAGCATCTTAATAACAGAAGGTTTACGGCACTCTTCAGTAGCTGATCTAGAGAAAGTAATAGTCCTGTGCTGTTTGCAGCCACTTTATGTAATTAAGCAAAATCTCTGAAGGATTCCAAAAACAGTCCGTATCACAGAAGATGCACATTTTATCAGTGCAATGTCTACTGATCAGCTGAACACATCCTGAAGTTCAGTCTTTCATTTTTGCTGGGCACATGAGGCTATAAAAAGGAACTACAGTTACCTATTCTAAAATCTCGCAACTTGTATTTCAAACTAAAGAGCTACCATCATTTAAAATACTATCATGCTACAGTCCAACTATTGCAACTGACATCAGCCTCTTACAGTAAGAGAACACATTTGCTTTGACCTCACCGATTCCTAGACAGTATGTATACCTGTGTAACAACCTCCTTCAAATATACAGAACCCTACAAAATTGTCTGAGGAGTATTTTTCCTAACTCTAAAGGAGATCAAAGCCAACACATTTTAAGTATTTTTCACCACAGAACAAACTTGGTGTGGCTTAAGATGCACAGGAACTTGTTAATCCTGACGGTGTTACAACACTTGTGCTCTTTATCCTCTAAAAATATATATGAAGTCCTGGAAAAGGAGCTATTTGTCACAAAATTATTTTAGAAATGAGAACAGTATGTTTAATACTCCTCACAGAGGACAGGTGCCACAAAGGCCTGGACCTTTGTCAGGGCGATCCTCAGAGGTTTGACAGTTGAAGAAACATTTTCTGTCCTACGCGCAAAAGAATAAAGCGTATTTACTAAAAGCAGCATAACATACAAACTGGGCCTAAGCATGCTATGGGGAAGTGCTCCATAGAGTTACTGTTCAGCTGTTCCAGCTTTGAGTGTCACACATTAATCGTCCACGTAAACATGCTGTTTCCACTATACAGTTTCCCACATTTTGCAGGGCACTGCACTCTTCATAGTAACACTATCTTCCTCTGTCACCAAATCAATACCCAGAAATTTCATGTATACTAAAATAAAAATAGAAGTTTCCCAGGAATCATTACTAGCAAATATCACCTTGTCCTGTGTACAATAGGCTTAAAAGCCATTTGAAAAGTGAAGTGGTTTTGGAAGTTGGATCTTGTGTTTCAGTGCAACAGTGCACTGAAGATTACAGTAAGAGTTCCAATTAAATTAAGTTTTATAATTTAAATACTTGTTTTAGTTATAAGACTACACATTTTCCAGATACTTTTCATAGCTGATACCATTTGGACGTTGCACTCCCATGACAAGATGCTATAGCCTACAAATATTTTTAGCCTGTCACTAACTCCACAGCAACTCACTGATATTCCAGCAAGGCGTAAATGTCAGACCATTCATAAGAAAGCTTCTAAGGCCGTGACTAGTTGCTTGAAGGTGAACATAAATGATATCCCTAGTGTCCGTTACTCCCCAATTAACATGTAGCACTTCAATGTGGAAAGTGTCACATAACATGCTCTTTATGACTAATTATTTCACCTATACTAATTTCATGATCACGTGCCTCTAATACAAGGGAGAATAAGAGGCCAAGACACACGATTGCTTTCTACTTACAAAAGCTTGGAAACAAGGCAAATACATTTTAGTCAGAAGATATACATCATGGATAATTTGACAGATGAATTATGATTGAACTCAGCTTTCCTGCAGATCTGCTTCCCGATGAAGAATACACAGTTGACTACAGTACTGACTGTAAGGCAGCAGGCAAGAATTCCTCCTAACGTAACTACGTATCAGGGATCTCAACACCACCACAAGACGCTAAATGGGAAAGTAAGTACCTAGCATGACCCTCCCTTACCTTCCTTTTCAACTCATTGCTCCCCTAACGCTTCCTTGTTTCCCCACAGTCTTTCCCTTTTGGCTTACACCCCAGCGTCACGTTCCTCGTTTTCATTCCTGCTTACACCTTCCCCAAAACAACATCCCCTTTCCAGGGTGTCCAAGACACCCGACTGCTGCCGGGCCTAGCGCAGCAGCCTCCCCTACCTGGAGCGGGGTGGAGGCAGACTCCCACCCTCCCTGGCCCCCCCGGAGGAGCAGGACCTGACTGGGAAACGGGTGACAGCCAGCCCGGGCCGACGCGAAAGGGAGCCGGCCACGCCAGGACACGCCGAGAGGAGCCGGCAGCCCCTCCGCGACGGAGGCCGGGTGCCCTCACCTCGTCCTCCTTGTGGTTGCGGATTCCGCGCACCAGGTCCTGCAGGTTCTTGTCAAACATGCGGTCGATGCTGCCCTTCACCATCTTCAGCGCCATGGCGGCGGGGCCGGGCCGGGCCGCGCCGCGGGGCCTGCGCTCGGGGCTTGAGGGGCCGGGCCCAGCCGGGGGGGCCGCCGCGGCTCCTGCTACCGCTAGAGCCGGGTGAGACCAGCGGGCCCGGGCCGCTCACATCCCGGGCGGGGAGCCGGGGGGCGCAGACGGTGCTCGCCCCCGGCGCGGCGCGGCGCTGCACGGCACTGCACTGGGCGGGCGGGAGGCAGGGGCGGCCCCGGCGGCCGCAAGCCCCAACTCCGGGCTCCGCTCGGCCTCCCAGCGCCTGACAAAATGGCGGCCGGTCAGCTGAGGGCTCGGCCCCGCCTCCGCCAGCCTAACCACGCCCCCGTGCCCGCCAGAGCCGCGCCCGCCCGCCTTCTCTGCTCTCCAGCCCCGCCCATTTCGCGCTAGGCCGCGCCCATCCCCGCCACCCCCGCTCCCGCCAGCGACAGCCGCGTCATTGCTACCGCTGACCTCGCCCCTGACGCCCCGCCCACCGCCTGGCCCCGCCCCCGCGGGGCGCTCCCGAAGATCCCACGTGGCGGGGGGGGAGAGCGGGCCCGGGCGACCGGGACACGCGTACGCGTGGGGCCGGGGGTCCTTCCGTGGGGCTGACTGCCGCAGGACCCCTGCGCGCCGGGCCTGGGGGGGCGGTTGGCGGAGCTCCGGCCTCTCCCTCCTGCCCCTGGGTGTCGTTAACGGCTGCACAACCCACAAAGCCAAATTTTGGCCATGTCCCTCATGGGGACGCAGCTCCACAGGCTGCTGCAGCCCGGGCACTGGCTGCCACCACCCTATGGGGAGTGAGCGCCAACCTCCGTGGCCACTCACAGTCCCTAACACTCGTGGGGACTTGGGTAGCCTCAGCAATACAGTCACCCATTTCCCCAGGTGACAAGGGCCAGCATGGGAGAGCTGCTCTGGGTGACGGGTGACGGTGACGGGTGATGGCCAGGCGGACACGGAGCCTCGCAGGTAGCACCATGCACGCGGGCAGCTGTTCAGCTTTCCTACAGCCACAGCTCATCCTCTACCCACATGCTGAACACCCGCATCACCCCTGTATGCGTGTCTGCTCAGGGTGTGACATGTCGCACTGTGGGTGGGTGGTACCGTGGAACAGGAGAGAGAAAAGAGAGGAGCCGCTTCCCCACCCCACCGTTGTCTCCAGAGCGGGATCCCAGCGTCTGGGGAAGGGGAGGAGTAAAGGGAAAGGAGCGTGCAAATAGGAGACGTGACCTTCACAGAATCACAGAATCACTAAGGTTGGAAAGGACCTTCCAGATCATCAAGTCCAACCGTCAACCCAACACCACCAAGTCCCCTAAACCATGTCCCGAAGCGCCACATCCACATGTTTTTTGAATACTTCCAGTGATGGTGACTCCACCACCTCCCTAGGCAGCCTGTGCCAATGTTTGACCACTCTCTCAGTGAGGAAATTTTTCCTAATATCCAATCTAAACCTCCCCTGGCGCCACTTGAGACCTTGCCAAGATCTGCTTGGGCTTTTGAGCTGTTTTACGATGAGGGGAAGGAAAAGGATTTCTGTTTCCTTCAAGTGTTTTTCCCCTTTGTTCTCTGTCTTCAGATTCTGACTTACAGCTTGTTTTTGCTGGACCCTGGCAGAAGAATGGAGCCCATGGGTTCGTTTTTGTTTTTTTCAGAAATAACTGCACACATCAGCCCCGACGCGTTAGGTTTCCGTTTTCAAGGGAAAAAGTCAAAGGGTAAGAGTTATGTTTGTAGGAGTCCTCACGGCACAGTAACATCCAGCATGAGGCGGTGGGTTGAGAAGGGGCGGCCGTGCCCACCCGCGCTGCCACCGACCCCTGCAGCCGTCCCTCGCCTCTGCCGCTGTGCCAGTGCTGCTCTCCGAGGGACTCCGCCAAAAACCTTGCGAAAAGCCCTGGTTTTAACCCAGACCCTTTCGGTGGCTCAGCTGGAGCCCAGGCCCACGCGCTGTCACACCGTCGTGCTGTCGTAACGTCACATCGTCACACCCGCAGGACAGGGCCAGGCGTGGACGCGCAGGCTGGGAGATGCAACGCCGCAACGAACTTCCGCACCACCAGCACTAACGAACCCTGTGCTGCAGAGGGGGAGCTGGGCAGGGGAGCTGCAGCAGCACCCGAGAGCAGGGTGCTGGGGACCAAGCCCATGGGGAAAGTCTCCTACAGATGAATTTAGACCCAGGACTTGATTCCCCCAGACTGAGTTTCCAAGGATTTCTCCTCCTGGTGTGGCCTGATTTGGTTCAACCTTAAAAATTTGGGGCAGTAATGACTTTTTCACTCTTCTTCCTCCAAAACCTGGAAGGTTTGAAATTCTGTTACGATCACACTTAATTAAGAGCGTGGCTTTAACCCTAATCATTGCCATAGGCGATATTTAAAGCCCTTAAAATTCCCAGCTTCTTCTCTCTTACAGCTTTTGCAGCTGAGACTGTTGGTTTTTTTTAAATAAATAACGCCACCTCCTGTTTTTGCTGTCGGCATTTCACAGGCAGCTTTCTCAGGGAAGGAACTTTCCCGCTCGCAGCTGCGTCTCCTCCTGCCGCTGGCGGCCGGCGTCCCGGTGGGACGCTGTGCCACGGGAGAGCTCCAGCGATGGACTACCGAGTCCTGGTGTCTGTCGGTGGGAAAACACAAGCCTGGCCATCACATCCCTGCTGGCGCTGGACCTGGGCTGCTCACTTCAGGGCCCGATCCTGCTTTTCCCCACAAAGGCAGCACTTCTGTGAGTTTTCTCGCCGTCTTGCAGGCCTCCCCCGTCCCGGCACTCATGGGTCTCGCCGCCCAGCCTCCATCCCAACAAGGTTTAACAAGATTTGGCTTGCGTTATGTTAACTGCGATCTTTGTGTAAACTGATGTGGGGGCAAGAAACATGAAATTAGGGGTCTTCAGCCTCCAAGGGCAAAAATAGGATTTTCTACAAAAGCCGGAATCAGGCTGGGCTCCGGCAAGGGCTGCAGCACGGGAGTGACCTCAGGACTGTGGTGCTGGACTGGCCAGGCCCGGTGGCACCGTCACAGGGTCCCGTCCCTCCGCTGTCCCGTCCCCAAATGAGGGGCAGACGCAGGGCTGGGGGCTGCGGCAGCCTGAGTGCAGCCGGCACTTGCGTGTGCCGGGTCTCGCAGTGCCAGTGCCCCGTGGTGTGTCCTTGGCCCTCACTGCTGGCCCAGGAACAAATGGGGTGACGGGTGCCTAAGCTGGGGTGATGGGTGCCCATGTTGGGGGGACCATGATGAGATGCTCATGACAGGATGCCTGTGGTGGTGGTGCTTGTGTTCAGGTGACTTTGCTGGGGTGCCCCATGCCAGGGTGCCCATATTGGGGTGCCCCATGCCAGGGTGTCCTTGACAGGATGCCCGAGATGGGGTGACTGTGCCAGGGTGCCAGCGTCAGGGTGTGCTGTCCCCAGGTGACCCATACGGGGGTGCCCATGTCAGAGTGCCTGTGTTAGGGTGCCCACATTGGGGCGCCTCATGTTGCAGCCCCCATGCCAAGGTGCCCGTGACAGGACCCCCTGGTGGGGTGCCCGTTTTGGGATGCCCATGCTGGAGTGCCCATGCCCGGGTGCCCATAGTGGGGTGCCCTGTCTTGGGCTGCCTGTGTTGGGGTGTCCTTGCCGGGATGCCCGTGCCGGGGTGCCCATATTGGGGTGCCCGTGTCAAATTGTCCTGTTCCAGGGTGCCCGTTTTGGGGTCCCCCATGCCCGGGTGCCCGTATAGCTCCGGCAGAGCCCCCGCCCGCGGCCCCGACCCGCGCTGCCCGCCTTGCCCATCCCTGCCCGCCCCTGCCCGTCCCTGCGCTCCGCCGCTCCCGCTCGGCCCCCGCGAGATGGCGCCGGCGGCCCGGGAGAGCCGGGGGGACACGGCGGGACCCGCGTGGGGTGCCCCGTGTCGGGGGGCAAGGAGTGACTCACGGTTTGGGTGATGGGTGCCCCGCGTTTTGGTGAGGGAGCTGAGTGCCCCTTGAGTAGGTGATGGGCGTCCTGTGTTTGGGCGATGGGTGCCCCATGTTCGGGTGGGAGTGATGGGTACCCCATGTTTGGGTAATGGGTGCCCCATGCTTGGGTGGGGGTGATGTGTGCTCATGTTTGGGCGATGGGTGAGCTGTATCTGGGTGGGGGTGATGGGTACCCCATGTTTGGGTCACCCATGTTAGTGTGTGGGTGATGGGTGCCCTGTGCTGGGTGACGGGTGAGCTGTGGGGCGGGGTGTGGGGGCAGCTGGTGTCCCCATGGGCCAGGCACGGAGCGGGGCGCCCAGCCAGCCGGCGCTGCGGGGACAAGGGACCCATTCAGGCAGCTGTGTGCACCGCGCCTGCTTTTGGCTGGCCCGGGCCCCGCGGCGGGAGACTCGGGTCTGGCACCGCGCTGCACATGCAGCCAGCACAGCCCCCTCACCCCCTACCCTCCCAGAGCCTTTGTCCCCCCACGGTCGCCTCTGAAATGGGGGTGCAGAGCCGGACGCAGCGGTGATGGTGCCATCCCAGGGCGGGGATGGAGCCCAAGGATTAAACACTGTGGCCTCATACTGAAAAATTTCAACCAAATTCCTTGCTTGAAATTGGTTGCAAACAATTCCAGGCTGGAGCTGGCATGGCCCGGCAAGCTGGGGGCTGGGGAGAGCCCACCAGACCCTGCGGAACCCCCGGGTGCCCCCAGCCCCGGCTGCCTTCCGCGGTGCGGGCAGGAAGGGCAGGGGCTGCTGGGCCTGGCCAAGCGGTGCGTGGGGGACAAAAGCTGCCCGGCTGTTTGAGCCAGCTCCGGGCTTGCAAGCTCCAAGCGTTGGGG
>NC_138602.1:1520588-1693588 GCF_964289735.1 Phaethon aethereus
GGTGCCCGTATAGCTCCGGCAGAGCCCCCGCCCGCGGCCCCGACCCGCGCTGCCCGCCTTGCCCATCCCTGCCCGCCCCTGCCCGTCCCTGCGCTCCGCCGCTCCCGCTCGGCCCCCGCGAGATGGCGCCGGCGGCCCGGGAGAGCCGGGGGGACACGGGAGGGAGCTGAGTGCCCCTTGAGTAGGTGATGGGCGTCCTGTGTTTGGGCGATGGGTGCCCCATGTTCGGGTGGGAGTGATGGGTACCCCATGTTTGGGTAATGGGTGCCCCATGCTTGGGTGGGGGTGATGTGTGCTCATGTTTGGGCGATGGGTGAGCTGTATCTGGGTGGGGGTGATGGGTACCCCATGTTTGGGTCACCCATGTTAGTGTGTGGGTGATGGGTGCCCTGTGCTGGGTGACGGGTGAGCTGTGGGGCGGGGTGTGGGGGCAGCTGGTGTCCCCATGGGCCAGGCACGGAGCGGGGCGCCCAGCCAGCCGGCGCTGCGGGGACAAGGGACCCATTCAGGCAGCTGTGTGCACCGCGCCTGCTTTTGGCTGGCCCGGGCCCCGCGGCGGGAGACTCGGGTCTGGCACCGCGCTGCACATGCAGCCAGCACAGCCCCCTCACCCCCTACCCTCCCAGAGCCTTTGTCCCCCCACGGTCGCCTCTGAAATGGGGGTGCAGAGCCGGACGCAGCGGTGATGGTGCCATCCCAGGGCGGGGATGGAGCCCAAGGATTAAACACTGTGGCCTCATACTGAAAAATTTCAACCAAATTCCTTGCTTGAAATTGGTTGCAAACAATTCCAGGCTGGAGCTGGCATGGCCCGGCAAGCTGGGGGCTGGGGAGAGCCCACCAGACCCTGCGGAACCCCCGGGTGCCCCCAGCCCCGGCTGCCTTCCGCGGTGCGGGCAGGAAGGGCAGGGGCTGCTGGGCCTGGCCAAGCGGTGCGTGGGGGACAAAAGCTGCCCGGCTGTTTGAGCCAGCTCCGGGCTTGCAAGCTCCAAGCGTTGGGGGCAAAAAGGGGTGACTGAGGTGGGAGGCAGCGGCAGGGACATCCTGCCCCAACTGGCCACGGGACCTGGTTTGGCCTTTCTGTCCCCATGCGGGGTCACGGCTGTGCCAGGGGCTGGGGCAGGGCAGAGGGTCCCTGCATGGATTCCGTGGCCCTGGGAGCAACCTGGCAGGGTGGTGTTTGCTGATGCACGCTGAGGTGGTGCTGCCAGGAGATTCAAGCTCCAGCAGAGCCTAAAAGGACAAAATTGGGGTTGTTTTTCCATGGCAAAGCAGAGCTCTAACAGGGTGGGGGGGGTGGGATGGGTTTCCCTGGCTCCAGGTGGTACCGGGGGGTTCAGCAGCCTCTGAGCAAACCCCAGCCCAGCTCTGCGATGCCCAGTCGGCCTCGGCCCACAGCAGCTGTGCCAGCACTCTTGCAGAGGCGAGTTTTCCAGCAACAACCAAGCAAGCGTCTGCGAACGGGCACGCGCACGCACCCGAGAGGTGCCCGGTTCCCAGATTTCAGGGGCTGCACATGCCCGAGAGTCCTGGGCTCAGAGTGCAGGTGAGAGCCACCGTTTTGTGCCTGCACGTTGCCCTCCGCAGCGAGGGAAACCCCTTTGGGGTTTTAACTCCAGCCCAGCTGGGTTTGGGCTTTCCCAGGACGCCTGGCCGTGCTGCTGCTCGCCCACTGGTTCAATCCCCGGCCCGTGCAGGGCAGCAGCCCCCAGGGCCACTCTTACCCCCACGTCTTGCCACAGCCTGGCTCCTGGCTGGGCTGGCTGCCACCGTACAGTGACCACCAGCACCCAGGCCGGCCCACGCAGCTGGTGGCAGCCCGCGAGCACGGAGCCAGGGCACGGCTCCGGTTCAGACGCGCCTTCCTTTGGGGTGCCCAGTGTAGAGGCACGGAGCCCAGAGGAGGTTGATGGGAGCGGGGATGTTCCCTCCTCCCCGTCCTGCCGGCGCCCAGCCCAGCCGGGCAGTGAACCCCCGCGGGAGCTGGATCCCAGGGCTGTGGGGCAGAGCCCTTAATCCCGGGAACACGGATCTGCCCTGAGGCAGCGGAAAGGGGAAAGGTTGGTGGGGTTGCTGCAGCCCAAGGGGACGGGGGGGACAGCGGGGACATGGGGCTCGGGGTTCGCTTGCAGCCAGGGCAGTGCACAGGGAAGGGCTCAGCAATGCCCCGGTGCACGCATGGGACCGGTGTTTGATGTGGAGGGGAGAGCTGGGAGGGGGTCGTGTCCAGTCGGTGCTGGACGCACCCGGCCACGCTGGAGATGTGGTCAGTTTGCACTTGTTCCAGTGGAAATGTCCCTGTTAACTTCTGTGGGGTTTGGGTCTGGCCCGGGGGGGCTGAGCAGAGCCGGCGATTTGGCTGCCATCGGCTGTGCCTGGTGCGGCAGCAGGCCGACAGTCCCCCCGGCTTTTTCCATCTTGTTCCCTGGTGAATTTGGGATGTACAGCATTCCTATCCCTGGGCGAGGGCAGCTCCAGCAGTGTCAGCCACATCTCTCTGGGGAGAAAAGCCCTCAAACTGGGCTCAAACAGACCAGTTTCCAGGACCAGACTGGGGACATTCATGAGCAAAAAGGGCTTTATCCTGCTTGGACCTTTGCCGGCACCAGCGCATCCGCAGCACCTCTCGCCTGCCCCGGGCCCTGGCGTTAACGTCGCTTCTGCATCCCGAGATGAAACTGTTGCATCATTTTGTTGTTGTGGCAACTGCAGCCGCAGCATCCCTGGAGAGATTTGGCCCAGGGAGCTGCCGGGACAGATGGAAAGGACAGATGCTGCTCCGTCATGTGGAAGGGAACTCCCTGGCGCGACGCAGGATTGACCCTGGGAAATTAAAATGGGGCTTGGAAAATTGCACGTGGGCCATTTTGCAAGGAGGGGAAAGGAAGCTCTGCACGGTCGGGCTTGCATTCGTGTTGCCAAACATCCTGCCTTATTTCATGGGGCCGTCGAATGGCTAATGGGGGACTGAGACGTGCAATTCCAGCTGGGGTTAAACAGCTTAACTGCTCCATGAAACAAGCGGTGCGACGGGAGCCATTTGCAGAGTCCGAGTTTATTGGTCCTACCACAAAACAGTGAACAGAGCTTGGCCACGCTCCAGGCTTCAGGGGGAGAGAAGGAAAAACCACGTACCACGAAGGACACCAGCAACCCTGTCCCAGGGGAGCCCAAATTAGAGATAAACAGAAAGATGTGGGCATCCAGAATGAGGGGAGGCTTTTACAGCGGGAGTGGGTGCCAGAGCAGCAAGCTGACCCCATCCTCTGGGGCTATGGACCACGAGCATCCTGCCCCGCCGTTACGGGGGCGAATGCACAGGGCTCCGGTTGGAATATTTAAACTGATGGGAACAGACTTGCCCGTATTAACCCGCCTTGTGATCTAACTTGTTATCGTCAACTAAATTGGGTCAATACTCGAGAAGAGACATCATGGAAAAGGGAAGTTTCCAGAGGAGCCGACGTGCACCTTGAGCCCCTGCGCCCACCCTGGCTCCCATCCTGCGGCCAAGCACTCGCCCTGCCAGCACTTCGCCGGCCATGAGGGTCGACGCACCCACGAGTGCAGCAGCGTGCCGCTGCAGGGAGCTGATCCCGCAGCCCTGAGGGGAGTAACGCCAGCGTGGGAATAAGCTCAGGAGGTGTCTTTGCACGTGGCTTGCTCCGAGCATGGCTTGTGCAAGACGTCCTCGGCGCATGAACGCCCTCCCTGCGTCCCCTCATGCCCGCAGGAGCCGGGATCCCCGTTCCACTCACTGCCTGCCCCCGGGGGGTCCCCAGGCAGTGCCCAGTCTGCTGCATGGGAGCAGAGGTGGGACGCGGGAGCGGTGGGGCAGAGAGGCTGCCGGCTGGCTGCGAGCCTCCGCAGGGCCGGGTGCCAGCCGGCACGCTGTACCTGCGCCCGCCAAGGAAACCTCCCTTCCGCAGCGCCCAGAACGACGGCCACGCGCGGGCAGCCGCGCCGCACTTCCCCATTCCTCCCTCAGTCAAACCTGGTTTACCTGGTGGTGGCAAAAAAAATTCAGCTCTGAATTGTGCCAGGACGGAGCCGGGAGCTGCAGCTGGCAGGGGATGCAGCAGGGCCGGCAAACCCAGGAAGGAGACAGGCACGTCTCCCCCCGCAAACCTCGGCGCCAGCAAAATGCAACAGCTGCCGATTTCGAAGCTGATCTTGTGACTCTGGAGCGGGCGACGCTGCAGGTCACTGCCTGATGCTCCTGGGAGATCATCGGCCCGTGGAGCCCTGGCAGCACCTGGCGGGTCCCGCTGCAGCACAGGGCCACGCGGCGGGCAAGCACGGGGGCAAGCAGGCAATGATGACCCAAAAAAGCAAAATTTCAGAGCTGACGAAGGGGGCAGGGTGGCTCCCACCCCCTGGACAAGTCATGGGGCTGCTCCGGTCTCTCAGGGGCCGAACCGGCAGAAAACAAGCTGCTGCCCTTGCTTGCTTTCCTCTCTTCACCAGGATGGCAAACTCAGCAAAATCAGTGAAAAAAGGATCTCCTGGTTAGGGCGAGGCGTTTCAAAAATCACCTGCTCTCCGCTACCTGCCAGCAGACATCAGCGCTGGCGCGGACGCGCGGCTCAGCGGCCAGATGGCCGGGCGCGGGCTGGGTCCATCCGGGAAACCCTTGTAGCTTCCATTACTCGTTATTAGCAGCCCAGGAGCCTGCTTGGGCCACACAAGGACTTCGACGACAAACTGATTAAAGACCAACCTAACGAACTCAAAGAGAATTCTTTAAATGGAGCCTGCTGTGCCTTGGAGAACTCCTGCCATGTCTATTTATTTAAATTTAATGGAATTTTTGCGGTAAGCTAATTAAATATGAATTGATTATTTAAGAGGCAGTCAGAGCAGTTTAAGCACTGCTGACTTGATGATTTTAGTGTTTTCTTTAGAAAAGCGTTCCTAGTTATGTAGTTTTCTGCACGTATGGACATTTAAGGAGGGGAAAAAGGATACAGAGAGAAGAGCAGCTGAGTTTGGACCCGGATTCGGAGGCGTTTCTGGAATAGGGAGCAACCTGCCGTGGGTCCCGGCCCGAGGTCTCTGTCGCAGGGCTCTGCACCCGCCTCCAGCAAACGGCTGCTGGTCTCAGCTGAAGGCAGCAACCTGACAAGAAATACAGGTGTTAGATAATGCACAAAATACCTCGCCGGAAAATATCCCGCTCTGGCACGTGGTGGCTCCGGGAGACATTTCAGGCACGGTGCATCCCCGTGCCCTCCCATGCCGTGCTGTCGGGGCGATGGGAGCAGGAGCACGACCGCGCAGGCTGCGACCCCAACAGCGATGCCAGTTTTCAGCCCAAATATTGGACGTCTCCGTGCGTCGTCGAGGCAGAGGGAGCAGGATCCTGAAGGACTTTACAGATGCCCACCGAACGCAGGTGGCCTTGCCCGGCCCCGGAGCCAGAGCCCAGCGCAGGAGGAGAGCGGGTGCGATCACCCAGAAGCAGGGGCACTGCAGGCTGGTGCCGAAAGCTGGCTCCACGGCAGGCGGCCCCCCCAACCCCCCCAGCATGTTTGTGGCTGACCCACATCCTCTCCATCAGGATAAAAGGAAGATGGGGGGACAAGAGCCAGAAGAGACAGATGGCAAAATCATCCTGCCACGAGCCGTGTTTACCTATCTGTGGCTGAGAAAGTGAGAAACCAAGTGGGGGTGTTACCAGCCCCACGCCCGCATTGCTGGGCAGCAGCTCCCAGCACAACTTCCACTGCCAGTTTGATGGGAAAAGGCTGGTTTTCCTCCCCGAAACCATCTGGCTCCGCGGTGCTTGGCTGCAGGTCAGGCTGTGCCACGGTGTCCGGGCTCCCCGATGCCCGACCGGGGTGGGGGTGCCTCCTCGGCACCTGCCCCGCAGGGATGCTCGTCCCTGGCAGATGCGGGTTCACTGCTGCTCTTCCAGCTCTTGAATGGAAACCAGCACCCAGCGTGGCGTGGCGTGGCCGTCCCTGGGCCCCATCCGGCAGCAGGGTGTGAGCAGAGGCGGGCAGGGAGGGTGCAGGTGCCGCAGTGACACTGGGTGCTCTTCCCTCGGGGTCACCCGCTGCTGAATTGGGGGCCAGAGAGCCCTGATGCACTGGACGTTGCAGCGCTTGTGTCCCACGGGCTGAAAACCACTTAAAAATCACCTGCTGGGAAGAAACTGGCTGCTTTCGAGGGCGACAGAGGAGCAAGTGGCTGCAGGGCTCCGAACCGACCCCAGGGTGCAGGTGCGTCACCCGCGAGAGCTCCGGGCACACCGACGCCGCCCGGCTGGCAACGCTCCCGTGCCGGACCAAGGGCTGAGACGGGCTCCCCGGGTCCGGCTCTGACCTCCAGCGTGGATCCCGCCTTTTGGGGTGCTCCGTACCAGTTCCGCTCTCGTGCCGCGGGCTCCGGAGCCGTGCAATGTTTTGCGGCGGCCGGCAGGCTGGCGAGGGTAAAACGCAGGTGTTGGGAGCCGGAGCCAGCCCCGGCAGGAGCCAGCTCTGGCCCGTGCACCCCCGGGCCGAGCTCCTGGGGCGGGTGGCTGGGGCCAGGAGCCCCCTCGGCTGTGCCCCCCTCCATCAGCCCCAGGATGGAGCAAATTAGCACCCAAAAGGCTTCGAGGGGGGAAGCCTGATTTTATCACTCGGCTCCCAGCGATGCTGGGCACCTATAGAGATGTAAATGGTATGGCTCTGCTCCTGGCCACTGCTGGGCACCTATAGAGATGTAAATGGTATGGCTCAGCTCCTGGCCACTGCTGGGCACCTATAGAGATGTAAATGGTATGGCTCAGCTCCTGGCCACTGCTGGGCACCTACAGAGATGTAAATGGTATAGCTCTGCTCCCGGCCACTGCTGGGCACCTACAGAGATGCAAAATGATGTCATCTGGCTCTGGCCGTCACAAGAGAAGCACCAGCCCCAGCACCGGGGCCACGCTTGGGTGCACTTAAATCCTACTACCAGGTTACACCGTGTAGCAAGGCTGTAGTCGCCAGCGCAGCAGCTCCCTGCGCCCGTTGCTCCGCTCTGTGCCCGGGGCAGCGCTTACTTCCGCGCTCGGCGTTCGCAGCCGACGGACCCCGGCCACCCGTCCCCGTTGGAGGATGCACTGGGTGCTGCCTGGGTGTGAGACCATGGCTCGTCTTCGCCAGGGCTCCCGACCCCCCATCCCAGTGAAACTCTTACTCGGAGACGTGCGGAGCCCCTTGCACGGGCCTGGCGCGCTCGCCCACGTGCAACGGGAAGCCCCCGGCAGCGTCACGTGCGTGGAACACGCGCGCCTTGCACTGTGACCTTGCAGTGCGGTGCAAAGCTCACACCGTCACTCGCGTGCAGACTTTGCACCAGCATCCCGGTGGCGCGTGGGCCCGTTCCATCGCTTTAGTGAACCGCGCACACGTGCCATCACACGCGTCACTCCAGCCTTGCGGGGTCACACGAATGCCGCGTGCCAGCCTCGCGCTGTCACGTGGAGCGTTCCAGCCTTGCACGATCCCCTGAGTGGGGTGTGTCAGCCTTGCACCGTCACTCGGGGTGCGCCAGCCTCGCACGGCCGCCTCAGTGCCGCGTTCCAGCCCTGCGCTGTCACACGCGTGGAGCATCGCAGCCTCGTCCCCGCCACCTGCGTGTGATGGGCCGGCCCTGCGCCGCCGCGGAGGGTTCCCGCCTCGCACGACTCTGCCTGCACGCTCCCGCCTTGCCCCCCCCGCCCTGCCCCGAGCGCTGCGTGCCGGCCCTGCGCCCTTGCACACGCGTGGGCACCGCAGCCTCGTGTCGCCGCCCGCCTCGCGCCCTCACGCGCCCGGCCCCGCCCGTGGGCGAGGAGCGGAGCTCGCGCGCCGGTACCCCGCGCCGCCTGGCACACGCTCCCCCCGCCCCCCGCCGGCGCGCGGCGCGGGGGCGCGCGCGAGGAGGGGGCGCGCGCGGGGAGGGCAGCTGAGGACAGGGGGAGGGAGCGCGAGGCCGCACCCGCCTCCGCCCCCCGCGTCTGGCGCGTCGCTCGGGCCCGGCCCGGCCCGGCCCCGGCGCCTCATTGTGCTTCGCCTCACGCCGGCCCAAGATGGCGGCGGCGCCGGAGAGCCCCGCGAGCCGCTAACGACAATAGAGGGAGGCGAGGGGAGCGGGCGCCCCCGCCGGCACCGGCCTCCCCTCCCCGCCTCTCTCGCCGCCCCCCCCGCCGCCGCCGCCGCCGCCTCACCTCGCACACGCCCCCCGGCCGGGCCCGGCCGCCACACCCCACCCCGGCCGGCCCCTCTAGCATGGTGCGGGGCCGCCGCCGCCTCCTTCTCCGGCTGCCGACATGGGCGAGAGGCTGGAGCTCCGGCTGAAGTCGCCCGTGGGAGCCGAGCCCGCCGTCTACCCCTGGCCGCTGCCCGTCTACGTGAGTATGGCCCCGGCCCGGCACCTGCCCCGCGCCCTGTCAGCGCCGCCCGCTCCCCGGGCCCGGCCACCCGCCGCGGCCCCGCTCAGCCCCGCGGGGCCCCGGCTCCAGCCCGCCGGCCCCGGCCCCTTCCCCTCCCTCCCCCAGCCCGCCGTGGCTCCCCCTGAGCGCTTTCTGTCAGTTGTTAATCAATCCGGTAATGCGCGTCCTTCCCGGGAGCGGGAGTAATTTGCGTTATTTACCCGGTAGCGCTTCCCATGCGGGAGCACCCCCCGCAGCCCCGGGCTGGAGGGTGAGGGGCTGCCGGGCTCCCCCGCCCGGGGTGCTGCTGCTCTCCTGGAAGTCAAATTCCCAATTTCTTTTTATAATTGGTTGACTAAACTTAAGGGCGGGGAGGAGGAGGACTGGTTAATGAAAAGTTTTCGTGTTTTCCTGAGCTCGGCTCGTGTAACTGGTTAATAACCAGAGCTGCTTCAAGAGGGGTGAAATCGAGAGGGGCTTTCTGGCTGATAAATATCGCCTAAATTATCGATGGTGTCGGGGGCACCCCCCCAAAACTGGTCGCAGGAGTGGAAATAAACAGAGGAGAAGCGTTAATTGTGGGTAGGGGAGCACGGCTTTCCTTCCGTACGTGTTAGTGGGCTTGGTGCTGTTGCTTACGTTTTCCTGGAGCGAGTGCCCTTGTAGCTTCTCTTTTATTTAGTCTGAACAGAATTCAAGTCAGGTTTGTCAGTTGATGGCAGCCGTAATCCGCATGCTTTCAAATAAAATGTCACTTGTCCCTGTTTAGTTACGTGAGCGGTGTTTTTTTTCTAAGTTGCCTGACTTTCCTGCCTCTCCGGAGCCCTGAGTGAGACATGTGTGACCTTGATAACAATGTCCATGTTCAAATTAGTGAAAATCTCACGAGAGGCAAAAAGGCTTGAGAGGGTTTTTTTGTATGTGCGTAGGGTTCGTACCAACCCTTAAAGAATTTTGCACCCTAACTCTTTGTAGCATCTTTGAGAACAGTTTGTAAAAGGAAAAATATCTTTTTTTTTTTTTTTTTAACTGCGTCTGAGTACTGCTGGTTATTCTCTGTGTTTCAGGCTTTGCTCTTGTACGTGTGCTCCTTCATGGTGAGAACATACTGGGACAAACAGGCTGGGGCAGCTGATATTGCTGATATGGTTTCTCGCTTGGCAATCGTAACGTGCTTGTGTATGAATGATTAGAAATATATCGCTTGTGGCAGGGGAGATGGCTGTGTATTCCTATCTGCTGCCTGCCTTTTGGTGCTGTTGCTGTATCTGTGGTTTCCAAAACATCCTCCATGTATGCTGGCGTGCTATTTTCATCGGCTGCTCCCGGAGCTGGAGCCTCCAGCACACACTGGTTAATGCAGCCTTTCCTGTTTGGGCAGCTCTGTCATTCGTGTGTGTGTTCGCGGGCGCGCGCTCTGCTCAAATTGACAGAAACTGAAAGTATAACGATGACCAGTTCAGTTTTCTTCATGTTGCCAAATATTAACTTGTGTCTTGAAGCAGGTTGAGTGAAGTATAGGTTAAAGATTATATAGGTTAGGGATTAATCTGGAAGGAAGGAATGGATTTATGTATGTTCACAAAACTTCCTACAGGTTTAAAAAAACCAAACCAAACAAACCACAACCTCCAAACTCTCCCCCCGCCCCCCCCCCCCCCCAATGTGCATTTTAATGCTGTTGGCGGCATGGGAAATAAGGATGTAGTTAAGTAAAACTTGAGCAGCCGGTTCTGAAGATGGCAGAATACATAGATTTTCTTTTCCAGTTAATCACAAATACACAGGGCAGGGGTGCTTTTCCATATGCGCTATCCGCGTGTGTTAGGAAATACCGCAAAACCCGAACATCCTGCCATTAAACCGACCTCTCTGCATTGCAAATTTTTCCACAGTAATACAGAAGTGGATGGTTCATCTGGAGCCAATCAATATTCTGTCCTGCAGTTTTGGTGAAAAGATCACGCTGCATATTAGAGAAGCGTGCGCTTGCGTGCGTGGGCACGCATGCATACACACACGCACGCCGCTTGCAGCTCTGGCCTTTGCAGCAGCAGATGAACTCTGGAGCTTTAGAAATAAATCCTGCTCTCTGTACATGGCAGCGTTTGGCCTGCTAACGTTGTACTCTGCTGAACCGTAGACTTTCTTTCCCTCGTTGGCTCAGCCTTGAGTTGGCAGCAGGGTATATGTACCGTTGTGGTTTTAGAGCTCAGCTCTGTTTGACGTAAGCAGAACATTTCTTAGTTTCACCACTCGTTCTGCTGCTTGGTTCCTAGGAAGTAAGGTGGGATACCTGGGGAGGGGAAATATACTTCAAGTGGTTTTATTTAGCAGCATTCTTGCTGCTTCCTGTCGTATGCCGTGAGATATATTTTCCAAAGAGAGCTGGAGAGAAAGGGGAGGGGAAGCTCACAGTCCTCGCTAATTATTTTTGGTGAGAGTGCCAGGAATGGCAGGGAATCATCTTTCCCAACATCAGAGGCTGAGTGGTATTGTAGACCTGCTTCTTGATGAGTACCGCTGCGTGATGTAACCCTGTATTGAGTAACTTGGCTATTTTTATGCTCTTACTACATCTTAAATTAGTGGTGTCAGTATTGCTGTGTAAAAGGCTAAGGGTCTCATCTCTCATGTTAATGGATGCCTGGATTAATAATGTGTCTGTTTATTGCAGGACTGCTGCTTATTTTGTGTACAATAGGAAAAGTGGGGTCTCTTCAGACTGCTGAGTTTGCATAATAGGTTAGCTGACAACCTAGTGCTTGTTGGGATGCTAAAAGAGCCTGGGAGGGTGATGTGAAACATGTATTTCCCTCTGAATCTAATTAGGGCCGTGGGAGGAGAGAGCATTGGTGTAGCAGATACAGCCTCCCACTGGCTTACACACAAAACTGAAAGTATGACTCTTTCCCCCGCCTTCTGCTTTTCTCAAAGGAAAGGCCATGGTTTCCTAATGAATACATGGTGAGCAGTTCTGTCCGTAGCACACTGTGATGAGTAAGTTGAATAGTGTATGGTGAGTAATCTCTCCTCATGACTCACAAAATATTTTCTGATATTGACCTCTGTTTTTGAGTGCCCTGCTTAATCAGAGCTGAAGTGAGTTTATTCTTTTGTATGCTGTTTAACTCCTTGACTCCCACCTACCTGCCCCATTTTTTGCTTGTGTTGGGTTGTCAGAGACTGGTGATACTGCATTAAAAATTTTAATTTTGGTATCCGATGAGATACAGGCCTGGATTTTATGTGCTCAAAACGGTAAGCGAGCAGAGTTCATGGATCCAGGTGGTCTTAAATAGGTTAATGCCAATAGAGGATGGCATTGTAGTCATACTTCAAGTATTGATTTGCATGACTTGGTACTTAGATCTAATGGATACAAGGGGTGAAGTCCCCTTGTAGTTCTAAGACTTGCAGATTTTAAGGTTTCTTCTAGAGAATTGTCCTTAAATTGGTTCATTCTCTTGTCTCTGACTTTTACTATAGTTAAATCTGAATATTTAGTCATTTGAACATGGAGATTTTTCTTACCATGGTAAGTTGTGCCTAATCTGTGAGGTGTCTGAGGTGGTATTTTGAACTCCTCTTGACAACAGTTCCTGCATAAGGAGTCCAAAAGGTGTGTGGTGTATTTTTTTCTGTGTGTGGGGGTTGTTTGTTGTTATGTGGTTTTTTTTTTTTTTTAAATAAATCTGGATCAGTTCCACAACCTGGTCTGGCACGGTTCTGCTGATACACCTTTGGCACCAGTGACGGATTGCTTGCATACAGAACTGAGCAACAGGAGGCTTCAGAGCTGCTGAAGCTGATTATTGTCACCAAAATTGATGTTTGAGCTGCACCCCACTGCAATGTGGGAAAGCCTGTTTTGTGGTACCACGTGCATCAATAGGAGGACACATTTATCTCTTCTCCTTTAGGCTTTCACTGACCAGGTTTGCAGTGTGATCAAAGTAATTGTCAGTGCTGACAAAGGGGGGACAGGAGGCACAGCCAGGTGATGAGCACGGGGTGGGACGGGTGTTGACTTTGAGTGGCTTATGCTGTCAGGGCACGGTGTCCTTCACCTGGATGGCTGCAAATGACTCCCTGCCTGTCACGTTAAAGAGTGTGCAAGTCCTTTCAAGTTTCAGAATTAGACATCTGCCTGTCTTGCCTTGCTCTTTTCATCTGGTGGGCCTTCCCATTGTTCGCCTGCTGAATAGCATTCTCTCTAAAGATAACTGCAAACCTCTGTGTGTGTCAGGTTTTTGTATGTTGTGTTCCCTCCCCTCCCTGTTTGACTTGTCAGGACTAGGCAATTGTGTTGTGATAGTGCTTGGGAACTTGTGCTGCTGCTCAGGCTGCTGATGGGTGAGCCGCTGTGGATCCCAGTAGTGCTTACTTTCTGGGTATCTCTTACCAATTTTGTTCCTATCTTCTAGCCTGGAAATCTCAGGCCCTTGACTCTGTCCCAGGAGGGGACAGTCCTTGTTGTGCCGTTGTGCACATCTTACCAGGGTGAGGTACCTCTGCTGTGAGCTGCTGAAGCTTAAGCCTCCAAATTAGCAACTGTGACGATAAGTCTGGCTTGAATAATTCATTGATTTGTCTGTGTTCCTCTTCTTTGCTGCTGACTTTCCACTCAGCTGTAATGGCAAAAAACTCTCCTTGGCTAATTGAGTGTTGTCAGAGCATCCCCCTGCAGCTGTTTGAGAGGTGTACGTGTGTCTGCTGCTGAGGAGTAATGGGAGACAAAGCTTGATAACACTGGACTTTGTACAGGCAGAAGGGTGCAGAGTGTCTGTGTGGTGTGGGTGTTTTTCTCTTTTTTTTTTTTTTCCCTTTGCTTCACCGGTCGGTGATACAGCTGATATCATTCTCTCACCAAAGGAATGTGCTGTGCACGAAAAGCTCAAGGGCAGGCAGTGATAATGAAAATCACAGCCCAGTCGAGAGTGTCACCTTTGAAATGAAAGTTCAACAGTAGAGATGAATAACAAACCTTGTTTAAGAATTTAATGGGTTTTTTTTTTGGCGTGTCACTCAGCTTTACTGGGAGTAGTTTTTCTCATGACTAGCTCCGACTTCTCAGGAAGCAAGGTAGGTGGGGGAGCAGTTGCTGAAGTTGAGTGCCATGGCGCGGTACTGCAAGATCAATTTAGGAAGGTCCTAAATTGGGCCTAAATTGGTCCCTTTGGTGCTGCACCTCACCTGCTGGAGCTGCAGGCTGTGGTTGAGGGGTCGACCGTCCCACGCCTCCTTTCCCCCAGCCACTTGCTCTTGCTATTTTCCCTGCAGAGATCCATCCTTTCCTTACTACATACTCTGTTACGCTCCGGCAGGATGAGCTGATGGAAAACAGCTTCACGTCTTACACGTGTGTGTGGGTCTTCCCTTGGATCAGTCTGCACTGGAGGGAGAAGGTGGAGTGCCCCTTCAGCCACTGTCTGCAGTCCCGAAGCGTGCTGGCAGACCCTCTGTCATGCTGTGGTGAAGCTGTGTGTGGGGTGGCTCTGTGAACTGGATCGCTGAAAATATCTGGGCTGGAAAAAAATGTTCCAATGTTTTCACAGCCGGCCCCCCTCCGCCCTGATCTGTAATCTGACTCATGCTGCCTTCCCAGGGCAGTGGTGTGGGTACAAAGGAGGGGGTGGCGAGTGGAGGAAACTGTTGAGCTGGCTTTGCCAGGCAAAACCTCCTCACACTCTGAGTAATCACCCAGAAATTCAGCAGTGATGGCAGAGGTTAGGGGATTTTCTCTGATTTAATAGATGCTGTTGATGCAGCTTGTTGGGAAATGTTTGCGAGGATGACTAATTACTTATAGAAACCTCTCTAGTGAAGAAAAGGTTTGAAAACTTTTAGCAGACTTCCGATTTCTCAACACCCCTCTTCCCTCCCCAGTTCTAAAAAAACATGGAGTGGGGAGAGTGAATAGTGTAAAACTGGGAAATAATTGACTTGGTAATTTCAAAAGTACTTGGATTTCTCTGCTACCCAGCAAAGAAACAGAAGCAAATTACAGAGTTGGCACAGTTGCATCATTTTTCTGTGCTTTTCTGCTCTCACGAATGCCAAAGGGAACCCAGCAATGTGCTGCTGGGAGGTGAGGTAGCCTCACAAGGCGAGGAAGACCATAACCATACAGCATTTAATTGCGAGCACGTGGTTATTACAGAATAGCAGTTTTCTTCTGGGCTTTACCCTTTGAAGTCTAACTTGCCATGAGTGACAATCAGTACTTGTTCAGTTTTCAGACTGGGTTTTGTTCAAAGCTCTGACCCATTGAATACAATATAAATCATGAGTTCAGTTAAGTACACTTTTTCCCTAGTATTTCTGTATGAAAAGTGAAAGTTGTTCTCTTGTATTGCATCTTAAGACCACAGTAGTCTTTATTTTTTCATATAACTGAGTTATCTGAAAGGTAACTGTTGAAAGACAGAGGAGCTGTTCAAGATTCCTTTTTTTTTCCTTCCTTTTTTGTTTTTTTTTCCTATCAGCAGATGAGTGAGGATTAATGTTCCTGTCCTGGCCAGAGTTCTAGCTGTGGCAATTCAAATTTATCTACCTAAAACTCACCCATCAGTTACACTTAGACACAGTATTGAAAGCTTTTAGTGTGCCAAGGGAAATCCATGCCACCACATGCAACTTCAACTCTTGTCCTTCATGGCAGCCTTAATATATATGGAGATGATTATCCTTTCAAGTCTCAGATATGTGACTGAATGGTGTTTCTCTTGGGAATTTAGACAAAATATCTTTCCTCTTGGTATGCAAGATTTATGGGAAATTTAATCACCCTTCTCCCCAGACATCCATATGTCTACTTTTGTACTCTTCCTTCTTTCTTTTTCCCGTTTCATACTGCCTTGCTTTTTTTCTTCCTGCTTTGAGTTAAGCTTTAACTGACTAAAGCTTTTTACTATAATGATCAAGACAAGGACCGGAGGTAGGATGCTGTTTTTCCCTTACAGTGTGTTTATCACAGATTCATAATTGTAAAGTGTCTCAAAATATTTAAAATACTTTTGCTCCATTTATTTTCTCCTTCCTAACAGAAGGATCCACAGAAGCAAGAGAAGTTCATATTAGGAATTGTGGACATAATATATTTACTTTCAAAATAATTATTAAAGATGAGACAAAACTAAGTCTGAAGAGGAACAAGAAATAAAGCTGAATGTACAATGGTATTTTGCCACAAGCTGCTATAGATATCAAATTGAGTAGGTACTATTTTTAGAGCGTAGGAAGAGGGTGAGTATGTCTTATAGCAGGAAATGATGGCTTCATAGATATGAACAGATCTATGAATAACGAAAAAGTTTCTGTTCTGAGTATTTTGTTTTGTTTCACTTCAAGAGTGAATGAGAATTTCCTAAAAACCTACACTGAAAGAACTTTTTGGTTTTAGAGGAAAAATCTGAGGAACTACTGAAGACAGCTAAATGAAGCATTAGAAACTTTAAAAAACGAGAACACTACAGAAAGTTCTGAATTAAGTTTGTTAGTAAAAATTAATGGGTTTTAATACCGTTTCTGTGATTGAGAAACTTTGTAATATCTTCTGTGTAGTGTGAAGGGCAGTTTCCTGAAGTTTTGGCATTAATTTGTCATTTACTTCTTAAAGCTCAGCAATATTATTGGTGTTTGACAGTATATAGTTCTGAAATTCTAAAAAGTTTGGCCTCTGAAGAATACTTTTTCGTTACTCATCTGGATTTCCATTGTGTTGCAGGGGATTCACTCTTGCTTATCTATTGGCAGCAAAGCCCTTCGGAACTGAGATCGGGTGCTGGTGCAGAGCCGCCTCTGAAGCCGGGGATTGGAGTTTGTGTTGATCTCGCTTTGGCTTCCCTCCCTGCCTGTTAGAACACAGAGTCATTTGCAACATATGAAGAATACATTGTAGTATTGTAGGGTCATTTACAAGTCTTTAAAACAGAAGCTTTTAAAAATGGTGGGCACTTAGAATTTCCTGTATGCTGTTCAAAGTCTGAGGTACATGTAGTTTGTATTGTGGCTCTGCAGCACAATTTGAAGCTTACAAGCCGGGGATCTAACCATTCTTTTTTTTTTTTTTTTGTACCTCACAAAATATCTTTCTTTACGAGCTAAGTGGGCTTCGGAAGGAACACAGGGTTTTATTGCTGACTTCTGTTAGACTACTTATGCGTATTAAGCAGGGGCAGAATTTCTGAGCTGTCCAAGATTGAGTTATCTTTACAGAATGTAAAGTGGTTGTTTTGAGGTGGTGGTGTCCTACCGGTGGCCTGCAGGATGCTTCCCTTTGGCCTGCTGGTTTTCCTTGTAGGAGGTGGATATCAGCTGTTCTGACAGCAAATGCTGACCGAAGAGCTAGGCTGTGCCATGACCTTCCTCCCAGCACTCACCAAGGATGTGGGGGGACTGTGGGCTTGAGAAAGAGATGGTAGCTGCTTTCGGCAACAGCAGTTTTGGGGGTGGATATTCATTTCTACTAGCAATAACCCTTTGCTTAGGTTTCACATCAAGGTTTAAGCTTCTGGCAGTGTGGATGTATATGGCTGTTTTCTGCTCCCCCCACCTCTCCAGCCACTGCTGCATGGGAGAGTTATTTCTTTGTTAACACAGTTCATGGATACATGAAAGTTTGAAGCTGGTATACCTGCAAGTAGAAACAACTCTTGCTGCTTTTGCCATCTCTGTCTATTTGCTGTTGTGTTTAAGCTGCCCTTACCCTTCTAGCAGTGTATTTGTACACTGGTGTGGTGAACTGGCCTGGTTGAAAGGTAAACTAAACCAAAACACCAGAAAGGTTTAGTTTTAACTTAGGCCTCCCCCAACTTCACTGTGTGTGTGCACAGACATTGCTGGCCCAAAGCAAGAGGTGGCTTTCAGGAAAGCACTGGCAAGGCAGGTGGCTGTGTTGGTTTAAACTCTGTGAAGTGAAGGGCTGCCTTTCTTGTTGGCTTGAGTGAAAGCCCAGCAGTCTACTCTGTCCCAGAATAAGCAAACACTGGACTCCTTTGCGTGTACACATAGCCCTTCTTCAGCTGCTGGAATAGCTGCAAGCATCCGCGTGCTCCCTCCAGCTGTCATATTGTGGGAACAGTTTATAATTGCCTCAAACTTAACTGAAAGGGCAATAAGATATACTAGTGCAAGGTACTGTTTTACCAAATAGTTGCATTCCCCGATATATTCTATTATAAACATTTCTGATTTTTTTTTAAACTAGTCTGTCTCTTTGCATGATAGAACTACTTACTTATGTCTGGGCTAAGCCTGGTTTACACAGACTGAAGCCAGTAGGTCATCCTGCTGTAACTGTCCCATGTGGATGTTGCCTTAGACACTCCTGCAGAATGATTGAATGTTAATATATTTATACAGCCCCTCCTACACACTATCATGGGAACCGTTCCCTCCTGCATTTGTGCAGTGTCCGTAGCAACAGTTGGAATTGCTATGTGGAAAGGCAAAATGGTTTTGTTGTGGTTTAGGTAACTGCAATGAAAGTATGAGCCCCTGTTGCAACCAGGTCCACAACTGTCCTGTCTACAAATTCTGGATCACCTTTACTCATGCTATATGAGGATTACCCGGAGGAGTTTGGATCTTCTTTTCTCATGCATGTTTCTTTTGTTAACTCAGTAGTTTTAGTATATTTTGGATCTTGGGCCAAACTTTTTTTTCTTTAAAAAGTCCTTATATAGCTGTTAAGGGCCATAATTGCCCCCCATGTTTTCGATTTAGTTTTCTGTGACAGTAGACTTAACTGCTGAAACTGCATCAAACTTGTCTGCTCTCTTGCTGTGTGGGAGATGGGTTTCAAAATGTAGTCTTGGTAGCTCTTGCTTCCCTCGCAGCTTCTCTGAGGCTGGGAGAAAAAGAATAGATACAAGCTGTTCTCTGTAGGAGATCTCTTTTTTTTTTTACATACTAATATATATGTATACTTGTGCATGTCTTTATATTCCCTTGGTGTAAGGCAACAGCAATAATTGGATGCTTCAAAGAAGACTTTTGGGCCTCCTCTGATTTGATGAGAAGACTTGGGCTTTTGTTGCTGTGGAAGCTAAATGACACAATCTTGATTTGTGATAAAATTTGGCAATATTAAATGAAGGCTAGCTATACAATTTGAACTGTAGCACAGAGCAGACTTTCCCCTTTCCTTGCTCAAAGTGTAACTGGCATTTGAGCATGAGGCAAAGACCTTAAAATGCAAAGTGATTGAAGGCACTAGCTGACAGGGCTGTGGAGCTTGAGATCTTTCCTTTTGTTCAGCTGGCCTGCAGGCAGCTCTTTGCTGCTGTAGCAGCTGGAAGTACTTTGGTTTCGACTTTTCACAGGCTCTTGTCAACCATTGTTTGCAGGTGTACTGAATATGGGCATGCTCTGGACAGAGAAGCTGAAAGATTCTGGTGACTCTTTCTAGACAGGGTGTAAATTAAGTTAAACCCTGCGGGAAGAGAAACGCAAACCTCTGACAGGCTGAAGGCAGTGGTTTTGAGAGGGCATCCGCGTGCCACACAGAATGCTGGATGTTTTCCTGGTTCCTGTGGGGAAGCTGCAGCTGCAGTAGCTCACATTGCCTTTCTTGGTGTCTAGAGAAACGCTTATCATCCTCCACAGATGGAGGAAACCTAGGGGACATTAAAGAGGCACTTGTCCCACTAGCCTTCTGCAAGATTGATTGGCTTTTCCTAATCCATCTTTTTGATCTCTGCTAACCATCTTGTACCCAGCTGTAATATCCCCTCCTTTGGATTTATGGACCACTGCCTGGGGAGAGAGCTGCCACTACAGGCAACCAAGCTGTTCTTTAAAACCAGGGGCTAGTGAGACTGACCTCTTTTGTTGTGTGAGTTAAATAGATCATACGCAGATCCCAGTTTGGCAAATCAAAATGGCTTCTGTTAATACATGAGTGGAGTCAGTGTTTAGTACTTGGGATCCAGTGTTAATGGTTGAAATACTGGAAGTAGAATGGTGTCTAAAGACAATCATTAAAAGGTACGTAACTGGCGCCATTGATTTATTTGTAACTACCTTGTTTCAGGTTTTGTTTTCCCTGAATTGTTTGGGTTCATCTGGTATGCAGTGAAGAACTTGTAGGAGATCTCTTCCTCCTGGTTTGCAAATGCTTGACCACAGCTTGTTTGCACATTTCTGAAGAGCTGCTTTGGTCATCTTGCCTGTTTTTGGGGGAGGAAGTGTGGTCTAGTGACTCAAACACTAAACTGGCTCTGCAAAGGTAAGAACTGCTTTTGTCGTGGGACAGTTTAGTCTTGGGCAGTCAAAGCTATGCACAAAAATGTTCCTATCTATGAAGAGCAGATAAGGGATCTTAAAGTTCTGTGTATGGTGCTTGAGAGCTACTGATTGAAGGCACATGAGCTGTATTTCTTTTTTTCAAGACCTCATCCAGATTTTCAAACCGTTTGTTCTCTCAGGTTTGCGGGTTTGGGCTTTTTGCTACCTTTACTCTGTAGATTGATCAGATCTCACAAGGATCCCCACTTTGCATGTGCGGAGATGTTTAGAAAAATACAGTGTTCACCCATAAGTCCCAACTTATGCTTATCCCCAAGGATAAGTATAGTTTCATAAGATAGACCTAAATGTAAAAAGATGTGAATTTGCAGAGGCACTAGGGTGGTGTTCCTTGCTTCAGGCAATGAGGGCTGCCCAATTTAATCCAACGTTTTCTTTGTGTTTGAGGAAGAAACATACAATGTTTAAATCTGTTGCTTTAGGTTAGAGATTCAGTTTAGAGTAGGAATTGTTGCACTGTGAGATAACTAGTCCTATACAAACACACCCAAGAACCTAGGATACAGGACTGGAATATGGAATTATATCAAAATAGTGCTGCTAAGATATCCTAAGGGATGTTAACTTGAAAAAATAATGTAACCAAAACAGCCACACCTGGTGAAAGAGTGTGTAGTGCTTTGTAGTTAGCCTGAACTACAAGCCTTCATAACAGCTAGCTTGTGGCAAAAAAATGTAACAAATTGTAATTTTCACTTTACCTTCTTCGTGTAGTGTTACGCAAAACCTTCAGATTCAGCTGTTTTTATTAGAACTTTTGTGCTTTGTTGAACAAAGTTATGTATACATAACTGAAATATGTCTGGTACTGTTCATCTGAGGCATAGTGTGATTTGGGCTTCTTTAGTTTTTTTACATAGGTATTAGAGTGTATAGCTGTGATAACTACTAAGAACTTAAGTTCTGGTCATATTGGTTTTTTGTTCTTTTTAATTTGGGTTAACAAACAAAGAGCATGTGATTATAGAAAATTATGATGATTGCACAGAAAAACATATTTGGAAAGAGCTTTTTGGGCACTGTCTTATTTTGCCTTTAAAACTACCTATAGGGCTTCTCGTATCTGCAAGATACAGAATGTCTGTTGTAGAGAGGACTGACTCGAGTGTTGAAGCATGCAGAAACATTCATTATCCTTCCCCCGCCCCGTGTTTAGAGAGCTGAGCCTAAACCGCAAGAAAAGGTCCTAACTGAGAACAATCAGGCTGGGAAACTGTTGGAGAAGAGGTAAAGGGAAAGATCACATTTTAAAAAAATTCTCTATAACCTAATCTCCATGTCCTAAAGGGCAAAACAACTAATGCAGCTTGTTGACCTCGGTAGGAGGACTCTGCTTGGCATGGTATGTAAGCAGGAGTCTTGTATGCTGGTAGGGCTTCTGGGCACTAGTGTACTCATAGTAATAGCAGTGGGTGTGTTTCTGGCTTCAAATTCTAACTCTTGTGATTAGAGTTGTAGTAAAGTGGATGGAGAAATCTGTTGTAAGAATCGGAACTGTGAAGCTGTTCAGTTGTGCTGGCTGAAACTGTTCTCCACTGTTTTCCATAGAAAATTGGATTCTCTTATAAGTGACTTTTTCAAAAGTGTCTGCTTTCTTTCCATTATTTTTCCAATGAAATGTCTTGGCAAAAACTATTGAATTTTCTCTGGGAGCTCACATTTCAATTTTAAATTGTACGTTTAGGTTGAAAATAACTCTATAATAAAGTTCAGCTGGAGAGAATTGACTGCAATAACTAACTTTTAATGTTTGTTTAGGTGTTTTTTTAATAAACGTGTTATGAAGAGCCTTGGGCATTCTCAATAATTACTATAGACTGCAACTTTGTACTCTAAATACTTAGTGCATAGACCACATTAAAGCAATAAGGTCTTGTCGCATGAAATAGCTTCCATTTATGTGGCTCAGAAGATTCCGAGGGCCTCTCAAACTACATAAATACAAGATCATTGCAGAAGTACAGCCAGGCCAACGAGCAGCACGTAGTATGCTTCACATCAGTGTGTAGGGGAGGAGGCAGGGAGAACAGTTTGGCGCAGAGTCGGAGGATGAATGGAACTCCTCTTCTTGACAGAGAGTACCGTGGCATCATCTCGTGACTGTGAACAGAACAGATAACACTTCTTGAGACTCGTCCAAAAGGCTTCTGCACAGTGTATTTCATGATTGATAGCCTGTCTGTTTGTAGGAGGCTCTTTACCAGGATATTTTACTGACAAAGCATTGCGAGTACGGATGCAGATGCAGTGTAAAGCTGTGCTCTCACAGGTGACTGTTTGCCAAAGTATAGCACGATGTGCTTGTATAAGGTGCCTGCAGGAGAGGTGTAGCTGCCATGCTGGTGTTGGTCATGGGTCACTGTAGCCTGAAAAAAAGTTAAATAAAAAAAAAAGTAGATGTCTGAACTCGAGAAGCTTCAGGACGTCTTTGAATGTGCCGGATTGACTGTTGGCTGAGCCAGGTGTAAGGTTTGTCAGACTGCTGTGAGTGCAGCCGAGCCGTTGGGAATTGCCGTCAGTCCTTCCCAACCTGCCGGTTTCAGTGTTCATCCAGTGTAGGAGGAGCTGAGTTAAAGCTGCTGCAGTGAGCTCAGTTGCATGTCTGGCCAAAACCAGTGCATCTGCTTGAAAGGATGATGGGCAGAGGCTGATGCTGGTCGGAGCGGAGTCTGTGGCTTTGGTGTGGTTTCTATTCAACTTGCCTTTTGAGTTGCTGAAGGCTCTCTATCAGTGTCATAAACAACTGCATGAATACAGATGTGATGACTGGTGCTGTTTAATGTCTATTCTTATTAAATCTTACAACCGTAATGTTGAAATGGGACTAAAAGTTTCTCTAAAGAAAGGGAAACCGCTCTGTATTTCCTTTAGATCTATTTCCCCCCCTTCACTCCTCCATTTTCCATGGTCTTCTCCGCTTTGAAGAAATGTTACGAGATCATCTCTGATTGTTTGCAAGACTTGCATGAGATCTTGGGAGTTTGTCTACTTGGACGAAGCATGTTAGTTATAGTGTATAATAAACTTGGTAAGTGTTTCAGCATGAGAAGTTTAGCAGCAGTAAATGTGGAACTGTTTTCAAGTTCATTATTCCTCGATAATGACACAAACTAAATTCAGAAAGGCCCCTTCTGGCTGGAGTTTCCACATGAGGTTGTGTTAGTAAAACCAGTTGCTTAAATTGGATGATCTGTGGTTGTAGATGTGCGTTGTGATTTGTTTGGTTTTTTTTTAATTTCTTTTTCACTTTTTAATCCAAGACAAAGGAATCAGTTAATTAAACAATTTTGATCATTATAAATGAACACCTATAGGTGAAGGGGTTTCTCCATGTGTTCTGCTAGCACTGAAACTATCCAAAACCATCAATGAAGACTATAACTTCTTCAGAGAAAACGGTTATGCCAAAATAAGCATGAATTCAGTTTTCTGGTATAATGTGCTTATGTTGATAAAGCATATTCCTACTATACAGGAACACAGTTTACTGGAAGAGCTAGATCAGCCCAAGGGGCTTCTATTGTGATAATGCTGTGTGTAGCAAAAGGTGAAAATTTATAGGGGATGTTTATGGATGAGCTGACTGTCTTGGGTTATTTTCATATTTTGCAGATAAGAAATGAAAAGAAGGAAAAGTCCTCCTCCTGTATGTTGCTGCTTCTTTTATATGTGCACTGAGAGGAGCAGATTTTAGTCCAGTTGCGTCCCTGTTTTCTAGGCCAAGATTTATCAACAGAATTCCTTACCTGACATTTCTGAACTTAAATTGGGTGACTGTTTATTGGTGGTGTTGGTTTCTGTTGGATTTGGGCTGTCCCCATCCAGGCCCTGAGCGAATGCCTGTGCAAGTTTTACGATGTTCAGGGCATTTGCGGAGCATTGGCATGTTGTTATGAAACATGACCAAGGTAATGCTTGGCTTCTAGGCCACTATGTGTTCAATCCCAAATGTCCTGGCTACTTGTATGTTGGCTGTTTCTCCTTTTTGAGATTGTAACTGGAATGATTTTTTTTTTCCTTTGATTAGTCTCTTGTGTGACTCCTAGATACAGGCTTAACTTCTTCCACTCTGAAAAGAAAAGCTTTTTCTAGTAAAATAGGAAGTGTTCCTTCATACCTTTACTATAACAGACTTCAGAAATGTTTACTTTTCTTTCTGTGCTTCTCAATTGTGAGATTTTTATCCAGGTATCTAAAGGGCTATGTACAAGTTTCTTGGAATGAGAACTGCTACGAGACTGGCTGATCCTAAGTATATAAACTGGTTATACAAAGGGAAACCTGTTTCTTCAGGCAAATATGAAAGCTGTGTTACTGATGGAAAAAGCTTCTGTTTGACTTATATCACATCCTTCTGTGACTTTAAGAAATAGAGATAATCCCGGCCGTTTTCTGTCATCTGTCCATTAGTGTCTTTCTTCTTCCATTCCCTCCTTTCCCCTGGCCCCAATACTCTGCTTTCTGTGGCCTGTCCCTTCCCTTTGCTATAGAATTTTGCACTGGTAACTCTGTAGAAATGACATTTCTGTAGCAGAAGACAAGGGAAATTATTTGAGAGAGAGTGAAGAATCACACTTCTGACTCTGGAAGGGCCTTGGATACTGGACTCCTAATTAAAAGGTCAAAGCCACTTTAAGAAACAAATGTCTAAATATAACCTCAACTTTGTGCAGATGGATTCTTCTAACTAAGGCTTCACAAGATGGATGCAACAATATGTGTAGGACCTTCTGTAACTTCCCTAAAGTAGATTTTTTTTTTTGTAGCATGGTGCATATACGTGCAGCTCCAAGGATTTTACTAGTGTGAATTTGGAACAGTTTGTTAAACTCGCTTCTGCTTCTGTTGCTCCTGAGTACACTCCCAAATTAAAGTCAACAAACATTTGTGCCTCATAGTCTAGTGTATATTTGTAATGCACAAGTTTCAATGTGTTTTGTGCATGGGGTTTTTTTTGTTTTTCAGTTCATGAAAAGGTCTGCATATTCAGGCCTCCTTTTTTTGTGTGTGCTGGGAGGGTTTTTTCTTTTCCCTACACTGATATCCACTCCTCCTGTTTAGTTGCTGCTTTATTTTAGAAAGCCATTCACTGTGCTAGAATCTTACTGCCCATATGGAGATGTGAGTGTGTACCAGATGCTAGGTCGATGAAATCAGCTGTTCATTGTGGAACTTGCAGTCAAGTACCTACTGCATACCAATAATCCTCACGGGTATCAGCTACACAATTCCTGATTTCAGGAAATGACAGGGAAATAAGTAGAATGACAGTTCCTTCATGTACATCTTCTGCTAGTCCATAGAAACTTGAAAAATGGATTTTCTTAAGCCTTATTTTTCCTTAGAGGGCTCATTTTGATGGGTTTAATGGCCTGGGTGGCAATCAAAGACTCCTTCCCTCATATGCTTGCCATCTATTTTCTTAAAGAGATTGTGATTCCTGCAGTCTTCTGAAAAACAGCACATCTGATGTCTTTTTGAAAACATCTCTTCTTTTTATTTCAGGACAAACACCATGATGCTGCTCATGAAATTATTGAGACAATTCGGTAAGTGTTCAATGCAGTCATGGCTAGAACCCTTTCCTGTGTCTTACTGCATCTCAGTGAATGGATGTTGTGAGACAAGAGATAAAGGAGGGCAGCAGTTATAATTTAGCAGCTCTAAATTATTTTCTAAGTGGAATTGATATTGTTGCAATACAAATCTTCCTGTCAAACAAGCTTTGTTTTAACTTGCCATATTCTGTTCTTTTGAACAGAATTGAAAAGGAATAGTGATATTCAACTTTTGGTGCCGCTTATAATGAAGATTACAATGCTTCAAGGAAGCTCTACTTCAGTAACCAGAGCTGGCAGTCTGTATTTGATACTTAGAAAAGCAAGGTTAAGAAAACATCAGTGGCATGATGTTTTAAGTTCTGGTCTTGCATATCCTCTTCCCCACACTCTCCCTTTCCCCATGTTGCTGTCATGTCGCAGCATTGTTAGCATTTGCATTATTTGGGAATGATGTCCCTATTGGTATTCCTTTTAATTCTGCTGGTAAAGTGTGGGGAAAATGGGAGGATAAAGTGTGAAAGACAAGTATGAAGAGCAGGAAGCCTGAGCATTTCCCAACACAGGCTGTGGTTATGACGTGGCTTGCCGTTATTTCAGCAGGATTAGGAGGTGACTTGCTGTAGAACAACTTTTATTAAATGCTAACACAAACTCCCTAAAACACCTGAGGGATGTTAATGTGTTATCCACATTAGATTGTTTAAAAGCTATACTCTCTAACTGTTTTAGACCTTTACCATACAGGCTTCCCTTGTCTGAGGGCTGTGTCTGCAGCAGGTTTTAATGATTGGATGGTGCAGATACAGGCGAAGTACAAAGAATGGTGTTTGACCTGCATAGCCACCTGAGCTTGAAATTTGGTCAGTCACATATGGCCTAGGAAAACAGAGTGAGCCTTGTTTGCTCCCAGCGTGAGCGAGAGCTATGGGCTTGCATGGTAGGGTTGATAATATTACTTATATACATGAAATTGTAGCATTTTCCCATGGTCTGTGGTGGGAGAGAATGTGTAATGGGGATAGGGGCTAGAGCTGAGAATTTTTCTTCTAAAGAAATTTCTTCTTCTAACTACAAAACCTTGACACGAGATGCACTGTGTCATGGTTTAACCCCAGCCAGCGGTCAAGCCCCACACAGCTGCTTGCTCACCACCCTCCCTGGTGGGATGGAGGAGAGAATCAGAAGAGTAAAAGAGAAAACTCGTGAGTTGAGATAAAGACAGTTTAATAGGTAAAGCAAAAGCCATGCATGCAAGCAAAACAAAACAAGGAATTCATTCACCACTTCCTATCGGCAGGCAGGTGTTCAGCCATCTTGAGGAAAGCAGGGCTCCATCATGCATGATGGAAGATGAAACGCCATCACTCTGAACGTCCCCTGGTTCCTTCTTCTTCCCCCCAGCTTATATACTGAGCATGGTGTTGTACAGTATGGAATATCCCTTTGGCCAGCCCGGGTCAGCTGTCCTGGCTGTGCTCCCTCCCAGCTTCCCGGGCACCCCGAGCCTTCTCGCTGGCAGGCCGGCATGAGAAGCTGGACAGTCCTTGACGGCTTAACAACCACTGAAAACATCAGTATGTTATCAACATTATTTTCATCCCAAATCCAAAACATAGCTTCATACTAGCTTCTATGAAGAAAATTAACTCTATCCCAGCTGAAACTGCCACTGCTACTTTCAGTTCACTTGTACTGATGCTGATAAGGTTCTGTGCCTTGGGAACTTGTGGCATCATTTGTCAGAATGATTATTGAGAAGACCCTTTCTGAAAGGATTTAAACAGATGTGGTGCTGAAAGTGATTGCCTGAGTCATTGGTGCTAGTGCTTTCTGTGCTACCCTAGCTGAAGGCGGGGGGAAAACTGTGTTAGAAAGCAGTTGGGCCAAAGTAATGTTTCGCAACTGTGTTTTAAGCATGATTGCAGTAAACACAGCATGTTAGAAGGCTTTCATGCTGCCTTTGCCTGCCTTGTGCAAAGTAACTGCAATGTGGTTATGGAAGTGGTGGGTAAAAGAATGCAAAGAAGTATTTGTCTCTTCAAGCCAGTAGTAGATGGCTGTTTAAACAGTGTAAAAAACCTGACCATTTCCCTAATCTGAGAGGAAAAAATTTGCAGAGATCAGACTCCTAACATTTTTAGGGACATGGGAGGTATTAGTCAGAAGAGAGGCAGCCATAAATGTAGAAGTTCTGTTTTCTACTTGCCTATATATTTATTTGACAAGGGCGAATCAGCCAGAAGGAACCGGATCTGTTGGATCTTTAGTAATTTTCCCCCCCATTTTAAAAGTGAAGCATGCATGAAGAAAAAACTCTGCCGTTCCTATTGGAATTCATCCTATGACATGCTCTGAAGTTTTTTTTATGATGATAGTGCTTTCCCATTTTGATGCTTTTGGAGGAAAGTATGTGCAAAGCTTATGTGGCTTTTAAGTTATCTTTGAAAGGAATTAATCTTCCTACATTCCAAGAGTGAAGATCTCTTCTGTGAGATGCCATTGTCAGATGCACTGCAAGTGGGTGTGTTCTTTCGATTTCTAATGGCAACAACATAAGGGGCTTTTAACTCAGCATGTAAAAGGGATCTTTTCTCAAAATTAGTTTTGAGACTCTGTTTTGTGTTGGGTCATGTAAGGTGTAAGAGTTTAGAGCATTACTCAGGGGAGAAAATCCTTGCAGTGAATGATTGGTGGCATTGTTTTGGGGTGCTGTAGGAAATGGCTTCTCCACATTCAGCTTTGTCAAAGCTTGTTACAGTATCAGAATTCTTTTAAAATATTGCACTTCTGCATTACATTTTATGTTAAATTAGCATCAGCCATGGCTTTGAGTATTTTTAGACACACTGAATACATTTATCACCTCGTTTTGAAGTTGTGCCATTTCAAGAGCTTTAAACTACTGCCAATGTCCATGGGCACCTTACTGTTTGTTCAAGACAAATGCGAACTACTGCAGCTTTCCAATTAGCATTTTGTGATGTCTGCCTTGCTCCTAACGATATTGTGATCTTTCAGGTCTGCTGCCGTATTCTGTCTTTAACATACAGCAATGGCAGTCTAGAATTGAGACAGACTGCCTTATTATACTTAATTGGCAATGTTTTTATTTGTTATTTCTTCTCTTGTTCCAGGTGGGTCTGTGAAGAAATCCCAGATCTCAAGCTTGCTATGGAAAACTATGTTTTAATTGACTATGATACAAAAAGGTGAGAGGAATATTTTCTTTCCCACCAGGAGGACAGGCCAGCACAGTTTATAGTGAGTCATTTTGTAACTGGTTATTCTTAGACACTGTGAACTGAAGTTTTCTTTTAGAACTGGCTTCAGACTCCGCAGAGTTATTTTGGTAGGAAATGTGTAACAGCAATATTGGCAAAGGCTGTTGGATTAAGGACATAATTGGAAACTCTACACAGCAGAAAGTTGAGCTCTGGTGTACGTTGGAATTACTCACTCCAAAACAATGATCGGTATCTGCGCTGTTGGACTGCGTCCAGTGTTAGGAATCTGAATGGCACTGAGGTTTCTACTTTTGTAGTAACTAAGAATTCCTGTTTAGAAAGTAGCATGCCAGAGCTGTCTGTCAGCGCCATGTCCTCTTCCTGCTGTGACTGTGGGAGGTTAACCTTCCCCATCCCTCTTCCGGGTAGGATTCAGTGCAAGTGGGATGCTGTTTAGGTGGAGGGCTAAGTTAAAAGGCAAATTATTCATATCGCTCTTCTGGGCAGTGAGAAGTAATCTTAAGATGCTTGTAGTTACATATGAATACCTATTCCACAAACAGCTTAAAATGAATGTATAGTATTGTGGTATTCATCTTGAGGCTGGGAGAGGCAGATTCTGACCTGCAGTGTATCTGTGGAGAGGTATGAGGTTCTGTGTATTGACTTGTCTGTGCTGAGACTGGAAAGAGAGATGACCTTCAAGCTACATTTTACCAAAACCTCCTTAGTTGCTTTCATGGCAAAGACTGAATTTCTTCAAGTCCACAGCATGACTCAGAATGAGGTTTGTAGATGAAACTGCATTGCTGTAATCACTGCCTATTGTCCTGAGCACCAGAAACTTGTATCATGATCTGCTTAAGGTATTGCTTCTTCTTCTCTTAATATAATTTTCATTGTTTCATTGCAAGACTAGTTAGTCCCTCTCTTCCTCCTGAAAAATTAGAAAGGAGAAATCAGGGTTGAGCATCCCTTGTCATCAAATCTGTTCATTCGGATTTGTGGATTACTCACAGCGACTGCAGTGCTGTAACTTTTGTGGTTCTGGCACCCTTGCTGGACACGTTTAACGGTGTAGCATCAGTATGGTTGGCAGTAATACCGAATAAAAGAGAAACCTATCTGTTCCCAAAAGTCACACTCCACTTACCTTTCTGTAGCTTTTCAAGGAAGTTATAAACCTGTCATTTTGGCAATGGTTTTAGTCTTTTTAGTTCCTTTGAAAAAATTAATCAGAAAAATTACTTGTAGCAGGTAGACTGACGTGGATGTGAATGAAAAACAGTGGGTTATAAAAACGCATACACTGTGCAAACAAAAACTTATTTCAGCCTCTTGCTTTGTCTTAACGTGGAAATAAACATGGGCCACTGAAAGCTTGAAATGGAAGTCGGCAGTGCTCCTCGGGGAGGTGTCCTAACCAGCACGGTGGTAGTGAGGATCACAAGAGACTGAAGAGCCACTTCGTTCTCCTGTTCCCTGGTCCCCCTGCCCCTTTCCTGATTTGGGGAGAGCCATGATTTAATTATCATACTCCTCTAACTCCTTGGATTGCTTTTTTCCCTGCTCCTTTGTAGGTCTGTTTATGTAGCGGATGATGTTCCTAGGAATATCTTTTCTTCCCTGGCCTGAGATAAATTTATTGAATCCTCTCAGCTTCTGTCATTAAGGCATCTGCCTGAATTGACTGTAATCCCATCCATGAAGCAATCGGAATGCTTTTCTGATGGGTGAATTTTTAGATCTTGTCCTTGGTCTGTCTGCATTTTCAGTCCCAGACTTAATTTCTAGAAAAGTATTTACTTGTCTCAGGACTGATTATCATGGAGAGATGATGGAACAAAGGGGAAAAATCTATATACATCTTAAATTTCTATGCAGCCGAGAATATGGAAGAAGTAATGGACTATGAGAATACAAAACTTTCTAAGTTGTCACACTTCAAGTTCAATCCTTTTTCCAATAATTAAAGAAACTGATATTATTTGTCATGTACTCCGGGTCTACTGAGGGATTTTTTTAAGGGAAACTATACAGTGTCCTAAAGCTGTGCATGTAATTACATGTTCTGCAATAAACAAACCCTAAATAGCAACCTATTTACAGTATGTATGATGACAAAAAAGCACAAGGTTGTACCTTAAAACCTGCCTTTTAGAGCTCTATTTTTAACTGACCTTGTGTTCTTTCTCCCCACTTAGCTTTGAAAGTATGCAGAGGCTTTGTGACAAGTACAACCGAGCCATTGATAGCATTCATCAGTTGGTATGTATTTATGTTACTTTCTTACGTGCCATGATGTTTATCTAGCTGGTTTGAATTCACGTATAGTGAATAATATCCAGAAAGTGGTGACTGATTTAGCGCTGGATTATGTGTTAGTCTAGTTGCATCACCAGTATTCAGCACTTCCATTCTTTTGGGGAGTTATTAAGTCTGATATTAAACCTTACTTTCTTGATTACACTGGATCGAGGAGTTAGTATTGGAGAGACATTCGTACAGGAAGAAAAGGAAAAAAAAAAAAATTCCTGCCCCAAACTGCAGGTTTTTAAGCTATTACTCTTTAGCGTGCAGTTCTGGCATCATTGTTTTGGCACTTTGAAATAGCTGAGTTACCTTTAGGGGGAAGAAAACCAAGGTTTCTCCGCATTTAGTGTGTAGATGTTTCACAGGGATTTATCATATTGATTTACTTTTGCGTGGGGAAATCTGTGGCTTATGGGTACTTAAATAATCCATCGGAACTCTCCTGTGTATTGTGGAAGTGATCCATGGCTTAGGAATTTCCTTGCTTGCCACTCAATTCAGCTGCTCTGTTCTGTGGGATCACTCTGGCAAAACTAGAATGTAATCTCTTTTCAGACCCATTTAACAAGCTTTTTGGTTTTCCTACCCCTATAAAAGGTTGAATTGGAGGAAGCAAAACATGAACAATGAATTAATGTTACTATTCTGTTTAATTTTGAATGTATAGGTGGATTTTTTTTCTCTGCTATGCTTGTGGGAATTATTTGAAGCATGCAGTATTACGGCCATGAGACTTTTGCCAGGCTTTCCTTCACTGTGTGGGATTACAACTCCCTAAACTTGTGCTTGTTTGGATTGAGGCATCTTCATGTGTATGTTTGTTAATAGCTAAAAATTTGAAGCTATTCAGCATTTGCAATTGCTGTCTGAAATGGCAAACCTGACTAGTTGCATTTTCTTCTTGTGATCTGAATCTCAGACAGAGGGATGTTTAGGAGGGGGTCCTGGAGTTGTCTTTTGTTTGTTTTTCCTTATCAAAGGGAGAGGTAAACATTTTTAAAACTTAACAACTTTTATGTTTAGGACAGGGTTATTTCTGAAGAAGAAAGGAAGCTTGATTTCCATCTCTTTCCTGCCCCTCCCTATTTGAGTACATATGATCCCTCCCATCCTACAGTTCCTGAACGAAAATTAAACTGCTCTTACATTGACACTACAGTCAATGTCAGTTCAGTGGTGATCAGTAAATAAAAATGAGTGAAGAAACTTTTACGCTTGCTGCAACTATATTCAGTAGTAAGCTTTACATTGCCTTTTGATTTTTACATCTCTTTAGTTTCCCCTTTACCACCTATTTCCAGAGGCATATTTGAAATTAGCTATTAGTTGAGTGAGGCGAAGCATAGAGCAGTTGGTGTTGCGTAATTTCTATAGTATCCTTCACTGTTTTTATCTTTACAGAGCACCTGCAGACCAGCTTGTGAGAAAGGGGATGGGAGGGAATTTCTCTCATTTCTACATTATGTCAATGCAGCCTTGGTTTTGGTGACGTTTACTTGTCCTCATGTTGGGTTCATATCTTCTTCCTCTCTTTACCTTTAGTGGAAGGGAACCACCCAACCGATGAAACTGAACACTCGTCCTTCCAACGGGCTCCTTCGGCACATCCTGCAGCAAGTGTATAACCACTCGGTGACTGATCCAGAGAAACTTAACAACTATGAGCCCTTTTCCCCAGAGGTTTACGGAGAAACTTCCTTTGACTTAGTGGCCCAAATGATAGATGAAATTAAAATGACAGAGGATGATTTGTTTGTTGACTTGGGCAGTGGTAAGTGATGAGTAATGTAAGTGGGTTTTCGTCTTTCTCTTTTTTGCTTGCTGTTTTTTCCTTTCTTTAAAAAAAAAAGTGAAGTTTATTTTTGGAAAGTAAACCAGGACTTGTGTTACAGGTTAAGCACCTTTTCTAGATAATCCCCAATGATGCTCCTGCTTTTTATGACAAGATTAAATAGACCAAACAGACATCCCAGACACTCTTCCCTGTGGTGTAGTGAAATGTTGGCCTACAAACGCAATAAACCCTTGTTACAGAAAACTCTTGGTTTCTGTTGCTATTGGCGGATACACTTATAGAGAAGAAACAATATGAAAAATGATGCTTGAAAGATAATAATAGCAGTTCCATTTCTAAGGATTAATCTATTTTCAGTGGATTCAGTTTATGCCCTTCATATCTGAAAATATGATTTCTTGACCCTTCCCATGCTAGCATGAAACACTTGATGTGGAATCTGAAAATTAAGCAGTTTTTTTCCTCTGACATACTTTTCAGTGTGTCAAAAAAGACTTTACAGTTAGCTTTAACAGCTGCCTTGTGAGACCTCACAAAATCTAGCTTACAACCTACAATGGCATCTTGTGAACAGGTTAGAGTTTTAAAAAGAAATAGGTGTTTCTAGTTGGTAAAGAAACCAGATATGACTCGAACACATGTGGAAGAGATATACTGAGTAAGATGATGATCTTTTTGTTGCTGAAATCTAGTTCAGAGCAGGAAAGGAGTTATAAGAATTTCCCCTTTTACTGGATGGGTTGTAAAGTTTTAAATGAGGTATGTTTTGGTTTTGTTTCTGGTATGATACAGGACTTCTGGGGAAAAATATTTAAAAACACATTCAGTTGTTAAAAACCAAATATATTTTAAATTTAAATAGATCAGGACTGCCATTCCCCCCAAAACTTAATACATTTCCAGTCAAGGATCTTCAGTGTGTGTGGCTTTTTTTTTTTTAACCCCTGCTTTTTCCCTCAGTGGGACTTATGTCTGAATTTTCCTCTTTCAATGACTTATGCTCAGATGAGACATTTAGAAAAGCATCAGATCTGGCAAACTATTTTCCATCTGGAAGAAAAAAATTGCCATAGATGGTTGCAATTGATTGTTCAGGAAGGTTAAAGAAGATCATATCTGAAGTCCTGTAGTGCTGCTGATTATGTAACAAGCTCAAATGTTAGATACTTTTACCTGCTGTCATCAGAAATAAAATCAGGTATCTATTGCTACCTTCGCCGCTTTAATCTTGGAGATTGACCAACCGTAAAAAAATTCACAGTCTGAAAAGCCTGTATGAAAGGAATGGTTTCAATTCAGAAGCCTTTGACTTTCAATGTCTGGAGCACTGAAACAGTTAAAACCAGAACAGAGTTGTCGAGTTTGTACTGAAGGGGTGAACTTTTTGTAAATTGTAATCAATGCAGTATTGAGTGCAGTGTAAACAAAAACAGTGTCATAGCATATTATATCTATCAGCAAATTTAATGCTGTTCCAAGAACTGCCTGCGTACAGCAATGGCTGGGCAGCAGGGCTAAACCCCCACCAGGATGCTGTGGCTGTTCTTGTTAGTTTTGTGTGTGATGCCAGGAATATGTGGCTCATTGCAGGAGGAATTTATGGAGGTATGCATCATCATTAGGCAAATTGAAATTACAGTATGGTTAAGTTCTTGCAAAAAGGAAAGCCAAAGAAAGACAGGATTAATAACTCCTTATGCTGTATCATGTGATACCTGACAAAGCAGCATGTTCTTGATCATCATCCCTTTAGTCTTTGTCCTCCTTGCTCTTCATAAATAAAAAATAGCGAAACAGTTTTCCCTCAGATCACTGATTGTCCGTGTTCTCCCCCCTGCAGAAGTGTGCACATCCATATTTGCATGTGTATAAAATATGCATATGTATGCAAAATTGGAATTGTTAAAAAAAAAAAAAAAACCCAACAAACAAAACCAAAACCCAACCAAAAAATCTCAACAACAAAACGCCCTGTCAGCACTACAGCTCTCATTGTGCCAGACAACATTATAGTGGTAATGGTCTAAATGCAGGAGTTCCACCCCTTCAATTACCAGTGCTGCTTCCTGCCGGCAGCCAATGAAATGGAAAACAGCAATATGTTTTCTGTGCAAATGGGCTACCCTCTTAGATTCACTCTTGTTTCCCATGTGGTCATCTGCAGAATGATTAAGTGCACTGGTGAAACAAGAATGCATTTTGTGTTAGTCAGACAAAATGTGATGCATCAACGTACTGTTGATGAATATTGGATGTTTTAAGAAAATCTTAAGTGACTGCTTTAACAAATGTGGAATGACGGTGCTCCAGTGTGTGCAAAATGTTGGTTGCTCATACAGAGAGATACCTAACGAATATTTTTTCTTTTTTTTCCTTTGAACTTAAGCTGGGGTTGGGGAGAGGGAATGCTCTTGGGCAAGGTGTAGAAATGCCAGCTAATTACTGCTGGTAGCATCTGATGGAATTTGGCGTAATGGAAGGTTCATGGATTTTTAAGTAATACCTAGTCTTGCCAAAGTAGTGGTTGCTTCTGAAATTTTGAGTATTGAACCCTATAATATTTTCTAAAGTAGTATTCTAAAGTAGCTCATCTATGAATAAGCTTTACATGTTCTCAGACTTAGTGTAGCAATATTTATACTGGTTTTCACCATGAGATGTAGCACAATGACAAACATTTTAGACAATCTTTAAATTAATGACCAACAAATATTTGTTTTGGGATGTGGTAGGGTTTGTCTAACTGTTCAGTTACTTAAGTAGTGAATTACAATGTAAAACCTTTAGATTTGATGGAATGCATGTAAAACTTGTGGACAAAAACGAAGTAAAATGCAGTTATACTGAAACCTGTGTAAATTTGTAAAAATGAGCATGTAATATTTAATAAAAGTAGCCATTAATAATTATCAATACAAACATTACTATAAATGTTGTAGTCTTATGCTACTATAATTAAGTGCTCAATGTATTGAAAAATATAAGCCTCAAAACTACGATACTGGAAATTATTTTCTGTAAGAAAATTAAAATTGCACTGCTTACTTTCTAGTTAGGATGTAAACTCTTACCGAAAAGCAGGTTCTTGGTATTTCACATCTTGTAGAGAAATGGGACTTTAGTAATGCATGTTGCCTTGAATCCGCTTTTCAGTTGCGAGGGAGATGGGAGTTCATACGGGAACTGTCAGGCACAACTGGGAGTTGAAATTGTACCCTGAAGCCTAGACCCACAGATTACCTGCGTTTTTCTTGTTGACTTTTGCTGTAAAAGGTCTTCTCTCCCCTTGCGGTGATTTTCTACTGAAGCTTGTTCTCAGGTTTGTTTTTTCTTTTCTGCAGGTGTGGGTCAGGTGGTGCTTCAAGTGGCTGCAGCCACAAACTGCAAACATCACTATGGTGTGGAGAAAGCTGATATTCCAGCCAAATATGCTGAGGTGAGGTATTTTTTTTGAAGCGAGTTGTGTGCATATGCCTTATTTGAAGGCTAACTCAGTCGGTCAGGATTACTGTTAAGTGCTGTGTGGGAAGAAAAGCAGAGTTTCAGTCCTAGTTTCAGTCCTAGTTGCTTTTGCTTCTCTGGTCGGTATGACCTGGCATGCTTGGGGAAAGCTGCGTGTATCTAGTCGTTCACTAACACTGCTTGCGGAGTGCACAGAAGGAGCATTAGCATGTTTCTGAAGTGATTTTGGGGCCAGGAGATGAAAAGCTATTTTAACAGTAATGGTGTAGGATCTATTCAAAATGAAGTGCAGTGTGAGCTTCACCTAAACTCCTGCAATCGTTCTGTGTCTGAAGTGGCTTGAATACAAATAACAGGGCTTCCAGAAACCATAGCATTAAGTAGATCTGGGAATGAATTCACCAAAGAATTCTTGAAGGTTTTAAAGGCTATGTTTCCGCTTATGGTAGCGGTGCCTCTTTTCGGTGTCTTAAAGCTGAAATTCAGCTTAGTTACTAAACTGTTGTAGGCTAATTGATAAGGCCTGTGTTGGGTATCTGATTAATATCTCCTTAGTAGGCACCTAAATGAAGTCTTATTATAAGAAAACCATAATGTTTAGCCAGGCAGGCGGTTTTCTTTACACTTCTAATTCTGTGCCAATGGGGACACACAAAGATAATCTGTTCCAAGGCAAACCTGGAAGGCAAATGAGCTACAAGCAAACAATAGAGGTTAGTCATGCCTTACCATAAGAAGTTTACTTTCTTCAGTAGACTGAACAGAAACTTATCCCTCCGTATCATTAAAACAAGCTGACTCAGTCTGTTCAGGCTAGAAAATTATACCTTATGAAGGGAGGGGGGAAAAAAAATAATCCTTGATCCTCCTTTTCAGTGGTGTGGGCACAAATGCATAAACACAGTGGTGAAGAGGATCAGACAAGGATCTAAAAATCCATTTTGTTTCCCCTGCCAGTTTTTTTTTTCCTTCCCAGTGGAAATTTCCAACTGGAGCTGTCTTTGCAGTCCCTCTGTGTGAGTGTTCTGGTTTCATTAGGGAGTCACTTGCAAGGCCTGGACTCCCATCTGTGTAGTAAGCTTAAAGATCAGTGTTAAAGGGAAAATTTATTCTCACTTTCACTAATACCCCTTCATGTCCTTGTGCAAACACAAGGCTTTAGTGAAAATCGTTAGCAAACAAAAATATTACCTTCAGTTTCAGAAGTACACCAGTATTTTACAAGATTACTGGATGAACAAAATATATGGCATTATTCTTCTGGTTACAGACAATGTCCTGTCAGATTTAACAACTAAACAGCTGCTGCAGTGTCAGAATGTGTGAAGCTGGCTGTGTACAGCTAATCTGCCTTGTGCTGTGTAATGGACCAGTTTTCCTCCCCATCTCTGACAAACATTTGTGGAAGGGATTGGATTAAGTTTCTAATTAAGAGTGGCTGTGGCAACACATCTCTGGTTACTATGATAATTAATGCAGATGACTGTGAAAAGCTTCAGCTTAAGAGGAAGTATGTTACGGATTTGTTTCAGTGAAGTTGTCTTAAAATATAAGTTCATAAAGCATATGAAAATACTGAAGATTTTTGTGAGTTCTACTAAGTTTTGGAGTGCTTTTGAAACATGAAGAATTTTAAAACACATCTGTCAACACACATTGTTTTACTGACCTGCTGATGGAGGTCTTCACCATCTCCAAGTTGTCGATGAAGTCAGAATTCCTGCTATGCTTTTCTCCCTTATCTCCTTTCTCTGCTACCTCCAAATTTAGGCCCTCCCGTATGTGTAGTCAAATCCTAAAGATCAGGAGGTTTTTTTTTCAGTCTTCCAAGACACTTGAGTTTCATTTTCAAATGTGTCGTATAGGTGTAGCTGGACCTCACTGCCACTCTGAAGTCATGACCTAGGGTGCATATTGTCAGTTTATATAGATGGGGACACGATTTTGTAAATGTGGAGATGCATATTTGTAAGGCACCAAACTATCTTGACATATGGGGTTTTTGGTTCCTTTCTCCTATATTTGGGCAATGGAAAACCAGTGCCAGCTACCTGGTTGGGTAGTAGTAGCTTTCCACCCTCTGCAGCCTCAGTCTGTTTAGATGTAGTTTGAAGCATTCTTCCTGGTTGCCCTGGCAAGTGCGATGCTCCTTCTGTTTGCTGTTGCAGTTGCTTTGCATCCAGCTTTCTGCTTTCTCATTCACTCTAGCAGACCTGTCTTTACCCTGTTTGTTCCTTTGCTATCTGGGCTTAGATTGGGCTGCATTCAGTGCCTCCTACTTGCTGTGGGATTATGTACTACAACACAGTAGCCACTTAAGGTGGTGCCATTTTTAGTGCTGAGCAGTGTCAGCTTGGATTTCCTTGCTTATAACCTGTAACTTTGATAAAAAGGGGGGAGAGAAGAAGACGCCAGCTTTGACTTGGCCCTGGGGAGGCAAAGGTTTTTTTTAAGGAAAATAAACTACAGTAGTTGTCTGCCTATATTTGACTGTTAATGGCAAAAAAACCCCCACAAACTAACCAAACTAAAAAGGCTTGGGAATCAATGAACACTGTCAGAGCTGCATCTTCTTTTACTGCGATGTAACTGGTAACACAGGATGTCCTAATAGGTGGTTTTGTTTTTCCTTCCTCTTCTAGACGATGGACAGAGAGTTCAGAAAGTGGATGAAATGGTATGGGAAAAAACATGCAGAATACACAGTGAGTGAAATTCAGCTGAAAAACTTTGTGATCCGTGTTGATGTACAGAATTTTCAAAGTCCTCCTCAGCTTTTTTCGGCCAAGCAGCATTATGAGTCATATCTGCTTCATGGCTTTTATCTTGATCCCTCAGACGGTGTCCTCCAAGACATCCTCCCAGGGCCCTCTCTTTGTCTCACTTGACACTTGTTATGGTGTTATTTGGAGCACTTTCAGGACTTTTCAGAAGTTCTTGGAAGATTTATTCTTCTAAAACATTGTTGGGACTGCCATGTGTCTTCTGTTTGTGTTAAATTTCCTTTTACTTTTTTTTTCTTCTTCTTTCTCCGCGGTGTGGAGGTTCTGCTGGGTAGACTATTGAAAATGGCAGCTCCTCTTGGGTTTCTGAAATCTTCTGCTAGAAACAAAAGTTGAAGATTTGATTCTGTGGGCAGGTGAAGGTGTGGTCACCTGGGACAGTTGGTGTAGGGGATAGGATGGCAGGGGTTTCAGCATTGGGGAGCATAGGGTTGAAGTTCTGGATGGATGCCAGCACTGTGATATTAGAGCAGAAAACTCTTGTGGACCAATTAACAGGATAGATGGTTTGTAGGTGGAGGTAAGGTGTGGGTTGTGGACTTAGGGAGGATGGTGGGTGGTTAGTTCTGATTTGGAAAGGGTTGGAATTAGATGCTTTGAGGGTGGAGCTAGAGCAGGTGGAGTAAATGGGTCATCACAGGGCATTTCTCTACTTGGGGCTAGAGACCCATGTTGAAATAGCTTTCTCCTTCCTTCAAATGTTACTTACTCATTGTGGATGTGTTTTCTGCTCTGTAATGATAGTGTGAAGCATGTGCAGTCATACACTGTCTTGTGTGATTCCTTCCCCTTTCCTTTTCTTCCCCTTCTTAAATGTCATTAAGAAAATCTGCTCCCTAGTTAATCACTTCCCAGTGAGGAAATGTCATAGTACAATAGGACCCTGCTGTGAGTTTTGAAAATATATATATTTAAGCTTCTCCTGCCACTTCCCTATGGTCAGGAAGAGGCTGGATGGATCAAGGTTGTTCCCTAATTGCTCAGAGAAGTTAGGTCACTCTTTTCTGCTCAGAAGTTGCAGCTAGCAATGTGTACTGCAGTTGAAGCACGAGCAAGTGTTTGGGAAGCTACTTCTTCATTTTGCTTTTGTACAGAGCCATTATTGCTGTGTTACTGGGATGGCTTGAACCACATGGCTTTCAGCATTCCAGCAGCGTGGGATCAAATAGCAGGTCATTGATGGCCAGCCTTTATCTCCTTATTTTCCATGACTGCTGGGACCCCTGGTGCTCTTTAGAGGGCTTATCTTGTAACGAAGGATGCTACAGCTCTCCCTTTGGGTAGCAGGCTGGAGAAGGTGATAGTGCCACCTGCCTCCGTGCACTTTCTTCTTGAAATGCCTTTACCGTATAGTGTGATTTTCTTCAGAGGGATGCTGGGCCTGCTGTGGGACTAGTTTGTAGCAGGATTGATATCAGGCTGCTAACTCTTTCCTGCTGTGGAAACACTGTGAATGCTTTACTTTTCATGAAGTGGCCATATGGCATTTTTCCATTGTGTCACCCAGCTGGCATTACATGAAAGAAATTGTTACTGAAGATACTCTGCTTATGAGCTGTGTAATTTAAAGAACAGGGTAGGAACTTGGACTCAAATATTGAAAGCATATTGATTGCCGTAGGCAGGGAGCATTTCCATATTGTGCATTCCAAGTGACAGAGTCTGGTACTATATTGAAACAAAGCTACTTATTTTTTTGCTAGGTTCTTTAGCTTTTATAACTTTTCTGAAAGGAGTTTAGAGTAAAATTTCTCTCTTGAGTATGCAGTCTGCTTTTCTGGGAAGAGTTGAACACTTGCAGCACTTCATGTCTTAAGGAAAGTTGGTTTCCTATCACCTTGTCGAAGTGATGCTTGAAGATAGATTTTGGTCTTTTACACATTGACATACAGGGCAGATTTTATTTAGTTTTTATTGCTTCATCAAACATCCTAGGCTTTTTCTTGCCAAACAGTATATTTTCTTTAGTAACTCCTTAGGCAGCATCTTCAATAGGTGACTGTCATTAAACAGAGAGCAAACTTATCTTGTAATGCAGCTACTAGAAGGCACAGATGCAGCTACTTGGAAGGCACAGAACTAAAAGCCTGGTATCTTTATCTTTCTGGAAAACAACTTTGTCCCTGCAAAATGCTTAGTAGGGTCCCAAAATTCCAAATGTTGGAGACACAATAAGCACAAATCGAAAAAGAATCACAGACTCATTAAGGTTGGAAAAGACCTTTAAGGTCATGAAGTCCAACCATCAACCCAACATCCCCATGCCCACTAAACCATCTCCCGAGGTGCCACGTCTACATGTTTTTTGAACACCTCCAGTGATGGTGACTCCACTACTTCCCTGGTCAGCCTGTTCCAAGGTTTGCCCACTCTCTCAGGAAATAAATTTTTCCTAATATCCAATCTAAGCCTCCCCTGGCACAACTTGAGGCCATTTCCTCTTGTCCCATCACTAGTTACTTGGGAGAAGAGACCAACCCCCACCTCACCATAACGCCCTTTCAGGTATTTGTAAAGAGCGATGAAGTCTCCCCTCAGCCTTCTCTTCTCCAGACTGAACAAACCTAGTTCCCTCAGCTGCTCCTCATCAGACTTGTGCTCCAGAGCCCTCCCCAGCTCCATTGCCCTTTTCTGGACACACTCCAGCAACTCAATGTCCTTCTTGTAGTGAGGGGCCCAAATAGTCTGTCATCAGCAGAGGTCAACTTGTGAATTCCACTCTAATGTTTTAGGCAGTCATATGAAAAATAAATATTTTGAGAAGAATAAAGTGTTGGAGGAGGGAAGCTTGGCAGAGGTTCAGGGGAAAGAAGTCTCAGATCCGACCTGCAGCTTTGTCTGAAGTAATGTGGATGGTGGTTTTGACTTCATGCATGTAACAGCTGACGCTGTAAAACTAAGAATTGTGGTGTATAAGGCAGCAATAAATCCTGGAGTTGGGCCTGCAGGGTTGTGGATTTTTTGTTGTTTTTTGTTTGGTTGTTGGTTTTTTTGACAGCTGAGAGCTTAGTACAATTATAGGTTTCTGGTGCAAATGGATTTTTGATTTCTCACTGAGAAGTGCTGCTTGTCTTAAGTCTTGTCTTTTTAGCTAGCACTGTTTTGGTGAGGGAACAGCTGACTACCCTTACCAGATCTGCCAACCATCAGATTCACTTCCTTGCCTTTTCCACCTGAATATTCTTGTTACTGCTGGAAGTCCTGAGCTTGGACACATGAATTCTGATGACAATATTTAAATAAACCCTGATTGTCCAGCTGTTTTCTACTTTGTGGACAAAGTAGCAAGAAGTCTCTTTTGAGAAATGGTTCCATACCAAATACGCAGTAACATATATACAGATCTTTTCAGTAAAACAAAGCATCATGCGTAGTCACTTTCAGATGATGATTGCATGTTAAACTTTTCCAGTAGCTAGTGGCAAAGTGTCCTGAGGCATGTTGAATGCCTAAGGCTTCTGCAGAGCTACAGCTGCTAGTAATGGGTCATCACTGCAGCTTTAGAGTGGGAAGATCCATGTGGGGCATGAGAGGAGTGGGAGAAAGGTTGCTGATCATATGCTGGCTTGTAAGTCTCCTGATCTCCAGCTATTGTAGGTAATTGTATCTCATAATCCTGTTAAATGAACTGAGTTTCATTTTAAATGACGGGCTGTTCAATCTCATGATTCTAATTGGAAAAAGGAAACCCCAAGAGCATTAACACTTTCTGATAAGAATCTTTCATAGTTGTTACATTCAACTGATACATTTCAACTTGCTATAAATATTTACATCCCTGTGCTATGGTTGTTTAGTTTCAGTTGCTCTCTAACTTCCCTGATGTCTAATTCCTGATCCTAGGGGTAATTGTATTCTTTGCTAGTCTTCTCTGTTGTATTTGGAGGAAATGCATAATACTTCCAGGACGTTTTTCATCATCAGCTGCTTCAGCTTTTTGGACTGGAGTGTCCCACTTCTAACACATCTCACTGTGTTTCATCTCCTTTTGTCTTCTTGTTTCTCTTCTCACAGAACTTGGAAGTTTCCAAGATTAGCCTTACCCCATTCTTTTCAAGAAAACTGTCATCTGAAGGAAATGGGAGACTTTTCTAAGGTCATTAGGCCTAGATAATTAGAGAGTCTTTCTTGGGGAATTTCTACATATGTGCAGTCATCAAATTAAAAAGCAGTATTGCAATTAAGAGGCAGATGGGTTTTCATGGTTTCTAACTGTAAATATCCTCATGTGGCCTCAAAATTTGAGCCATCTCCTGGTATCTAGGGCACAATGCTGAGATTACCATGTAGCAGAAAGTTCTTAAGTGTTCTTTCTGGGGTACCCTTGAAGAAAGTTTTCAGTGTGTTCTCAGTGTCTACTACCTGTCGTACTCTTCTGCTAGGGCAAGATACTCTTCCAGTCAAAGGTTAGAGTAGGTCTCTGCAAGTGAAGTTGGCGGTAGCTGCAGTCGCACATTGGACTTCTGCTGAAGACAAGGATTTTTTTGTTTTTGTTTACTCAGGGTTGTTATAACAGAATTCCTTCCCCTGTTCCATAAAAGCTTGTTTTAGCAGTAGGTGGAAATAATCTACAAGTCTTCAAAATAAGTACAGGAACACACATGTCGGCATTGATAAAGGCTGGGAATTTGGCTAGATTGGCATCTCTGACATGTGCTGTCTGCTCAGAGGAAACCCCAGTAGCTTCTAATGCTGGAGATGCTCTGTGGTTCAGCGCCGTGGATTAGAGGTGATTTTTGTTGTGCATAAATCAGTGGAAGCCTGGCATCTGTAAACTCGCAGGCTTGTGTCTCTGTTTTTGGGGTGCCCTGTCTGGCTTCTTTTCCTGGAAATCTCTGCTCTGAGCAAAAGCAGTGTGATTTGTGGAGGAGTAGCTTTGTCTCTTGTTGCCTGATAGCAGCTGCTGGTTTGTGGGGATAACTGACATCACCTGTACTTAAAAACTTTCATTGCTTAACAGTACACTGCAGCTGAGGAAAGGGCAAGATGTCTATTTGTCCCAGATATTTTTGAATGCCCTATTTCAGCGGGAAACTTAATGTTTTGGTATTTGAAAAGCCCTCCAAACGTCCCCTGTGGCTTTGAAATGATGCCACATTTTGGAGGTTTGGATTCATGCCTTCAGTTATTTTTGAAAAGAACAGGAACCTAAAAATAACCATGTGTACTTTTCCAGGCAGAAATGACTGGGTTTTGTGAGCCAAGTGTTCGCATGGAGGCTGCTGGAATGAGGCATTCTGCGTGTGAATTTATGGCTTTGTGTAGCCGGTCAAACAGAGCGTTACCAGAGAGACTCCCAGCCCAGCGCTGGGGCGAGAATGGAGCTCTCCTCCTCGGCAGAGGGGCTTGACCTTCATAAACTGTTTCTCTGCTACGTGATGAATGCACAGCTGCAGGAGTGTACCTCTTGTTGCTTCCCTTGGGCGGTGACCTGCTGATTTTCTTTGAGTTACAGGAATCAAATGCCATTGAGCCTATTTCTGCAGTCTCTCTAGAGCGACTTTATCTGTTTGAAAAACCTGAATAAAAACCTGTTTTGGCTTCTAAATTTAGAAACAATGCAGGCTGGCAGCTCTCTGAAGCGGATTTCACTGAGCTAATTATCCTTTTAGATAAAGCATGTCTCCTGCATTGTCTAATCAGATGAAAATATCTGCATTACAGATGGTCTCTACCATTCATTATTCACTAAGGAGATTAAGTTTCACAGAGAGAGGAGGAACATGACGAGGGTGGGGACACTGGTGGGAAGAGATTGAGTACATCCCCAGAGCTGTCACTGCTGCTTTGCACAGCCGTGCCACCTTCTCTTTACATGACCATAATGGATCATGGTCTTCTGCTGGTTTAACTGCTGCAGCCCTTGGCCGGGAGTTAGTTAACTGCAATTTCCTTACCAGTTCTTGTTTCTCTCTAAAAATTATTGTAAACCACAGAGTTGACTGGGATTTTGGGATTTTTTTGTTTGTTTCAGTTTTTTTGTGTGTGTGGTTTTTTTTGTTGTTGTTGGATTCCCTCTGTCAGTTGATAGGGAAGGTCCTACTTTCCTCGTTTTAGGCCATCATTTATTGATGACTGCTCCCCAAGTACAGTAGGTGAAGAAACTGGCCATCAGGAGTAGTCAATCAGATAGCTGTTGTATTCTGTTTTGAATGTAGAGACTACTGATCCAGGAATCACTGTCTTGCTTCCAGAGGGGAAAAAAATAGCCAATTTTCTCTCAACCACAGTTGACCATCTGGTTATTTCTGTACTCCAGTATTTTTCCTGGTGAGATTTTTCCTTCAACTATTGGCTAAGTATGAGCTAGGATAGCATTACAATATAAAAATAGATGAGTTTAAACAGGACTGTGGTTCATTTGAGTTGTAACATGGCTGTATCTCGCAAAAGTAGGTGGGGGAAAAAGTGTTCAGCCTCCATGTGTTATAGCAGGTTAGAGCATGGAGATTTTGGTTATAACTACACCCTTCCTAACCACATAGGCAGGACAAACATACAGCGTAACTGGATCCAAAAAAAATGTAACAGCCACTTAGGTTAGATTTCAAGACTTTGAAACTTAGTATTTCAGCATAGTTTCATGTTACGCTGGTCTTTGTTCTCTTGCTAGACTATGGCTTTATAACTGTGCTTACTTATTTTTCAAGTGTTTTTCTTTCCCCTGTTAGTGCATGGAAACCTCATGTAGACATTAGAAATGTGGTGTGGAGGACTGTGATATAGAAGCTGACTTGCACAAATTGTTGTCAAATATATATATAGTTGTGGATTTTGTGGGTTTTCTTCTACTGTGTCTTGGTTACTCAACCATGAAACTATTTACTACAAGAACAGATAAGAATTTGAGACAAAATGATCTCTTAAAAATAATCTGGAGATGGTCTCCGTTCACAAATAAGGCGCATAGAGCCCCAGAAAAAATGTTTCCATAGGTGAGAGGTGAGAACAACTCAGTGTTCTTTAGAACTGTTCTGCAACTGATGTTGCATTGAGTTTCTGCTTTAGATTTTTGAAAATACCTGGTAGTATGTTGTTAGGTTGGATCTCTCTGAGTTCAGACTCCAATATGTGCTTTGTTTTTACTATAGTGGGGATATCAAAAGATTCATCCCCTCCCAGCAGGTGGGAGAATATAGTAATTCTGTTTTAAAATCTTATTTCAGCCTAGCTGTTTGGCGGAACAGATGATTGTGGCTAACTTTAGTTATTCTAACCTGCTATTTTCAACATGTTTATTTTCTAACACGTAAGGCTCTTTGCAAAGTTCTTGATCTCTTGCCCAGGAACCCTCGATGTTTGCTTTTCTCAGCCCTCTTGTGCAGTGTGTAGCAGCAGGGCTTTTGGACTTTTTTGGGTTTCCCCCCCCCCCCTTCCCTCCCAAGCAGCAGACCCACTTCTGTTGGCAACTGTGGCTTTATCCTTCACAACGGCTCAGACAGGTTTACCTCTGTATCCCTTCTGTGGCTCTTGAGTGGTATCTGGCTGCTCCGCTGGGAAGAGAAAGCTGCGGTGGAAGACATCAGGCTCTGGTGCTTCACTGAGACTCAGACATCTAAGACATCCCGGCTTAGCTAGCGAGGTTGGGCTTGAGTGTGTCTGCACTGCAGTGCAGATGTTTGAGTTGTCACTGAATGAAAATAAATGCTGGCATGTGAAATGCTCCCTTCTTTCCATACAAAGGAATATATTGCAGAAGAAGGATGCTAAGCCGTCACTGTCGTTGCTTTGATGCTCCTGAGGTTCTGATATAAGCCATCATCTTACTTGCCCCTTCAAAGTGTGTCATCATCATTAATTATATAGTTGCAGATTATTTTTTTCTCTCCTACTCTTCTCTTCCTCCCCCAACACTCCTTCTGCCTTACTTGTGGCAGAGCAAAACAGCATGGCCCATAGATTCCCCTCTCATTTCAAAAGCACGTTAATCTGTGGAAAAGTGGGTAGAAAATCTGTAGGTGTGGGCATTAACCTGGGACTTGATATAGTTCCGTCATAAAGGTACAATATAAGTCACTGAAGTCCTAACTATAATTATTTTCAAATAAGGCCTTTATGTTACTTGATTTACAGCTTGAAAATGTTAGAAGCATTCAAGATGTACCACAGAAAAATCAGGTGCTTGTCTGTCCGTTGCAACAAGAGCCTGAATTACAAGCCAGTGCTTCCAGCACACACTGGGCTGAATCCCTCTCCTCTGGTTCCCCCTCTGCTAAGAGGGGCTGACACAGGGGTCAGCGGGGACTTGAGGAGGCATTCGCTGGCCGTTTCTGGTACGGGTGCTGTCTGGCATTGCTGGCTTCTCCGTGGAGCACAGTCTTCACAGGGCATCGGTGATACCCGGAGACCCTTCCCGGTCCGTCCCATGGCAGGAGAGCGGCTGAGGGTGGGAGCAGAGAGGGAGGCACCTCCGGGACCTGAGGAGCGGGCAGAGCCAGCTGCTGAGCTCTGGGTGCTTCATCTCCCCGGGGTTTCCCAAAGACTTCATTTGGCCTTATTGGTAGTGGTATCGCCGCGTTGGTACAGTGCGTTTGGCCTTCTCCAAAGGAAAAGGGATGCGGAGCAGAAAGACACAATGTTAACTCTTGTGTGTGTGTGTGTGTGGTTTTTTGTGTTCTTTGTCTTTTTTAAGCTGGAAAGAGGTGACTTCCTCTCAGAAGAATGGAGAGAGAGAATTGCAAACACAAGGTACAGTACAGCGATTGACTGCTGCTTTATGAACTGAATATTTGGGAGTTTGTATAATGGAAATTGGGAGGCTGTCCAGCTTTTTATATAGAATTTCCATAGCAAATACCAAAAGCCTATCTGCCAACTTCTATACTGGCCTCTTTAAATCCTGTTTTCTGACTAGAATAATGGGTTTAAATGCATGTCCCATGATACTACATACAAGGGTGTATCCAAGATAAATTCTGGTTATACAGAGGAGTATAAACCTCTCTTGTTTGTTTTGTATATCCTTGTAGTTCGTGTCAGTGATTCTGGCAAAACACTAGTTATCTTGGCTGTTGGTGCATACAGCTAGGCTCACTTTTCATTTAAAAAAAAAAGGCAAAAGACCCAAGTGAGACTACTCTAACTTAAATTGGGAATTATTTAAGCTGATTGTCTTGAAGATTTATTTCTGTGAAGATCTGTGCAGTGGATTAGACTCCTTTTTTATGGTAGCAAAAAGGGAGTAAATTTGTTAAAAGCAACAAAATATTCTTCTGTATTTTTAAAGGCTTTGCATTATTTTAGCCCCGTGGACAGAAAAAAAAGTCTTTACTTTTAAATCACCTTCTGGGCCACCACCTTCTGTTATGTAGGGGAATGGAAGACAGTTGTAAAGAGGGCTTTCTGAAAGTCTTCAGCGTTGTGGCAATTTATGGATTGTTTCCAAGAAACTGTTTTAAGAGTACTCCATCAAGAAGGCGTCTGCTAGGCTGATGACTTTTGTGTTATTGTGTACCTCAGTTAAATTTCTGGAGGTGCCTTTTAATTTGTGGGCAGACTTGTCCAAGCCTTGCAGCTAAGTGGGGTTTTGTTTTGTTGTTTGCTCTTCCAAATGCACACTTCTCCGCTCTCTGTGCAACTTGCCTTGGAATGAATTTAAGGTTTTTTTTTTTTCTTTTTTTTAATTTTTAGCTGAAGTACATCTAGCTGCATGCAGAAATGCTGGTAGATGTTTATTTTGTATGGTGTGCAGCTAGTTGTATGCCTACTGATCCACAGCCCCTTTGCTCTCTGATATAGAAATTAAAAAAGAAGGAGCTTTTTGCTCACAACTGTTAGGTGTTGGTGTTTGTCCCAAGCGTGCCAACTGTTCAGCCTCTGCTCTCTCTAATGAGACTGCAGATTGAGGAATTTATGTTGGAGCCATCCAGTCTTGGCGAGTAAGTTGAACTATCGCCCTTCCCATGAGCGTGGACCAGTGGCCAGGCTCTGGGGGGAAGGGTGCATTTGTGCTAGAACATGGTTCTACGTGGTTGAGTGCTGACACGTAAGCAAGCTGTGCAGTACGCAGTATTCCTGTTAGTAACTGTACTCGTGGCTTAGCGATACGTGTTGAAAAGAGGGCTGAAGTCAAGGTGGACTGGGGGCTCCTGGGCTTTCGTCATGTGCATACAAAATACTGTGCCAGAATGAACACTAAAAAAGATTTATCTGGCAAGCTTTGTCTTTTCCCCTTCCTTTCCTGGATGTTTTCTAGTGCCATTATATGCTTGGCTCTTTTGCAAGGCCTCTTTTTTGGCACGTGGTGGGAAAGAGGAGGAAGAAACCCCTGCGAGCCTTACTTGCCAGGCTGGGTTTCCCAAATTTCCAAGAGCAAGGCATAGCAAGAATAACTTTTTTTTCTCGGTGTATAAACATTTTTTTCATCCGTGGTTTTTAATAGCTTTGGCTGCTGCTGTGAAACTCAGTGTCCTTGTTGAACATGTTTCATATGTGGAGGCACTAGGAGGGGAGTTTTCAAACAGACCTCTTGCAAAGAAACCAGTTCTTCATGTAGAAACAATATGCCAGAATGGCTTTCACAGTTTATGCATGCAGGGTGCTCAACGGCTTCCAAGAGATGTTGAGGACTCTTGTTGCAAGCTGATAGGAAATGGGCACCAGGGACAGTTAGACCCGGCCCAGGCTCTTAAAAATAAAGGCATATTTCTTTTTTAATCTGTGATGTGTTCTGTTTCTTTCCCAAACACTTCTAGCATTTATGTGATTCTACCTATGTGCAGGCGTCTTTGTTTCCATATAACTGTTTTTTTTTCAGGAACAAAACCCCCTCACTGGATTTCCTAACCCAGAAAGAAAGATGCAAATCCTCTGTTGTGGGTTAGGGTGAAGTGCTGGGTTTAGGACAGGGAAAACGTGCTGAGAGATGTCAACTGTCTTTTTGCATTTTGATATTTTGCTGTAATATTTTAAATGCACGTGAAGAAGTAATGGGATGAAATGTGTGTCTCTCATGTTGGAGTATTGCTTTTCATGTGCGAATTAACTGCTGTAAGCATGTTGGTAGTTGCTGTGTTGGTGTTTGATCTCACCATGGCAGAGGGATGAAAATGTTTTGCACATTATTCTTATGTTGAAATGTACAGTGCAAAACTCAGCTGTGTGCTGAGAGGAACTGTTTAAAATTTTGTAAATGTAATTATGTGGGCAGTGTCTCTGAGTGCTAAAGGTAAGGTACTGTTTTGTGTCACTATGCAAGAAGAAAGCATTTTGTTAGGTGGAAGTAGCTGTATAGGCAAGGACAAGCAGTGTTTTTCAGTTCCGTAAGTGGCTGTAAAGGCCCTAAGTGACTGTGACTTGTGGTTGTGGGGGGTAGTTGTGTGTGTATACGTGGGTGCCACTTGCCTGTCCCTGTTCATTAACTAGACCATTATCTTGCAGTGTTATTTTTGTGAATAATTTTGCCTTTGGTCCTGAGGTGGATCACCAACTGAAGGAGCGATTTGCAAACATGAAGGAAGGTAACAAATTGAATTTAAAACCTTTTTCCATTGGTTCCCTGCTTACTGTGGGAGCTGGCGGTGGTAAGGGCTTAGTTAACAGCCATCAGAAGCCAGGTTGGTGGGTTTTGTTCTGTGCCTGCGGGCAAGCATCTGCATCACAATGGTTATTTCTTGGGCTTTTTACTTCCCGTCTTAATATCTACTCTGAGAGAAACTCTACGCAATTACTTGGAGGTAGCTCTGCATGTGAAGACACTTTGTGGAGCTCTGCTGGGGTAGGAGGAACTGCTGGTCCTTCCTTACCTGTTACGGGAGCCGACAAAACATGCAACGGCCAAGACGGCAAGGCTTCCTGGTTGCATAGGCATGGCTTTGTATATCCATTTTCTGTAACTGCATACCGCATTCAGTTATTGGATTCTCCTATTTAAAGTTGTCACATTTAGTACTGGGGACTAACTAGTAAGTATTAAAATAGGGACACTGTCACTGGATGTCTTGTGTGCTTCTTGAGAAGTCATAGTGCAGACACTAGTGACCGGGGATGCCCAGTAACCCCACTGTGGCCCTAACATTGCTTAAGGTGTCTTTTGTCTGTCTTTGTTAAGCACTTGGATAAATATCAATTTTACTTGGTTGTGGCAGAAATTACAAAAATAAGTATTTCTGAAAAGAAAAATGTGTGGCATGAGCAAAAAAGCTGTGGCTTCCCATAGTACAGCTTTGTGCTGAAGTAAATAATGTGACATTTGGGCTCTGTTGCAAACTGTAAAACCTCCGAACTTAAGCTGTCTTCTTTAATTTTAGTGGTTAATCTTTTTTTTTTCCTTAAACTTTTGTTTAGTGGTGGCTTGAGAGAAGTGGCAAGGTGGGGGAGATTCAAGCACGCTTTACAAAATGAAGAAACCTTATTTCTTTTCCCAGAAGGTGCTCAGGCTCTGTGCCTTGGGCTGAATGATATAGCTGTGAAATGGAGATCAGCCTTCTTTTCAATAAAAGGGCTTTGGGGGCCTGTGTGTAAAAGACACTAACTAGGAATGAGATAGTGGTGTTCCTAATTGAAATTTCTATAGCTTGCACTGAGAATTAATGCTCTTTTTTTTTTAATTTATTTTATTTTTAAGTGTTTTAAGATCTGTCATTTTAAAGTGAGCTTGAGGTTTCATCTCATGGCTACCTAGTAGGACTAATACATTGAGTTTCTTGGATGCTGTCAGAATGAGCTTTAGGTATTTTATTTTTTTTTGGTAATGATATACAAGTGGTAGTTTTATTAGGGCTGCTCTTTAGGGCTCTGTACTGGCTTATATTTAGTAAGTAGTCATTTCTAGAAGGAACAGTGGTAGCTGACTTTGCTTTTTCTTTTTCCAGGTGGGAGAATTGTGTCCTCAAAACCTTTTGCACCTCTAAATTTTAGAATTAACAGTCGAAACTTGAGTGGTATGATTTCCCTTTTTATTGTTCATTACAATTTTAGTGTATTCATGATCTGAACATGTCTGTAGTGGGGCTTTGTTGCTCTTTAAAGAGTTGTGTAAGTAAGTAGAAAAATGCTGTTGTAAAAAATGCTGTTGTATTATTACAGTATACATGCCAAAGTGACATGTATTTAAAATCACACAAACAAACCTGCCCAACACTCGACAAACAGACACTTTTTTAATGGGGCTCATCCTGCTGTGTTTAGATGTCTATAATGTTGATGTTTCCCTAGCTGGGCATCTTTTATAGTTGAAGACAAATACGGTGTTTCAAGGGTGTGATGAATTTCTTTAGCTACAAAGAATTGCAGTGACTAACTGCAAGTTCCTTATATCGTAGCTGTGTAAATTTGGACAGGTAAATCCTACCAGTCATGCTTTGTAAGGCTTAGAAGCTGAAATGTTCAACTTTGAATGCCCTGTCTTCTGTACTGTAAATTGGTCAAACAGACCTATCCCATAAACGCCCAATTGCTGTGTCTGTTTTATTGCCAACAAAGTTTTGTGTTTTTCTTCTCCTCTGAACATGGCAGACTTGGTATTTGCCAATGTTGTCCTTTGCGAGTATGGGAACTGCAGTTTAACAAGGTTTTGGGATTGCTAACACCTCATGTTGTTGTTTTTGCTTCTGACCATTTTTCTGTTTTTATTACTGAACTTTTTCAAGCAAAGGAATGATCCAAGCTGGGTTTTACACGTATTTACTGTGCACAAGGTGTTTTTTGAATTTAGGGAATATTTTGCACTGCACAAACATGGCAAGTAATATACTGAGTTACAAATCTCAAGCTGTATTTTCTAGTTTTGGCCTGACACTCATGTTAAACTGCTTTTCAAGAATAGTAATTTGAAAACTGTCATTAAGGCATTTCACTGAAAGAATGCCATTGTGAGTTATTTTTACCAAGCTTGAATTGTTGTGAATGGCCTGTGCATCAGACACCCAAAACTGCCCTTTTTCTTCTTGTTTGATACTCTTTTTTTTTTGTGGCATCTGATTGTTTGGAACCTTTTTAACCATTGGGTCCTGGCTTGCCAAGCCTTTGTAGACATGTACTTGAAAATAAAAGGGAAAGAAGGCAGAATGGTGCTCCTGGAAATCCTCAAACCTCCAGAGAGCTGAGATCAGTCTGTCAGTTTGCTAATAAGGACAAAGAGTACTTTAGTAAAGCCTACTACCTCTTTTACAGCACACTAGAACTAGATGAAATGGAAGGCGGCACTTCTGAGGTTTCAATTAGGAGACCTGCCTACCTAAATACATTTTTTTGGCCTCAAGCCTTTTCTTTCTTGGCTTCTGACCATTTCATTATCTCTCTCTTTGCTAGGTTTGGGAGACTGCAGTAACTAAAAATGTGGTGGGGAGGCAAATGTGTACCACTTTTTACCCCTACTACAAGCCCTGATTATGACTATCAGTTGAGCCAGTTCTTTATCCTCTTTCAGCCTTCACCCCAGTGTGGATTCATTGGGAATAGTTTTCTAGAATGCTGAAGTTTTATATATCAACTGTTATTTAATGCTTAATGTGATGTAGAGATAGCTAATTAAGATTTGGGTGAATGAGATTGCTTAGCATAAGAACAGATAACAGCTTCCACTGATAGGGAACTTCTAGGGATTCAGATAAGAGGTCCTGAAGAGAAATTACCTTTGTATACTGCAAATAGTGAGGGGAAATTTTGGGAATCAATTTTAGGTCTTAATCCTATTTTGTGACCATCCTGTATTTGGGAAATAACAATTTCAAATTAACATGCATGGGATGTGCTAGGTCTGGGGCTTGTTCCAGTCTTAGTGGTCTGTTCTAAGTGACACTTGCAGGGAAGTGAGAGAGAGCGCCACAGAGCGCTCATGGCATAACTTGTGGCTAGTACTCTTCACATGCAGAGAAGGTGGTTTCACTCTGCTGTGCTAGCTTTATGCTGCTGCCCTCCAAGGTTTTTTCATAACACTTCTATTCAGCGGGGTATTTTTTGTGCCCACGTGTGATTTGAGCCATGTGGCTTGCCTGTCTATCTAACGTTTTGATCTAAAGTATGGACAGTTAAATAATTGAAAAAATATAGTGGACAAGATAAAACTTTTTTCTCAATACCATTTTTGTCCTTAGTAGTTCCATCTGGAAAAAGAAATGGAAATGTGGAAAGAGTTGGGACAAACCAAAACAAGTATTAAAATGTGGTTAAAATAGTGGTTGAAGTTGCTGAATCTTAAACCTTGCTTTTTGACTTTTCTGGGTAATTTTCTATTTAATTAGAAGTGTGCCATAATTTCTTCTGCAGTCATGCCACTCAGTGTTCAGTGGTTATGGAAATGCTTAAGCACATCCCATAGCTATTAATTCTAGGGAACAAAACAAATATAGGCAAGAAAGGAAATATAAAACATGTTTGTGCCCAGTCCAAATATAGTGTAGTTACAGTTTACATGGGTTGGATCTAATGATGTTCTGTTACTGGTTCAATCTAATTAACCCCTGCCTGTTACTACAGATGTGTTGTCACTCGATTCCTTGCAAAAGTTGTCTCTGAGACACAGGAAAGTTCCATTTGTTAAAAGCTTGCACTAGCACATGATTTTACTGTAGAATGGCTGACTATCTCTAAAGAAATGAAAGGTAGATCTTCCAAATTTCTTAAGTTTTCTGTAAGATGCACATAGCAAGAGAATAAGAAATTGCCCTTTAAACTCACTGCAGAGCTTACTTCTAGGACTTTGCTATCTGAATATAAAATTTATCTTTTTGTTTTGAGTGTGCCTTTACTGTTGCATGGCTAGTTTCAGCTGAGTAGAACTGAGTGGCAAACTGAGCGAGCTCTGGTTCCCTAACTTGACTTTCTTTCTTTAGATATCGGCACTATAATGAGAGTTGTGGAGCTATCACCACTGAAGGGGTCTGTGTCATGGACCGGGAAACCAGTTTCTTACTACCTGCATACTATTGACCGAACCATAGTGAGTATAAATACAGGCCAATAAATCTCTGGCTGCTTTACCTACTCTGGAATCAACAGGCCAACTTTAGATCCTTGTTTTGGGAGTTGTTCTCATACTTGTTTGCGTATTTACAGGCCTGTAGCACACCTAATTGGAATGAGTGCACCTCCCCAGTTACCCGTTCAGTCTAGCTGAGCGTGCATGGCTTAGCCTTTGGCTGCTTCAGTGCAGCACGTTATGCATACAGTGTAATTATGGACAGTACTATGGTAGTCTGTTAATTTGCTGAAGGTGCACAGATTTGCAAGTATAATTCCTTCTCAGACTTCAGAATAAGCAACTATGCAGAATGGTGGTCTTGTGCTATAGCTTCCACACTGAGTAAAGACTCTGTTGGTCTTTAGTTCTTTGCTTTGTGGTGTACAAGGCTTTGTGGTGTACAGACCATCTCATTCTATCATATTCAAGCAGTAAATATCAATTTTAGTTGAACTTTCAGTTGCTGTAGGACCAGCCAAAGCTCCATAACAATGCCGACGCATTCACTTTTTTGTTGTTTTTTTTTACTTAAAGAAAACAGAAACAACCCTGTAGAAATGTAATATTTGTGGAGAAATAGTTTATTCCCACACTTGAGTTTTTTGCAATTTGACAGTAAGACTATTTTTCCAAGTCTGCTGTAGTCTAATAATGCTTGTGTTAAAGAACGTGCTAGACTGTGGATAAATATTTTAGTGGAGTACAAGAGTGAAGTAGCTTCATTGAAAATAACCTTCTGCTGAGTGGAGATATATGACACAAAGCTTTAAAACAAGGACAGGCAGTGGTGAAGATGATAAAAACAAACAAACAAACCTTGCTGAGGCTTGGATTATGTCCTGCTACACAGTGTGTCTGCGTCACCAAAAAGAATGAATGTAAATGTTTTCTTGATGTAGCTTATCAGAAGAAAACCAGTCACAATTTCTGCAGTTCTGCATTTGTCTTAAGCTACTGTTTTGTTCTTATGTATTCATCTGTCGTGATTTTGAAAATGACTATCTTATCTTTCTATTTTCAGCTTGAAAACTATTTTTCTAGTCTCAAAAATCCAAAACTCAGGGTAAGTTTCAGTCATTTTCTGTAGAAAACTCAGAATAATGGAACAGCCACTATGAGGAATTTTGTCATTTGTTAAAGATGTACAGAATTGATAGAAAATCAAATTTTCTTGTTAAGCAAGGAATGTGGGTGTGGAACTAATTGAAGTGAAGCATCATATGCCATCAAGCACTAATACAATCATGTTCAAGAACTTTCTAATAGAGAATTAATGGGGCAGCTGCAAAGTGTTTTTCCCTTACATTGGAGGTATATAAAGAACTATTCATTCACTAAAAAACTGAAGTTAAAGAAGGAAATGATAGTTTGAGTCTGTCTCAGTGTTCAGCTGCATGAAAACGAAGCTGAAGAGCAGCCTGGGATGTTACTTTTGGGACATGCTATTTGAGACATGAAATACGTTGTCAGTTGCTGCAGTCTGTGCTATCACATGTGGAATTAAAATGCCAGAGGATTTTTGAGACTAGGCTGGGCTGTATTAATCTGAAACAACCGATGGGGCTGGTATTCCCAGCAAGAGAATTAAGTGAGGCCACTTAAATTAAAACTTCAGGTGAATGTTAGTCTTCAGAGTGACTTGCTTAGTAAGTGTTGAAAAAAGACTAATGGTAGCTTTGAGATTGGGTTGTTTCAGACTGCTGAATTCAAACTTAGAAGAAAAAAGACTTCTCAGAGTCAAAAGAAAAAATGGAGGGTGGCATCCGTGTACTTCAAAACTTCTCTACTTTAAATGGTGAGGTTATTTAAATCTGCCATTTGTATGGTCTAGTTCATAACTTAAATTGAAGAGGTGTTGGAATTGCCAGAATTCTTATGCAAATTAAACCTCACCTGGAAGGTATAGGAAAGGCTTTGAGTGAGCTCTTTGAGACTTCCTGTCCTTACTGCCTAGTAGAAGAACAATCTTAAAAGTTGCTGCTTTTTTTTGGTCTCCTCTAAAGACTCAGATAAAGTTGAGTTAGATGACGATTAATGGCTTTGCCATTTCAAGTCATGTAAGATTTTTAAGGTGATGTAGCAACACATGAAATGTTGGGTATATAGGTAAAGCTATTGAAATATTTCATAATTTAAAAAAACCCCACCACCTCCCCCCAAAAACCCCCAAAACCGGTAACACCAGTGTGTGATCTGGGGGGTGGGATTGCGAGGGGCAGAATAAGGGAAGAGGTTGGGGCTTAATCTCCTTTGCCCCGTGGCTGCATGTTTGAAACCCATTGTAGTAGGCAGTGCAGTGCAAAAGGGTGACTTGCACTTATCTTCCTTTTCCCACATGTTGCCCAAGGCAGAGTAAGTTTTCTCCCTTGCTGGGAGCAAAAGGGTTGTTTTTTTTCATTATGCATTGTATGATAACAGCACTTATATCTAGCTCTTGCGGAAGACTAAGCTGGGAAACACAGCGTTCTGTATTAAAAAGTGATAAATATATGAGAAAATTATTAAGTCTTTTAAAACATTTATCCAGGAGGAACAAGAGGCAGCTAGACGTCGTCAACAAAGAGAAAATAAGAGCAACACAACTACTCCAACGAAGGTTCAAGAAAACAAGGTGAACATCCTGCATTTTCATAGAGTAAATGGGTTTTCTCTTTACCTGTGCCTGAACTCATAATCTGTGTCAGGAAAAGCCTGATTCTGTGGGAAGACTGTGTTTGTTCTGAACATGTAAACTGGTATAGCTGTTGCTGTGGACAAAAATATGATGAAATGACTTAATAAAAGCTGCGTGTGGGAATTGCACCACTAATTCTGGAAAAAAGGTATTGCAAGATTAATAGAATAGTTGGTTGTCCACTGTCACTCAATTTCAGCACCAGCTTGCAGAGCTCTCCCTGAGTCGTCACCCATTGAATGGAGTTCAAAGTGTGCTGAGTCTCTTTTGCAAGGTCACATTTCCTTTCTTGTTCCATTGCATAATACTGTTAGAAACACAGTAAATGTTCATGCACAACAATATAAAGTATTGGATGTACTTTGACTTTTTAATGAAATTCAGTTGAAGAATATAGTCAATACAGGGTGAATAATCAGCTTTTCTTAGACAACAGTTACAGATTTCCTTTTCTGTAATGAGTAAGTTGAGAAGAGAATGAGCACGACTCCTTGGGTGTTGGGGACATCTCTTATCCCAAGCAAGTCTACTTAACTGGCAAGTTATTTAACCACAGTGCATCAGTTTCCTTTCATAAGATTATTAAAAAAAATTATTAACGCTTTCTTAAAAGGAATGCTGCATGTGTAGGTAGAAATTACTAAAGACCTTTTGGCTTTTAAAAATCTTTTAGGATTCTGGTGCTGAAGAAGAAAAGGCTGCGGCAAATTCTGTTAAAAAGCCATCTCCCTCCAAAGCACGGAAGAAAAAGCTAAGTAAAAAAGGAAGGAAAATGGCAGGCAGGAAACGAGGACGTCCCAAGAAAATGAACACTGCAAATACAGAGCGCAAGACAAAGAAGAACCAAACTGCACTAGAACTTCTGCATGCTCAAACTGTTTCACAGACATCTTCATCCTCTCCTCAGGGTAAGTTCAAGGCTGACAGTGGAAGAAGCACCCCCCCGCCACATGAGCCTAGAGAAGTATCTGAGGCTCTGGATGCATGCCTGGAGGTCATTCTTCCTTTATTGCTAGATTTAATTTGGTTTTGTGTCGTAGCTTCTCCCTTGCACCAAAGCAAAGCTCCCCTTGAGATGGTGATTGAATCTGTCCGTAGGTACTTGGCCAGAAGCTGGAGCTGAGCTGTGTCTTACAGCTTGTCTCTGCTGCCACTGTTCTAAGGAGAAATTGTAGATATCTTTCCAAACAGTTTGTTGCAGTGTGTTCAACTAGCCAAGTTACTGGATCTCACATCCTAAATGACGTGCTTTCTAATGGTACAGTTACCATACTTGCCAGAAACACTAACTTTCGTAATCTGAAAGTTTATCTTTGTTTCTCTCTTTAGATGCATACAAGTCACCTCATAGTCCATATTACCAACTACCTCCTAAAGTGCAACGGCAGTCATCTAACCAGCTACTGGTGACATCTACCCCACCTGCACTACAGAAGCTGCTAGGTAAGACTGTAGTGTTGTCTCTGTGTTTGTCATGAGAACCTATACTTCAAGGTTTCTGAACATATGGGAAATCAAAGGGCTACTAATAGACAGCCACTCTGGAAAGCTATATGTTGAACTGGAGAGGGGGATAGTTTCTGCCCCATCTTCCTCTACCTGCCCCACTTCTATTGGCAGCACTACGAAGTCTCTTCTCTTGCTGCTGAAGTTGATGTCTTGGTCTGCATGTGTCTTTTGACATTGTTTCAGCTCTTGTTTGGCACAAAAGGAAATATATATATATAAAAATAAGGGTCTAGTTCTCTGAAATAACTTTAAATGGAAATGGCTAGTAGGAAATAACTATTTAAAATGAAACCATTCTGTTGTTATTAAATGATACAGTCTTGGAAAATACCACTCTGTTTTCTCTGCAAAACTTAGAGCAAAGTAAATGAGATGCTGTCTGACTTTTTGAGGTCACAAAGGTCATGTAGTTGGAAAATATGCTCCATGTGCAAGAGGTGATTTAAAGAAAAACTTGGAGGGTGGTTTTTTGCTTCCTCCCCACCCCCAGCTATTTCTAGCCTTTGGCATTGGGCATGAGACAGTCTAGGATCATCTGGGAACCCTTTGTAATGTTTCTGTCTATGTAGAGACCAAGGGCATCTGTGATGTCCTTAATTCCTGCTCCTTGCTGTGGTATAGGACAAGGGATAATGTTGAAATAGGACAAGGGGTAATGGTTTTTAACTAAAAGAGGGCAGATTTAGACTAGATATAAGGAAGAATTTTTTTTACGCTGAGGGTGGTGAAACACTGGCACAGGTTGCCCAGAGAGGTGGTAGACGCCCCATCCCTGGAAACCTTCAAGGTCAGGTTGGACGGGGCTCTGAGCAACCTGATCTAGTTGAAGCTGTCCCTGCTTATGGCAGGGGGGTTGGACTAGATGGCCTTTAAATGTTCCTTCCAAACCAGACTGTTCTGTGATTCTAGGATCTTACAGTTGCGACTGTAATGGTAGATCTTACTGTAGCGAGAGAGGGAAAAAGAGTGAGTTAGAGGGATGTTTCGGGTTGGGGTTGGGGGAGAGAATGACACTTGTCTGGAGTAAACCTTGCTGCCAAAGTCTGTATACTATCTATTCCATGTTTTGGCTGCCTGTGATTGCAGCAGACCAGACTTAATAATGTGGTTGGCTTCATGATGAAAGGGCCCCAGTGGTGAGGGCTGGGGAGAAGGAAGGTTCATTGTGTAATAGGAGACTGGAGATAGAAGGACAATGTGAAGCAAGTAGAGGGTAGAGTCCTTGAAAGGTAGAGTAAATGTGAGTGTAAAGCTTGTCATCTGTCTGTATGGAACTAGGAGGAGTACAGCAAGCCCTGTCTTGTGACTCTGGGAGAATGAATGCTTTGAGCTCAAGGCTGGTTTTGGCTGTTAGAGCTAGTCTCTTTTATTATTTCTACATACAGTGTATTAAAAGCTGTTCAACTCTTTCATCATGCAAACACACCATTAGCACCCATCATCTTCCTCTGCGTTTTTGAATGTGTTTTCATGACTTCCATTGGGGTATCTATAAATAGCTAATGGATCCAGGAGTTCAGCTTGCATCAGAAGATGGTTTTTCAGCATGCTCTAAACTGATCTTTAATCACTTGATCTGACTTACAGTCCAACTAAAAAGCAAGAGAGAGCAAAGGGGGCAGAGGTGTCAAGGGAGCAAATAGGGGTAAATAGGCACACTGCACTTTCTCTCACCTGAAATGTATCATCTCCATATTTATTTTGCAGATTCTTTCAAGATCCAGTACATGCAGTTCATGGCATACATGAAAACTCCTCAGTATAAAGCAAGTCTGCAACAGTTACTGGAGCAGGAAAAGGTGGGTCTTTTTTTTAACATTTCTAAACCAAATTGCCTGACTACCAGATACCTTAGATGGGGGGGAGGAAATGCTGGAGATTGGAACTGTGTACACTTCACACCAGTGCTGCACCAGGCCAATTATAAAGATTCTACCAGAGTCATGCTTAGGCTGAATGACTGTACCTAGGGATTATATTGCTAAATTGGTCACTCTGCGTGTGCTTAAATTTCCGATCTGTGCAACGGGACAGATATACTTCTCCTCTTCCTGCTGGTGCCCCTCCACCTGATAAGTGTTACTTCAGTATTTCTGGTTTTTTTTCCTCTATTTTGACATGAAGCTGTGTGTACCGATGCAGGAAGCTGGTGTTTTGAACCCTGTCCTTTTCTCCCATTTGGAATTGGCAGCTGCTTTTCTTCTCTAAATGTCTCATGGGTCACAGGAGCAAGAGGTGGCGGCCAACCTCTCCAGCAGTATGCGCTGCCTAAATACATTCCTGCCCTGCACATAGAGGGGCTTCCCTGCATGGATGCATCCTATGGGCTGCTAGTCAAACTGCTCTTAGATAACTAAATTGTGCTTAATCTAGCTAAAGACTGTAGCAACTTTGAATGAGGATGAACTTGAAAAACACACAGATACTAATTCCTTGGAGCTGAATTCTCTGGTTTTTGACATCCTATTCTTTTCCCACTGTAGAAAAGCCTAAATGAATTGGGTACTGTAGCATCAGGATGACTCATTAAACTTGTAACAAATTGAAGTATGGGATTAAAAAAACCAAACTGTCATCAGTGATTTAAGAGACTTAATGAAGCATGCTTAGTATTGGTAATCTTAATGTGTTAAGATTGCACTGGTGGGCAAAGTGTAAATTTACCAAGTTGTGGGTTCAAATGGAAAGGCAAAGAAAATCCTGATGCTGTGAAGTGTGGCATTTTTTTCTGCTATGGAGCCATCTCCCCAGCAGAGGGAGGAGATTTACTGCCTAAACACTTTTTCTTCTTTTGTTGCTTTACCTTAATTATGAATAATTTAATTGCTTTATAAATGAGTCCTGATGAGAGAGACTGTGCCTGCTACTTCTGTGGAGGAACCTTTCCCCATAGAGCTCAACCATATTCTGTAATTTCTGGCCAATTCCATCTTTTGGTAGCCCCTGTGGAAGATTTACTTTGCTCTGTGGCCTTTGTGAAAGTGTCAGCCTAAAGCTGTAGCAATTGTTTTATTGAGTTTTCCATAACGGGAACTCTTTTTTCCAGGTGAGAGAGGCTAACTTGTGCCACCCCATCTGTTACTGAGAATTGATTGATGCTAATGTGGTGTTCATGCAAACCTTTTTTCTATGGTTGTTTCCATTTGTTTTCACAGTCAAACTGCACTTAGAATTTTCAACTTTTTCTTAAGCAGCATATTTTTTTGCTAGTTCTGTAGTTGTCGAGAAAGTCAGCATAAAGTTAACCTAGCTCCCTGCACAGAAAATAGCATGAGAAATGATAGCATGCAAGTATTGTGCTGTACACTGAAAGTATACATTGAGGGTGTGGAAGAGTAATCACTTTGTGTTGTTTGACAGCTGTTTCATATTTTAAGACATTAAAATGAGGAATTGAGTATGAAAATAATTTTTTAATTGAGAGGTAGACTGAGTGCATGGCAAGTTAAAATGCAGAAGCAGAACTTTGCTGGATGAGGTGCTGTTGTATAGTCTATTTAATAACTCCCTCTTACATGAAGGTTTTTCAAGTGCAAGAAAAATGTTTCTGTAATACAATTTTAAAATAAACAAGATGCTGTGAGCTGCTAGTTCACCAGATTGCCCTTAGATGGAGCTGTGAGCTCCTCCACTACTTGTAAAGGCTGAATGAAATGACTGTTGTTGAAAGCATAAATGATTTTTTCAGCATCAGCTATAGCATTGCAGTGAGTCAACTGTTTTCCCAAGTTGTTGGCATGAGAGGTAACAAGAGCTGTATGCCAGGTCCTGTGTTTTCTCATGCAAGTGGAACTTGCCAGCACTGCTGCTTTGCTTCGTGAATGGATTGCTTGGAAGACCAAGGTGCTTGTTGCCCTTGCCCTCCACTTTTTCTGGAATAATGGCTCAGTTTCTGCACGATTCCTATTTGGCCTCAGCAGCAAAAGTTGGAGAAAAGTGTAATCCCCAGAGCCCGCTTTTCTTTCTGCACTCATGTTTCAATTGGGAAGTGAATAAATGAGACGTTTTAGACAGTCCTATCCTTGCCCTTTGCTCACGTAGTGCACAACCATGAAATGAGTAAGCAAGTATCTAGTGAAGGAATGTTATGGGCAGGAAATGTTCTGTGAGTGCAAGGGTTGGGTGGCCCACTGAAGTACTTTTGTCATTAGAAGTACAAGTGGTTTGGCTTATTTATGACTTTCTTCCTACCTGCCCCACAGTGAATTTTCATTTACTGTGTGTCTTCCATGAGTAATGTGTAGGAAAACTCTGAACTGGGACTCTTGAGATGTCGTGGTTTGGCTCCAACCAGCAACTAAGCACCACACAGCTGCTTGCTCACCAGTGGGACAGGGGGGAGAATCAGGAAAAACTCGTGGTTTGAGATAAAAACAGTTTAATAGGACAGCAAGAGAGGAGGAAATAACAATGACAACAATAATAATATTAATACTGACAAAGAAATGTACAAGAACAAGTGATGCCCAATACAGCAATTGCTCACCACCTGGTGATCGATAGCCTGTCCCCGAGCAGCGATTCCTGCTCCCTGGCTAACTCCAGTTTGTGTACTGGGCGTGATGTTATGTGGTAGGGAATATCTCTTTGGCCAGTCTGGGTCAGCTGTCCCAGCCATGCCCCCTCCCAGCTTCTTGTGCACCTCTTCACTGGCAGAGCGTAAGAATCTGAAAAGTCCTTGGCTTAGTATAAGCACTACAACTACTTAAACAACTATAAGCATAAGCACAACAACTAAAACTTCAGTGTATTATCAACATTATTCTCATACCAACTCCAAAGCGCAGCACTATACCAGCTATCAGGAAGAAAAAACAACCAGGGCAGGAGATTTAGATTCTGTTCCCAGTTTAGTAACAGATTTCATACAGATAATCTTTTCCAGTTTAATTTCTGCTCTGTAGGATATGATTATTACTACTTCTTTACAACGCACTAGGAGGATAAAAATCAATTTTTAAGACTATCCTGATTATATTTTACCATATAGCAAAAAAAACCCCCTTAAAAGCTCTTTTCAGCTTACTTAACTTCACCAAGTGTTGAACACTAACAAACACAAGCTCACAGATGTCTGAGACAGAGCTAGATTAGTTCATAAATCTCCCATCTGAGCCCAGATTCACTCCCAATTTTCTATACAAAGTAGGTGTAAACATATTATTAAGATGAACCATGCTGCTGTTGGTGCTAAAAGTGTATTTTCTCACTCTTCCCTCTTCCAGGAAAAGAATGCTCAGTTACTGGGAACAGCACAGCAGTTATTCACCCACTGCCAGGCACAGAAAGAGGAAATCAAACGTCTTTTTCAGCAGAAACTTGATGAGGTAGCCCTGATCCGGTGGAAATGTGATGCTTGTTAGTCATGTGCATGCAAACGTTTTTGATAACAATAAGTAAGATGAGAGTATTCTCAGGTCTTCAGCCTCTGTTTTGCAGCAGATGCTAAATAATGTGGAATCTGTATCACTCTTTGGTTATGTTTCATCTTCATTGTTGAAATTGTTGTATGCCATTCTGTCACCCCCTTCCCTTGGATACAGACCACAGACACTGTGGTATTTTAGTAAAGGATGCATCCCCTGCTGGTTGAACAAACTCAGTGTTGCCAATGCATGTTCAGAAGCACAGAAGGAAATGTGGTGACTCTCTACAAAAATAGCATTCTTTTGGATGGCGAGAAAGTAAATGCCAGTTTTAAAGTTGAATTGCTGGAGCAGCAGTTCCAAGTGAGGTACTTTTGTCCTTGTTATCCCCTAGCAATGACAAAGTGCCTTGGAGAATGTTGGGGGGCTTCCTGTGAGCCACGTAAGCTCTGTGGATCTCCTCAATGTCACTTTTAAATGTGACAGTTGTCTGCAATAAGGATGTCAAGACCCTATTGAATGATCTCTTTCCTTCTCACTCTTCATCTTGTAGTTGGGAGTTAAAGCTCTAACATACAATGACCTGATTCAGGCTCAGAAGGAAATCTCTGCTCACAATCAGCAACTGAAAGAACAGACGAAACAGCTGGAGAAGGATAACAGTGAACTCAGGAACCAGAGCTTACAGCTGGTATGTACAACGCTTGTGTCTGAGTAGCAGGGTGATGCTCCCATTTACGTAAGGAGGACAGGTCATGAGCCATGGGCTGCCCCTGTCTTCAAGGTATCTTAATGAATGAAAAATCACCTAGCTGCTGTAGCTCCTCTGTAACAGAGAAGAATGATGGGGAAAAGAATGCAGATGGTCTTTTTCCTTGGTGACCTTTATTTACCTCTGACCAAATGCTGAGGTGACAGTTGGCTCTGACCTCAGCTGTGTCCTGTAAACAGCTTTGCACCTGTATATGTACTTGTCACTGAATCTGGATCTCGCTGGCCAAGAAGTTTGTACAGCACTTGCTTTGTGGTAGCCATAATTCTTGTGGTGTTCATCTTGGTAACTCAGGGTAGGTGAGGGGGAAATCTGGATGTGGAAGTGATTAGGGACGGTGGGTGATAACACTGTTTTTAGGAAGAACCAGGCCACCTCCTGCCACATTACATGGGGACCACAGGACCATTTTGGTGGCATTTGGCTTAAGCTGAAAGGAGTTTTCAGTGGGCTGAGAAGCTTCTTGCACATATATGGCTGAAAAGTGCATGGCTTTCAGCTTGCACCTGGGGTGGTGTGAAGTGGTGAAAGGTGTCTTTTGATCTGTTCATGCTGTGTCTTTACAGCTTAAGGCACGGTGTGAAGAACTGAAGCTGGATTGGTCAACACTGTCACTGGAGAACTTGCTAAAAGAGAAGCAGGCGTTGAAGAATCAGATTTCTGAGAAACAAAAGCACTGTTTGGAATTGCAGGTAGAGAGCGAGAAACAAATTTAGAGTGACCAACTTGGGGTAGCTCTTGGGCAATGGGCCAGTTAAGGGTATTTGACTAAATATGATGTTAAAGGATTAGCTAGGTGGCTGTTTTTCTTTCACCACCTTTCCATCCCTACACTTCTCCGGAGACTAATCTTTGTATTAGAGAGTTTTAGTAAACTTGAAGAATAAGGGTGTGGATAACTTTTAAAGGAAGTAGATGCTATGACCTGATTCCTTGGTAATGCTCTGGAAGAAGGAATCATGGTTTATTATGAAATACAATTAAAAAGCATGACCTGGTGAAAAGAAAGATCCTGCTTGTTTGCATAATGTGTGGCTTCATGATAATGTCTTCTGTGTGCTCTGATGACTTGAGTTAGGAATCAGTTCCCACAGAATGTCACTTACCATAGTGAAAAGAAATTAAACTCCTGTGACTGAAGAATTTTTGTTCCCTGTGAGATTAACACTAGAGCTAATCCTGTCTTTTGCTGGATGCCTTGGTGGGCTGTTTCCTTCAATGACTAGTAGTATTGAGTTACTCCATACTCTATGTAAGTTGGAGATACTTTATGTTTTCTGAAACATGCTTTCTAAGAGGCTCTGAGCCATTCCCCTTACCTGTGCATTTTGTTCTCAAGCGCAGAGCAGCATGTTGAAATCTGTTTCTCAAATTGTGGGTCAATTGTTCTGCATTGTTCCCAGAAATGGGGCTGCTTTTCCTGAGAAGCATATCAAGGCAAAACTCCATAATGTGATAAAACTGTTAAGTGTGGTCTTTAATCATTGTCCTCCTCTTCGTTTAAAGATCAGCATTGTGGAACTTGAGAAAAGTCAAAGACAGCAGGAGCTCATGCAGCTGAAATCGTACACGCCGTCTGATGAGTCACTGTCAGTACAGCTACGCAATAAAAACCATGTGAGCCGTGATCCTGAGGCTGATCACAGCAGGTTCCAGCTGGAGCTTGAATGCTCTAAGTTTCCTATGCCCCACGTCAATGGCATGAGCCCTGAACTGTCCATGAATGGCCATGCTACTCCCTATGAAATTCATAACACTTTTAGCAGGCCATCTTCCAAGCAGAACACGCCTCAGTACACAACCTCTCACCTGGACCAAGAAATAATTCCATGTACCCCAAACCACAGCAGCAGACAGAAGGCAGACAAGATGACAAGCTTGTCCCTACCTGATTATACCAGGTTTTCCCCAGCTAAAATAGCACTAAGGAGACACTTGAATCAAGACCACGCAGTCAATGGAAAAGCCACAACCAATGAGATACAGAGGTGAGAGTGATCATTTCCCAGGATTGGAAAGGAGGGGTAATACCATTGCTTGTTTTTAATAACAGTGGTTTATTTGGATTGTGGAAGAATGTTTTTAGAAGTGGAGTTTTACATGCTTGTAAAAATTTTGTGTCAGGAAAACCAGCAGTGAGAGCTGATTGGGTAAATAGGGTGGTACAGTGCCTTGAGTTTGGTACAGGAATTCCTTGCAAAAGAGAAGTCATTAACTTTTGTATTCTGATGATCGTACGTTTCTGTTCCAGAGCTGACCATGTCAAAGAGAATGGCCTTACATATCCAAGCCCTGGAATTTCAAATGGCATAAAGCTGAGTCCTCAGGAAACTCGGCCCTCTTCCCCAGCGGCCTTACCAGTTGCAGGCGAGAAGGTAAGAGATCTGCTTGTGCTCAAGTGCAGAGCCGTTACATTTGGTAGAACAAAGAAAAAGTTGGCCAAACTAGGGGATGCAGGCATGCTCCCTTCTGTGGTCAGCTTGGCACAGAAAATAACACAAGATACAGTAGGTGTGATAGAGTAAAAAGGAGCTGGCTGGAGGAGAATACTGAGCTCATGAAAGACATGCTTACCCCTCAGTTACTGGTTTGCATATGAACTGTGCCAGTAATGGAGTAGGACTTCTTTTTGATCTGCTGCGTGTCTACTTGAACTTGAAAAGTAGACTCTTTGATAGTTTAAAAAAAATAACAAAAAATTGCCCACGTAATTGGTCCAGCCATGAATCATGTTGGTGCTCATTTCAGAGCAAGCAGGTGGCCTCCAATAGGGGGTTACCATGGAAATATTTCTGGCTACTACATTTTCTGTGTACAGAGGGCCTCAAGACATGAATTCTGTCAGACAAGTGCTTTTCAGAGAGCTGTAACAAAGACACTGGGAAATGAGCCTGCCTAAGACATCCTTTTCCTTATGCTTGGGGCCAGCAGTAGCTTTAATTTACATATTTCTATGTTGTTGGATATTGCTGTCCCAGTAGACTGGTGTTGGTAACAAAGCTGCTTCATGCATGCCCTGTCTTTGCTATATAGTCATCACTCTTAATTGTGTAATTCTTTAAAAAAAAAAAAAAAAAAAAGGGAGGGTGGGGACAAAATGTAGATGAGCAGGTTACCGTTAGTTTAAAAAGTCTGCTCAGTAATGGCATGCAGTTAACAACGTTACTTTTCTCTTTTGCTTTTACAGGTTTTGAGAGAGAGAACCTCTGTGAGTAATGGAGAAACTATCACCAGCCTACCTATCAGTATTCCTCTCAGCACAGTGCAGCCCAATAAACTCCCTGTTAGTATCCCTCTGGCCAGCGTAGTCCTACCTAGCCGTGTTGAGAAGGTGGTGAGTAAGGGATTGTCAACACTTTCCATCCCTAACTAAAATCACACCGGGCAGTTACGGGGTGCTATGCACCAGAATCCTTACTGGGCTGCTAATCTCGAATGTCTGATGCTGTGGGGGAGGCTTCTGTTGGGATGCATCCTCTTCGCTCTTAGTCATTCTGTAGATTTTTACTCTCTTTTGTCTGTTGGGTGGTGGTATTTCAGCCAGGAAGGAAAGTAAAGTACATGACTGAAGAGATCCTAGTCTTAAACATCTTGCTGGGTGGAAAAGGCAAAGAGTCTGAGAGCCTGTGGCAGTGAAAGCAGAGAATCACGCACGGGGGTTTGTTCCTAGCCCCTGCCTTCTTGTATGACCCTGGGAGACAAATTCTTCTGCCTCAATTTGGTTAGCTCAAAATTGTCTATGTTTATTACATATGTGTGTAGGATGAACTTGAATAGCACCTTGAGGCTATAATACCTGATGTGCGAGTGACCATTCTGTAGCAACAGAGAGCAACTATAGAACTTTTGGGGACATCTGTTTTTGCAACCATGATGAGTCCATGCTACTCTCGGTGACAGAGGAGTTTAAAAAAGCCTGGTCCAGTTTCTCACAAGTGTTTGTCACAAAAGTGTTACAGTAGACAACTGAGAAGCATTTGCTGCTTTCACGAGAGCTGCGAATTTAGAATCCATCCACAAATGCCCGCCTGGCAATCCCGTATTTGGAAAGCTGGAGTTGTTTTATAGTATTGAATCCATTATCTTTTCCCAGCTGTAGACTTTTCATTGTAGCAGAACTACAGTCTGCCCAGCTCCGAGCAGAAGTTGCATGTCCTCAGAGAGGATGCTCTGGATGGCGTCTCTCACTTCAACACATTGTTTATTCAGGCTACCATTTCACAACTGTTTTGCCTGCTTTAGGAAAACACCACTTGATTGTACCCTCAGACAGTGTACCAGAGAACATAGCCTAATGCATTTCATGTTCAATTTGGAGTTGTTTTGGGGAACTTAGTGTGCAGAGGCTTGGGGACATGATACAACCATTTGTTTCCTTTCTGGCCACCTGTGAAACAGTGGACTGAGGCATTCATTCTCTGATTGCAGTTCTGTCCTGAGTCTAAACGTCCTGGGATGATAAGCCTGTTCTCCCTCTATCTGCATGGTATTTTTTGTGTGCTGGATACTATTGCAGTATAATTAATTATGGTATTTATTTTTGTACCATAACACGCTGATCAATGTTTTTCTCAAGACAAGCGAAATCTAGGTTGTTTAGGAAGTAGAGCCACTTTCCTTGGTAGATCTACTAATGCATGTGAATTTTGTTTAAACTTTTGACTTTTGAGTATAATTCCTGTACTGAAATGCCTGTTTCTCTCCCCCCAGAGAAGCACACCTAGCCCAGTTCATCAGAATAGAGACTCATCGACACTTGAAAAGCAGATTGGTGCTAGTTCTCATAATGGCATAAGCAATGCTGCTGGAAACAAGCCACTGGCTTTGGCTACCTCAGGTAACAGCCTCATCTACGCGAAGGTGCGCTGTCCTGTTGACAGCACCCCCAAATACACGCGTCAGAATTTTCCGAGCACTTCTGGTCAGGTCATTCATGCAGTAGAGTGCTAGATAAATGTGTGTTTGGTAATGAGACCAAAGAATCATGGATGATGATGTTTTGAGGCAGTATGTGCCTACAGCTTGGATGCATTCTGGTATAATGTATTAGTTTGATGTGCTTTACCTGAACTGCGGCACCTTGCAGTGTAAATAAATAATTGCTTTTGTAAATTGTTCTGTGTGGATTAAGAGATTCCTGCGTTTACAATGTGGCAAACCAGCAAAGTGTTGCATAGCTGTACTATGAGCTGATGATCTGGCTTTAAAAGTTTTATTTTACAGGGTGGTGGAGGTTTTTTAATAGCAAAATCAACTTCTTGATGCAGGTCACAATGATGCCTCATGAGCAGTTGTAAAGGCACAAGTAGGGTAGGAAGAAATGTCGAACGGGAGAGGGTAGGGATACCTTTAAGTGCAGACATTGCTTCTGAACTCACTCATCTGTTGAAATTGTGGCCTTTAGCTCTTGAGGATATGGAAATGCTGTGGACCAGGAAGAGTAGGTTCTAACATATATAAGCTATTCTACAGCTGATCCCTCATCAGAGAGTGCATTTGTTCTTAGTGTTTACCACCTTGAGGGGCTTGTGGTTTTTCTTATATCTGTTTTGCAAAGAAGGGCTTGGCTGCAGTTTTCTAGAAAAGCAACGAAGTATTAAAAAAAAAACAACAAACTTGTTAAAAAAAAAAAACAATACCATGTTCCCTTCTACCCCTTTCATTTAGACTGCCCAGAGACAAGGCCTTACTAGAGCACTAAACCCATTTATGACACCATGACAAATACTTAATTCCCTTTCCAAGCTTCCTCCCATGTGGTATTCTTCTACCACAGTTTCTTTGAAGATCCCCTGTCACTCCCTAAGCCACAGCCTTTTGTTTCATTTTGAGAAGGAGGTGGGCTGTATACATGACACAGTCCCTTCCTTTTTGGGGAATGGAACGGACTGAATTTGGCCGTCGTTTTCTTGATGATAGGAAGGAGTCGAGTGTAGAAGAGTCCTGATTTCAAAATAGCACAAAAGAAACTTACACTTGAATTCCATTTAAAAAAAAACAGGTAGAGCATAGGATATGTCCATATAACACCTGAATCTTCCTGAAGTGGCAAAAGAGTAGTGAAAATCGTTAACCTCTGACTGAAACGGTTAGCACACAGAGCCACGTTCTCAACTGCACTGTGTAAAAAGCAGCTGTGCAGTTTCCCATGTAATACACGGCCGCTGGCTGATCGAACACAGGTAGAGCTGAAACCACTCCCAGTCATCCCAGAACTCTAGCACTGTGAACTATCACTCAGCAGAAGCAATGATGTATACTTTCCCTTTCAACAGGTTTTTCTTACTCTTCTGGCTCCGTGGCAGTCAATGGAAATCTTACAAACAGCCCAGCCCATCTTAACCATAGTGTTGATCAGGCAGCTCTGGACGACTCTGGGAGTCTGTTTAACTCAGTAGGGTCTCGGAGTTCTACTCCACAACATCCTTTGCTAATGATGCAGTCAAGGAACTCTGGGCAAAACTCCCCTGCTCACCAGCACTCAACAAGCCCCAGGTTAAATGGCACCTCCCAGAGCCTGGTAGGGGTATTGCAATATGCAGATGCTCAGAAGATGTTTGCCGAAGGAACAAAGGGGGATCTTCAGTCTGATGCAGCGTTTTCAGATCCTGAGAACGAGGCCAAGAGAAGAATCATCTTTACAATCTCTCCTAATACAGGACATGTAAAACAATCCCCTTCCAACAAGCACAGTTCTCTGCCTACGAGCGCTCGGCTGGACTGTGGCCAAGCACACGCGCAGGATGGGAAGAAGCGAGGCCGGCGGAAGAGATCCTCTACTGGGAATCTCAGCGGGAACTCCGGGGTCTCCCCTAAACGCAAATCCTTACCTACTGTGTCTGGACTCTTTACGCAACCATCAGGTTCACCGCTCAATATCAACTCCATGGTAAGGGCAAAAATGAAGAGCTCTAGCAAGAGAGAGAAGGGCCTGGGAAAGCTCTTTGAATTAGAAATAAGCTTCAACTGTTCCATTCTTTAGCGTGCTCTCAGGCTGTTACAGTAGTAGTAGCTAGAAGACCCTTTGTGAAAGTGGACCCTCTTGAGAAGCGAGAGAATTGCTGATAAGTTGGTGAACTTGGTGAACTATTTCTGTTTAGGTAAAACATCTTCAAAGAGTTCCTTGCTGTCAGAGCATTAAAAATTAAAAATAATCTCTTCCCTTATGACAAAGACCTTGTTTCTGCAGTGAAGTTGATTTTTAGGCTGTAGGTTAAATATTTTGAAAATAGTTTAAACTCAGATTGACTGAATAGCATGAGTGCCAGACGCATATGGCATTCTTGCATAATTAAGCCAGCTATTCAAGTTGTGTTCATGAGATCCTGCAATGGTAGTTTGGGAAAAAAAAGTTATTATCTCATGTCTTCATTTCTGTGTTTAAACATGAAATCAAAGAATGAAAATTAGATATTTCCAAATTATATTAAAGCTTTCATCCCAGGCTCTAATGCAGAATGGTGGAGTGTAACAGCGGTGCCAAACAAGCAGCTGTTGGCATATCCTAAAGCTGGGCAAGTTAAGCCTGCTTTTAATATCCTTAGCAAAATGCCTTGTTTCTAAAGGGATGCTCTACTCTGTAACTGCTTTCTTTCCTTCTTGCCCAGGTCAATAACATTAACCAGCCTTTAGAAATAACAGCCATTTCCTCTCCTGAAAACTCCCTGAAGAACTCTCCTGTTCCTTACCAGGACAATGACCAGCCCCCGGTGCTGAAAAAGGAAAAGCCCCTCATTCAGACCAATGGCGTTCATTACTCTCCGCTAACATCAGATGAAGAGCAGGGATCTGAAGATGAGCACAATAGCAGCAGGTGAATACACAGGCATAGGTTTCAGGCTGAGATTTCTCCGAGAGCTGATAACAGTGCTCTAAACTGGAGAGGTGTGTTAAGCCTTCTTTGTTTCCTTTGCTTGGAGACAGATTCTATCATGCCAAGCCTTTTAAGTGGCTGAAATTGTGAATAGGGAAGGTATTTAGGAAGTGAATTCCCATTTGAATGTGGGAACCTACTGTTGCTGTGCTTGCAAGGCTGACAGTCTGGCCTCTGAAAGAATTAGTGTAGAAATGACTTTTTTACTACGTTGCTTTGTAGGAGTACTGAGGCTGTGGGTGTAATCTTTAACTAAGAATCTCTCTCTTCCTCACTCCCAGATTCAGCTTGATTTAAAATTCTTCACTTCCTGACCCAAACTGTTGATGTGTTGCTCTGAAAATTAAGTACTTGCCACCCTTTACCTGCCTATGGAGGGCAGTTTTTTTATCGTTTAAGGTGCTGGAAAAGTAACTTCTATAGAAATGTGAGCAACAGCCTACTTCTTGTTGTGAAAGAAAAGCAACAATGAAGTCCTCTGAATGTGCACTAGTCTTGGCAAAGAGCAATAATTCTGTAATAGCTTCTACTTAAAATTTGTGGTGGATTTTTTTTACGCTTTTAAGTTCTTTTAGTAACATACAGCTTTCTAGCTGACTTTGCTCTATATACTCTAGTCAACTGTTAAGATGTGGACTTGAGGAAGATAGAGTAAATGTGCAACAAAAGGTCTCCAGTGAGTGCTGTAACCTTTTTATCTTCCCACTAGAATTGAAAGGAAAATTGCAACAATATCATTGGAAAGCAAATCTCCACAGAAGACTGTTGAAAATGGTAGGTGTGAGGAATGTTAATTATTTGTTGTAACAGTTGGACTTGGGAATGGGTGTCTGCCACTGACTGAAGTTGTTAATCAGTAGCAGGCTTTTCTGTGCTGCTGAGCAGAGTGCAGTGCAGTTCTGCCAGGGCTTTGCATAATCATAATTATGACAGGTGGCTGATAATTACAGATTTTGGGTCAGTTCTTTCTGTAGTCACAGGTCACCAAAGATCTGACCAGTTTTTTCACTGACTTGGGACGTGGGGAGGGACCTATAATACAAAGACTGAGGAAATAGTAGATCAGCATTCTCAAACTTTTTCAAGGCATTAAACTAAATTTTAAGGACTTTTAGGAGACTTCACAAATATTTCTGCCTTTGGATCAGAAATAGAATTACAGATTGATAAAATGTGCGTGTTGAAGATAAAACTGTTCTTAATGAGCAGATTCAGTGAATGCTGTTTTTTGACACTTACAAATTTTCTTCCAAACTAGGCGGCAGCTTATCTGTGAGGAAGCAAGCACAAAGCAACGAGAACATGAATAGCAGTAAATGGAAATCTACTTTTTCACCAATATCTGACATCAACCTGACCAAAACTACAGATAGTCCCTTGCAGTCCGTCTCATCGCTGAGCCAAAATTCGCTGTTTGCCTTCAGGCCGCCCTCTGAGGACAGCCTTGCCATTGACACCAAGATCACAGCACACCCAAGGAAAAGCATTGCCATGCCCTCGTCTGGGGCAGATGGGCTCAGCCCTAGTACAAACTCCACTAATGGATTCACATACAATGGTGGACTGTCAGCTGACATTGGTTTACACAGCTTTATCGATGGTGCTTCTCTTCCGCATAAGGCTTCAGACGTGACGACTTCCAACTGCTCCTTGGGTTTCCAGTCACAGCGAAGCAAAGATGTGGGGATATCAGAAACGAATCCGTTTTTGAACAAGAGGCAACTCGAAGGCCTCAGCGGCACGAAGGGAGAAGACTTAAATCGGTCAGGGGTCAAAGGCAAAGAGATCAGTGAAATAAGCATTCGTACTGGGGGTTCTTCAGAAAAAAACTCTTTGCAGCATAACGGAAAGGTCGGCAAAGGAAGGGACCGAGATGTGGAGTTTAAAAATGGCCACAACCTTTTCATTTCTGCTGCTGTTTCATCTGGTGGCCTTCTGAATGGTAAAAGCCTTTCTACTGCTGTTTCTTCAGCAGGCAATCCAGCATCTTCTGTTCAGACGCACCATCCTTTCCTAAACACTTTGACCACTGGATCACAGTTCCCCCTCGGCCCTATGGCCTTGCAAGCAAACCTCAACTCGGTGACAAATTCCTCAGTATTGCAGTCCTTATTTAATTCAATGCCAGCTGCTGCCAGTCTGGTCCACGTGTCATCAGCTGCAACCAGACTGACTAATTCTCACACTATGGGGAACTTCTCTCCTGGGGTTACAGGTGGAACAGTTGGAGGTAGGCAGAACTCTTTCTCTGGTATAAGACAGGGCCTAAAGGAAAGTCTGACACTGCCTCTCCAGGGGTGAAACCCTTTCATTTCTGCAGGATGTGAAGCAGATCTGTCCCACATAACCAGTCTCCTCTATCTCTCGGAAATGCTAGGATGAGTTCAGTTCCTCACAGTGAAATCTCATGAGCTTTGTCTACTAGATGAGCTTGTTGTATCACCTTAATGAAAGAATACACCCAGACTTTGTGATTTCATAATGTATGCTTGTTTAGATGTTGCTGTGTTGGAACCAACTTAGGTCTGCCTGCAGGTAAAAGACTTAACTTGTCACGGTACCAAGTTAAGGATCTCTAACTTGTCAACTTGAGTAAAGGTTGAGATTAGGCATTGAATGGATTAAGCATGACCCAGGAAGAGCAAAACATCAGTGCCTCTTCAGAGGAGATGGTGTTGGGAATTGCATAGCATTCTGGCTCTTGAATGGACATGAAGAGCATTTCTTTGCCAGGAAGGGCAATGCCATATGCACCTTGCACTTCTGGGATTCTGCACAGGCTTGGCTTCTGTGGGCCAAACCAGAGACAAGCTGGCAGGACTAGAAGATAGTCTGAACTTGCCATTACTAAGTGTCCAAGGCAGTTTTTCTTATCTGTCCATAATCATTCAGGCACCATGTCGGGAAATCCTAACTCTCACATCTCTCAGCACGTAGATTTGCTGGAAATACAATCTCCCCTCTGCTGCCCTGTAAGTGGGAAAGCAAAAGGGTGGGGAGGGAAGAGCAGCAGTTTGAGTCTTCAGATAAGCAACTCTAGAAATCTCATCAAAAGTCTACCTGTGTGGTATAGAACTGACAGTTCTTGGGTCTGACCATTTTTCCTCGTGGCATTTAGAGGTTGGCAGTAGGAAAGGTAAGTGCAATCTTTTGTACCTCCTGGCCTGCACCATTATCTCTCATTGCTTGCTGCCTTCTCATGCTGCATATTTTTGTATGGGGCTGTAACTATTATAATTTTGCTTTTTTCTTTTTTTTTTTTCCTTTTTTGTTTTGTTTCTCTTGTCACTTGAGACTGTACAAAGCCCATCTGTTGAAGCTGAGTTTTTCTCTCCTGTTTGCAGGTATTTTTAACCATGCGGTGCCTTCTGCCTCCTCTCCTCATCAATTTGGAGCCAGTTTCAGCAGCAGTGCTGTCTCTAGCAGCACAGTGCTAAGCTTAAACCCTCTGCAGGCTGTTGCCAGCACCTCATCCTCATCCTTCCCACCCCCTTCCTCTAATTTAGTAACATCTAGTGAGACTAGATCTGCTCAGCACCTCAACAGAGCGCCAGTGCAATCTGTTTTCCATTCTCCTCCGCCCCCTCGTAACGTTTCATTGCCCCCACCTCCTCCATTACTTGCTTCTAACTCCGAGCCTGCGCTTCTGCAGAACCTGCCATCCATCCCTCCTAGCGAACCTTTTTTGCCATCCTCTTCTGCTGCTTCTGTCCAATCTGCTAATGCTTCTTTGTCTATTAAGCTAGCTTCTCTCCAGCACAAAACCTCCCGCCCCTCCTTTACAGTCCATCACCCGCCTCTGCCCCGTTTGGCGCTGGCACAGTCCGCGCCCATGATCACGCAGTCCAACGCAGCTGGCACGTCCGCTATGTGGGTTACACTTGGCATGCAGTCTCCTTATGCTTCGCACCTTTCTGGGGTTAAGCCACGATAAAGAGCTTGCTTAGCTAACAGTTCTTATTTTGTAAGGTAAGGCTAGAGGAAAAAAAAAAAAAAAAGAGGAGTTGTGTATCAGATGCTGAATCATGCTTCTTTTCAGCTATAGGTTGGGGATGGGCTCTGTGAAACAGAGAAAACTCTAAAATGTGGGAAGCAACTAATCTGATGGCGGAGGATGGAGAGTCTTAATGCTCTCTGTTCTGGGAGTCAGGATTTCTCGACAAGGAGTGCTTACAGTGGTAACTCTGGTCTGTCTCATCTGACATTAGGTTTATGTTCAGGTTGGGATCACTTCATGAAAATGTTTATTTCTGAAGATGAGTAATTAGGAGGAAATGTCTATTTTTAAGTATGGTTTTATACAGTTATTGGAAGTAGTTGTTGCCTACTTTGATTCCCCCCTCCCCTCTTCTTGCCCTCCGACACAGACTGTTGCATCTCCACAAGTCCATGTTCGCATAGCGTTAGGATGCGTGATGGTGCTGCTTTGTGACTGTATGTGGCAATGTGGTGCTCTTGTTTTTACTGTAGTCAACAACAGCTACTCTACATAATCATAAGGTTAAAAATCTCTAGGTTACAAGCTGCAGCTTTGCCTTGGAGAGCAAATACACTGGTCTTGCATTGCAGTTAATGTGCCCCCTGCATCACTGGAAAACACAACCACAGGAAGCAAAGAAGGGTTGTAATTTATCTGTGCACTGCAGCTTTATTGGACTTGCCTGCTAGGGCTAACAGTAACAGACTCCGTCAGATGCTGTATTTATGCTCACTTGGCAATCACTGGCTTACGGGGTAGACTGTGAATGAGACCATAGGGAATCTGCAGGGTTAACTGTGGTCCATGCTTCATAAAGGCTGGGGCCAGACAAGAGAGTGTTTCCAGAGACTGTATGCATTTTTACTGAAGCAGGTATTTAAATGCCTTTAGAGCAACTCCAGAATAAAGTGTACCACCACAGAGTTGGGTACTGTTGTTAATGAAGATACTCTGTGGCATCCTGATGTAACAACTTGTGCTTGCAAAGTTAAATCAGTATGTTAGGCCCCAGAGCTTGCTCCATGCTTTCTTGTAGGCCTTTGATGTTGTTGCTGTTCACTGATACCAAAACTACATACAATATATGGTTGAATACTCTTTACCGCTATAAAACATGACTCAATTACAATATACCTGAGAGATTCTTTTGACTGTGCATTGTGTATAGCGTCTTCATAATCAAATTGCTCCACAGACATGAACAAACCCTCATTAGGCTTTTGTGAGGCACGTAAGTATTACCACCATCCCTCTATACGAGAAATTGAGGCTGAGGAGGAGTTTTGAGTAATGTGGTCCCTGTGTGCCAGCAGAGACCTACAGTGTGATGTGGTAACAGACTTGAAAGACTCTGAGTAGAAACAAGATGGGAGAGAAGGGGTGAGGAGGGTTAGCTTGGGATTTTGTATATATGAGCGACTCAAGCGAGAACAGTGTGGAAGCCTTCTGCAGACGCAGTTGCCTTACCTGGAACTGAGGTCGTATTGGGCTAGACCACACCATCGAATGTGATGGTCCCTGTCACAAAAAGATTCTGAGCAAAATAAGCAAGGCACAAAAGTGATGTACGGAGAAAGGTAGCTGGATTGTGGAGCAAAGGAGCAGAAATAATGCTACCAGGAGATGGTGTATGACAGATGTACCGTAGTGAACCTAGGTCAGTATTCGAGCAGTTTCATTGACTTTGGTGTGAACACATGTGCTCAGAGTTCCTGATGATCCACCCCCCCCCTTGACTTGCTATCAGTCACAGGAGAACAGAGTTCAGTATGGTTACGCTGTCAGAAAGCTTTAAAAACTGCAATAGCCAGGAGGGGCAGCGTGTCACTCTTGGAGGCATCCTTTCTGTCTAATTGCGGTTGGGTCGAGAGTTACTGCTGCTTTGTTGGCTAACAAGGTCTTGGAGCAATGTAGAAATGATTGACACATCTAACACACAGTAGATTTTTGTCTTTTATTTAGATGAGTCTCTTCCTCTCCTCCTGTTGTGCAGGTAACTAGGATTTCTACCTCAACCCAATGTGACCTATGCAAGGACAACGTGGACCAACTTCACTCGGCTTCCACTGAAAGGTGCTCACCTGGCCTGTGCAGGGGTTTCTACTCTCTTACTACTGGACAAAATAAAACCATAAAAAGACCTAAACAACAGAGAAAAGAATATTTACTGTGAATCTGAGTAAAAAAGAAAAAAAAAAAAGGCAAAAGAAATGCTTAAAGCTCCAGTTTGTATTGTTGATAGTTTAGATAAAGTATTTATCTTTTTTTAAAGTGAAAACAATTTTGACTTATTTTATTCCACCTAGAATCATAAATACAACTTATTATTAAATTCTCTGAATAATAAAGGACTGGCACACCAGCAGAGATGTAAAGAGCCTCCTCTTGGTGCTATTTCATCCGTCAGAACTGTGCCTCTAGTTTGTACCCGTGGTGCTGAATTTGGAGGGTTGACCAATGCCAAACCCAGTTCTCAGAAAGGTCTGCAGTTTATTTATTCAACTTACTCTGTTCATATACCAAAATCCTCTTGGTTTGCAGCAGTGTGAGCTACACAGAATGGCAGTCTTTTATCTAATGTTCTGTTTTAATTTGAACTGAGCCAGGCGCTCTGTTAACTGGGTGGTTTTTAATTGTGTTCGTTACAAACAAGAGCTCGGTACTCCCCTCTGGAGTGGCAGCTAGAGTACCTGGGGTGGCCCAGGCACGCTCAGCCAACGCAGGCACAGTTTGAACAGAAGAAATTAAAGTCCTGCCCCGTTCAAACTACTTCACTGGGCCATTTGCAGTTGCTGGTGGCACTCGAGTCACTGTGAATTTTGGTAGCTAGTCTGGTAACTTGTTTTGGGATGTCATTGGCATATGAACAGGGTGCATAATCACTGGTATTGGTCAGGCCCTTTTTACCAACGTTGGGAAGACTGAACGTAGTGCTTCTGTACTGGTGCAGGTAGCACATTATCTCAGCTTGTTGTTTTTGTTCCAAGTACAATGTATTTTGTTCGTAGGGTTTTGATACTTGATTCAGAAATGGCTTAGCCGTGTACATTTATCGACAAAGTACATTTTGCTTTTGTATTTCTTTGCTTTCAGTGGGTCTAAATGGTAGTTCACAAAAACACCACAATCTAGCTTACCATGCTGCCACGCTATCAAACTGGTGCAGTTAATTGTATTGTGACTTGGTGTTCTGTGTACAGAAAGTGCCGCTCCGAGCAGCGGCTGTATTTTATAGAGATGTGATGAAAAATTATAAATTTCATATACTTTATTTCATTTATTTTTAGATTGTACAATGCACAGTAAGCTTGTAAAAACTTATTTATTTAAGTGCACAAAGTGAGGAGAAGGATGATCCATTAAGTAGAAATCACGTTGGTCTGTAGTTCAGACTGGATCAAGCACCAATAAAGGAAACTACAGTAAAAGAAAGGGAATTGCAACAGCAAAATGACTAGAATAAAAACCCATTTAGGCTTTGGGACATATCGGCCTGCTAGCCCCGATACTCTGAGGGGTGGCACTGACTGCTCTGTGTCAGAGGCACTTGCTGTCCTTCAATCCCTTCTGGGTCACCAGTGCTCCCCAATGAGTCTCCCGCCTCCAGGAATGCGGCATTCACCTTAGACTTGAGCCGTGCCTTACCAGCCACCTGGTGGAGCATCCCGCAGTCACAAAAAGCTGGGCTGAACGCATTAGCCATTTAACTCCTGCCCCTGTGTTTGAAGTAGGCAAGATACCTCTGCCCTTGTGTGCTCTATCCTGCTGCCTGGATCCAGGAGGAACAGCTGTGAGTGCCATGCTGGCTGTCTTCAAGAGAGCGGTGGGGGAGAGGTACCGTAGCAGCTCCTACCCTCTACAGACTTCAGTCAGGCTCCTTTTTCTGTACCTCATCCCTGGCAATCTTAGTAGAGATTTAGGACAAAGTGCAGATATTTTGTTGATTCCTAAGTGTGTCTTCCATAGGCAGCCTTTGTGTGCAGAAACTGTTGATCTAGCTTTGCCTTTTTTTTCACTGGAAAGGGAAGGGATTGATAGCCCTGGAAATCAGGGACATTTTGGAACTGTTTTCTGCTTTGCGTGTGGGAGAGGACTTGACAGCGGTGTGCCCTGCTGAGTTATTAACAGCAAGGTGAAAACCTGGAAAAGGGCAAAAATGCTCAGAGGGTGATAGCTGAGAAACATCCAGTAGCTTCTAGTAGAAGCCGTACACAGTGTATGTCCTGGAATCCAGGAAGACAATGTAACCCAGATGTTTTGCAGCTGGGAGTTGGGCAGTTCCAGCTTCTTCCAGATCCTTGGGTAACTGGAAGTTGCAGAGTTTCCTTAGCATCCTTCCCAGCAAATGGCAGAGTGCTCAGGTCTTTGAAAGCTTTAAAACGGTAGGCTGTGCCTGAGCAATTGCTGGAGGGGCAGCAGCCTTAATTACATGTCTCCCCTACTGTTTATATCCCTGATGAGAGAGATGAGGAAATAAAGGTAGAAGCTTTTAATCACTCTGCTTTTATCAGAGCCTTTTCAGAAAGGGACCAAGATGCCCTGTTCCTTGGACCTTTTGTGCCCACCTTCATCTCAAACCACAGAAGACATCCAGCAGGGGAACTCGGCTGCCATCACTTGTTCTGTATGGGGAGGATTTGCCTGTGCTCATACCCGAGGTGCTCACAAGACACACGCAAAGATGCCCATTTGGAGAAGGAACGGACTCGCAGAGCTCTGTCGAACCTGCTGTGCTTTCCAACACCTGCTTGAGGCCTGTGTCGCCCAGCTGGCTCCTGGCACTCCTTGGCTGAAGAAGATAGCCAAACCCTTGTTGTGGGAATGACTTTGCTCTGAGGTTCACAGCATTTCAGGAATCGGTGTCTGGTGAGCAAGACAGAACTGTCAGACAAGGTTTAGTGGTGGACTTGGCAGTGTTAGGTTTATGGTTGGACTTGATGATCTTAAAAGTTCTTTGATTCTGTGTTTGTATGACCCTTTGGAGCAGGGTCAAACTCCCCAGGCACGGAGTTTGTCATTTGCTCTCCAGTGGGTGCTGTGGAAAACCCTCTCTGTCCTTCAGTGTCGCCTGCAGTAGCAGGTGCTTTGGTGATCAGTAGCCAGCCAGTGTCTACTGCAGGACTCGCTCACGAGCAGGCACTGGAAAGCAGCAGCAGAAGCCTGCTCACTGTCACTGAGCCCACGTGTCCTACAAAGACGTTTTCAATTACCCAGCATTTTAGAGTCTGTGACTCTCCAGCCATTGTCCGGGAAGGCCAAAGGAAACCAGACACTGACCCAGGACTAAACGCATAGTTGGGATATACCTGAAAAGGATTCAGACTGCTGGCTGACCTGCTGAGCATCTGCTTCAGCTTCCTGGGGCCCGTTGGGACCTCGCCTTCATCTACCTCTGCATCACCTCTGTGCTGTCATTCCCAGTGACCTGGTGTTTCCACCTTGGCAGCTCCTGCTGCAGGAGTCCAGAGCTGCTCTAGCCTTGCCAGTGTCTTCCACCCATGCCTGGCACCATCGGCACCTTCACCTTGTAATGTGTTGTGCAATGGCAATGCATTTCACTTGTGTGGCAGCTCTAATCTAAATCTTTGAGATGCGCTTCCAGGAAGGTGCCTGATAAGCTAAAGCTTGTAGGGAGCAGTGTGGGATGGGAAGCCAGGCGAGTGCAGGTTTTGGACTGATGTCTTAATATTGTGTTAGCTGGGAGATGTTGCCAAGAGATTTGTGGTGTTGTCTTCACCACGCCCTGATCTTTTATCGCTTTGCCATAATCTCGGGCAAGTTCAGCTTGTTTCTCCTCTGTCTGCAAAACGGGGAGAGCGTTCACCATGCCATAGGGTTGCTGAAGGAATAGCTCTTTGAGATGTTACATATGGCTGCAAGAATAAGACCCTTGTGACCCTATCGTAGGAGTGCTGTGCCAGAGGTCTGAAAGCTGCTTTCAATAATTGGAAATACTTTTGAGTAATCAAAGCCAAACAGCCAGTTCCAAAAAGGAATTCCATTTGTGTGACCACATCCTGCCGGGTCCAGTCATTTCATGGCTGTCACACATGTTCCTTCTCCTCCACGCCACTGCTGCCAGTGAGGAACTCGTCAGGAAGCTAAAATACATCTTGTAGCACATACATTGCCAAAAAAAAATGGAACTTCCTGAGCGTTGTGCTGAGCAAAACCTGTGCCCCGCTGCTAAATGTCAGCCGTGGGGAACAAGCCTTGCACGCTCTTCCTTTTTTGGTGATTTGCTACCTCTGGCTTGCGCTTGCCGGGTTCAGTCCACTGAGACCCACTGTGCTGTGAAACTGGGAATGCTCCAAAAGCACTAAACCTAAACTCGCTGTTTTCTGCTGATTAGTCATTCAGCAACAATTCTTCCATTAGCCAGGGGTGCATGGGGCACCCAGCAGTCAGTTTTCTCTGCTTCTCATGTAGCTGAGGGAGAAAGTGGCTGGAAGATGTAGAGGCTTGGTTTCTGGTGTGCCGGATGACGGAGAAGTCGAGCTGTCCCTGCATTGCCTCTCGTTTTGGTGCAAACGAGGCTGTTGCCGTTAGGAAGGTGTGGATCTGGACAACCATAATGATGGCAAGCATCTTCACCTCTCTTAGTTCAGGTAGTGGATGCAATGGGAGAGAGATGAAGGGGGAAGCTGCTTTTTGGGGAAACTGCCAACAACAGGGAGTGCAGCGTGTCCTCAATGTACCTGACGTTTAGAGACAGAGCACCACCTCTGACCAGTTTCTTCTAATAGCAGGAACTCGGGCATCTCCTTGGCCAGACAAATGTAGAAATATTAGAAATATTTTCCTGTGCTTCCATCCCATTTCCTTCCTTCCTCGTGGTGATAGCTGCTTTGTCTTTTAGCACATGGTTTGCGCTCACCGTGCCGTTGGCTGGGGTTTGGCTTGGCTCTGTGTGTGGGCTCAGCCTGGTTATGAAGCCTGAATTTCCCCTGTGCCAGGACTTTCTGGTGGGATGGGCATGTGGGGATGAAGGTGAGCTTGTAGGGTCTGAATCTTCACTGACAGTCATTGAAGTACCCCAGGCAGGTAGGTTGCATCACTTGATTGTGAAGGGATCTGCGAGTCACAGGTTTTGTGAATCAAGAGCTTTCAAATCCCCAGGACTTGAGACTCCTCAGCCTGAAACTTGCCCAACTGTTTGTCACACTCAGTTACTTAGCCTCACGTCAAAGCGTTGAACAGCTTTTTTCTTTCTTTAGTCAAACTTAATACCCAAGGAAGTAACTTCTTCATTTGAAATCTGCTGTGCAGATGGGTTTCAGGCTTGATAAGCTCTTCTGTTGCATCTGACTTAAACATCTCAAAATGGAGCATTGCTTCAATGCTGCTTGGCCATCGTGGCTGGTCAGGGTTGACTGCGTGGCTCGGTGCAGCATGGTCAGGTGTGTGGCTGCGTGTAGATGCCTGCCTTCACCCTGCTGGGGACAAGTTTCCTTCTGAGAGGCGTTGGTGACACTTCTCTTTACAGACATATCTGGGATAGTTGCTTTGCCTCAGAAAATAAATGGGAGGGGTGTGAGCAGGAAGGAGATGGCTGTAAGCCAGATCTGCCCTGCCTGCTTTTGTTGCAGCGCAGATTCATACCGAATGCAGTGGGGCTACAACAGCGTTTGCAGGTCGGGTGCTCCGCACCACGGCAGATTTACTCCCCGTGGTGATCAGGTTCTGTCTCATCCCAGCCTTTCCTGCAGAGGAGGCTGTGTCTTCCCCTACTGCTGGGCTTCCCTTCCCAGGAGAAGGTCTTTTATTCTGGAGTGATGAGGACATGGACAGGCAGCTTGGGGTTGCTTCCAGGGACCTGCGTGGTTTGATTCTTGCTAGGATTGTGTATTTGGAAAGCAGCATCTGCTCCCCGCACCCATTATTTTTCCACTTGGAAGAGAGTCCAAGCAGAGGAGAGGCTGTGCGATTGCATCGTGGGGGAGAGCATCAGCGGATGCAGAGCTGGTATCTGCAGCAGGGTGGACTTGGCTCTCGTTCAGGTGATGGTTTTTTGTGGGACACAGTCACTGTGAGCAGTTTGAGGGCCAGCATACGCTTTCATTTCCTCCGAGTTTTTCAGAGGGCCCACCTCTTTGTGACTCCTGTGGATGCATCGGTGGCCCTCGCACGAGGACCTGTGGGACCTGTGCCCTCATTGCTGGCACAAGGTGTTCCCCAACAGTGGTGTCGCTGTAGGCAGCAGGATGGCTCTGCAGAACGAAGCACGTGTCCGGGTCCAGCCCTGCAGACCTGGGAGGTTTGCGGGATTGGGCCTCGACGCTAGAAAAGGGCGTGCGGTTCCCTGCCCCGCTCAAGGTTTTGCCGCATTGCTGGAAGAGGAGACTTCCAGTGCTGGGAGCTTGTTTTCAAGCTGCTGATCATGACTCCCCTCCCGGCTCAGACTGCCCCGTGGCCTTTCCTCGGCCGGGTCTGGAGTTGGTGCTATCACCTCTGAGCACTCGTAACACCCACGCGCGTCCCCAGCCCGGGGTCGCCGTCCCTCGCTCGCTGGAGCCGGCTGGTGCCGATGGCAGGTGCTGCTTGCAGAAGAGCCGTTCCTTAGGGCTTGGTAGCTTTGTCCTAGTGCCGACGTTGAGGCGGCTCTGGTTGATCAAGTCCCGTGTGTAACCCATTTGCTTTCTGTGTTGAAATCAGACCTTTCAATACAGGGTGTGGAAACCTGAAGATGATTGATGCATTTTTTTTTTTTTTTCTTGGAGGGAGTTATCCCACCTCACGCAGGTGACTGTCTTGAAAAATTCTGCTTTTGTTGTTTTGCCTGAGCCAAAAGCATAAAGAGGATTAAGCATTGGGAGCTCTAAACGGTGATTTCTTCAGTTAAGGAATGGAAGTTGTACAGTGGACTGCAAACCAACAATAATGTATCTTAAAATCACAGTTTGGGGAGAAGAAACTAGACAGTGTTTTTGTGAACTATCTTTGCAGTACTGAGGAAAAATCACAAGAATTGGATTTTTTGGAAGCACAGATGTGTAGTCAGTGTACGAGTATTTGAAGTTTAATGGCTGTTAAAGATTTTTTCCACCTTTTTTTGCTCCGACATTTCCGTAACTTGCATATCAGGTTTTCACTAAAAGATGGATAACCGGTTTTAAAAATGTTGTGCCATATTTTATTTATCCTTATGCATTATAAATATATATATCTATTTAGACTGAATATTGCAATAAAAGATGCTATTATTGTGAACTTCAGGGTTTAAACCTGAGACAAAAAAATGGGAAATAACTTCTCCAGTATATTTGCTGTTTGCGACCCTCTTTCTGAGGAGGTTTCTTAAGTTTTGATAGTTTAAAAACAAAATCACGTCTTAAAATTCAAAATTTTATGATGCTAACCCTGAAGTTCTCAAGTTTGTGATCCTTTGTTTTTGTCAAGGTACATCTGGTTGCTTTTCTGGTGCAAGTCAAATCATTCTTTAGCAAGGTCTTGTTTCTGGAGTTAGGAGGAAAAGGTGGAATGGGTTGATTCATCCTGCTTGGCTTTTTTAACCTATTAATCTTTTAAGCGATCAGTTTCAAATTAAACAACTTTTTAGGTCTCTGTTCTACTTAAACTTTTTAGGAGTGAGAGCCTGCCCTCGCTGAGTGGGACTTTGATGGGGAAAGCAGTAGATTTTGAGGTTGCTGTTGCTCAGGAATTGATTAGTAAACTTTTAACTACTAATAAAAATCCGTTTTTCAATGGATTTTTTAAAAAACCCATTTTCTTAGAACAGTGATATGGGATGTTTCCTAGTGAATAGGAATTAGTTTATATAATTTAGCCTATTAAACTGAATTATTTAAAATTCAAACTTCCCCTAATTTATCTTTTTTTTGGTTTTTTTTTTTTTTATACTGGTAAGTTGTCCTGTCATTCCTTTCATTCTTCCATAGAAGTAGCGTGAATTCTTCTGGTGTGTATATATGTATGTATAATATATATATTTCCACCCTGCCTTTCTAATTCTCCACAATGTAAGAGTTAGTTTTTTCTCCCCTCCCTCCACTTAATTTCTTGTGTCTTTACCTTGATTTGTAATTGAAACAATGCTTTGAAGTTTTGTCTTTATATTAAAGTGTATGTATTTTAATACACCGTACTGTTGTGGAGTTTCACTGCTTCAGCAGGACAGGCGTCAGCGGGGGACGGCGCTCGGCCTCCACCGAGGAAACGAGATGTTCTGGACCGCAGCTTTATCAGCCGGCGCAGGCAGGGACAGGCCCCGGCTTCTCTCCCCCATGTCCTGACCTGGGCAGCGCGTTTCGCTCTGGCAAAGCTGAGGACAGTTAAGCTCTCAGGGTTTAGCACACTAGTGACGTTACAAACCCACCCTTGTGACATTTCCTATTTACCCTTTTAGCCAGTAATTTCACCGGTGTAACTGAAATCAGCCAGGCGCTGTGTTTAAAGGTTGGGAGCGATGGCCATAATGCCTTCTAAGCTAACTCGCTGTAGGATTCTTAAAATGCGATGAAGGCCCTGCTTCACTGAACACTTGTACAGCTCGTGGAATGTGAGAAGGCTCTAGATAGGTTTTTAGGTGCTGGGAACATGTTGCAGCACCAGTCTGACCCAGCTCATCTTCCTAAATACGTTTGTCACTCAAGCTACTGCCAAGCACTCGGCTCCGCTAGCAAAAAGCCTCTAAAAATCCCATTGTGGAGCCATCCGCAGCTCTGAACGGGCGCCTTACCTCCAACCACCCCACCGCTCCTTCTCACGGGACTGAAGGCACCGGCTCTTCAGTGCATCCGCTGCTGCTCCTGCATCGGCGACCACTGCTGCGACACCTCCTCTAGCGCGAGCTGCTGGTGGTCGGGCGAGATGCCCGGTCACCCTGGGGCTGCGCTGGGCCCTGACTCGCTGCGGCCACCCCTCCCCAGCCAAGGCTGTGGTTTCTTAGAACAGCTCTGACTGCCACAAAGATTAAAACAAGTCTTTATTGGAAATGATCACTGTACAACAGATAAATGGCTTCAGTACGCTTTCAGGTAGCCTGTACACGGCGCTCACTGGAACAGGCCACTGAAATACAAACAGCATAGTGACCAGAGTACGAAAAATGAACAATTGTCTATAAATCACCAGCAGATGATGCAGATCTCAAAGTGCCTAGAAGTACCATCTTCCCTAACTCCTGAAACCTAACCCAGTGTCCTGGAGCTCTTCTAGAAGTTGATCTAAGTAAGTTACTGGGCCTGCCACTGGCCCGTGTAACTCTTCACAGCATTTGTCTTACATTCAGTTAAGAAATGTCATTGTTGCCTCTTAAATAAGCGTTGGGATTCTCTCTTGCTCACCCAACTGTTCCCCTTAACATCTAAATAAAATGCCCATTTTATGTACAGTGAAGATGGTGGGTGCCAGCTCTACCTTCTGAAAGGCGTGTAAGGGAGGACACTAGCACACAGTTGAGAACTGTCAGCTACTGAAGGTGGCTGGCAGAAGAGAGGTGAGCCTTGCTGTAGCACTAGAATTTCATTTGCTAGAAATGACTGAACGTTGGCAGAATTCCTGGGGTTTTATTTATATATGGGTTGACTTTGCGTATTGAAGAATTCGCTCATGCTGAACCTTGAGGAGTTGAGTTTGGACGTGGACATTCTGCCTCTGAAACTGGCTGCCAGGAGCTGCAGAAGCACCCGCTGCTGGCACAGCAATGCCGAAGCCAGAGAGCTGCGGTACCTGTGGTGGGGGAGCCCACGTCTGCTCTGCTCAGCCCGCACTACAGAAGACGGGGGCTGCAGCACAGCTCTGGTTATCCTGCTGCTGAGCCTGAGGCACGTCCGTCCTCTCTCGAGTGACCAGACAGAGGAGTCTCTTTTTTCACAGTAAGTAAAGCTGCTACATACCCCGTCAGCATGTCAGGAACATACCCCTGCACTGAGGTAAAGCAGAGTAAGCTTGTGAGGATTAAAATGCACTTTTAAGTCATCTGAGGACACTAATTCCCTAAAGCAAAAGCTCTTGTATGCTCCGGCTTTTAATCCCTCATTGCTGCTTCCACGAGTCACCATCTGTCTTCAAATCCACCCTATTTCCTGCTTCCACCCTGTCATGCCCTCAGCTTATTATGCAGGACAGCTGCCCCTCTGCTTATTTTGGTAATTTCTGGAGCAAGCACCTGGAATGATTGAAGGGAAAGGGAGTATCTGGGGAAGGAAAGGAAAAATCTTGGCTTTGAGGTTAAAAGTAAAGCATTGGTGACATCTGCCACTCTCCTGGTACCCAGCAGCATGAGGTAAATAGGGGCAGCCAGGCCACTAAAGCTTGCAATATGGGCTCTTGGTTCAGCGTTAATTCCCAGCCAAAGAGGAAGAGACCCAAAACTTCCCTTCGAGCCCTGATCACAGCACAGGCTCCTCTCCCCCACCTCGCTCACCACATGCTGGTTAGCTGCAGAGCAGCCTTCCTGCTAGCCGGGTGGAACAAAGCCCAGAGTTGCCAACCTCCAAGGCTCAGGCCAAGCCCTTGTGCTGCGTTCACCTGCCCCAGCGGTGAGTCGAGTTCCTTCTGTCACCAACTGGCTGACAATGTTACCTGGGACCTTCCCAAGGGCCTTTCCTGGAGTTTTTCCTGGTCCAGTTGCAATACTGCAGCTGGCTGTGTCCTCTGCTGCTGCAGGAGTCAGGAAACTGGACGTCCTGCAGCCCCGGGTGCAGGTGGGGGGAGCATCTTTCCAGCCCTCATCTCTGGCCATTTTCCTGCCTGCAGCCAGAGTGATGGCTGAAGGTGCAGAGCCTCAAGCAGAGATCTTCCTTAATGCTTTTCTCTTCATTACAGGAGCCCCAGGGAAGGCCACCCTTGTTCCCTGGCAGCTCGCTGTGACCTTGGCACAGTTTTCTGGTCTTTAAATACTCACAAAGGGGAGAAAAGCTGCAGCAATGGCTCAGGGAACAGAAGTGTTAATGCTCCCTGGGCTTAACTTCTGCGTGCCCAGGAGCTCAAACATCCAGCCAAAGCGGAGCAGTTCCAGTCTGTACAAACCCCTCCATCTGGCTTTCCTCTCCGGGAAGCTGAGTAACTGCACAGCTTAGCCCAGCCCACAGCACTGCAGAGGGAGGCAGGATCACGACACAGCCCTGTCTTCGCTCCCCTGTGCTTTGCAGCTTTGCTCACTAATGCGTTTGTGAGAGTGCTCTAACAGGCTGTAGCATGGGCTTCATCAGGCCTCTAGGAACTTGCACCACCTGCTCGGAGAAGGGAAAAGAAGAAAACAACCCCAAAAGGCAGGTGCTAGTGGCTGCAGAGACACTGCTGCCTGGACAGGGATGCCCCCTTCCTGCCAGCTGGAGCTGTGGCTGAGCACTCCCCATGTTAACGGAAGGCTTCCTGCTCCTCCTCATGCAACAGCTTGGCCAGCAGGCTCTGCTAGCAGGTCTCAGCACCCAAAAGGGCTTTGCAATGAACTGGAGAGGGCATGACAGGGTTAACCCTGCAAGCAGAGACATGCAATCGGCTGGAGCATCCTCTTGCAGCAAAAAACCCTTGATGGCTCCCTTGGAGACTGCAGGAAGACTCTGAGCCAGAAAAGCCAAGTAGCTCCATGCAGGGAGGAAGAGGTGGGCTAGAGCTGCCTCAGGGCCTGTCCCAGGAGCTCCAGGTGCTCGGAGCTCTGTTCAGTCCCTGCCGCCTCTGCTCTCGCTAGGAGCCAGGGTGGTTTTACTCCCAGCACCGCAGCAATGCCGTGTCAGCTCAAGGGCACAGTCTGCAAGGGAGCAGTTAAGACTAGCTGCCTCCACAGCTGGGGCAAGTGGGAATGTGCAATGAATTCCTTTTAAAAAAAATCATACAAAATTATTTGGCTAATAAATTAAAAAGTCACTTGGTCACCGCTGTGCGGAATTGCTGCTGTTCTTCCTGGGGGGGTTGTGTGTGTGGGGGTGACCCTCCGGGGCAAGCCCAGGGCCAGAAGCTAGTTCAGCCCAGGCGAGGGGATTATTGCTTGCGTGTTCCCAGCTGGAAGCGGGCTTCCTCGGAGATCCCATACTGCTCCAGGGGGTCCTGCAGCAAGAGCACAGGGAAGGCACCAGTAAGACGTAGACAAGGGAGGAGGCCAGCAGGACGGTACCTCAACCAGTCCACAGTCTGGCACGATGCTGGGCTGGGCGCTGATTCCAGTCATATGCTGGATTTTCCCCAGTCCATCCCCTGGCTGCTGTTCATGGTACAGAAAGTCAAGCAGGCTGCAGGTAGGACACAGCAGATAACCAAGGTTCATGCGCCATATTCAGTCCCTGCTGGCACAGGAGCGCATGGGTAAGCCACAGCCACCTCAAGCAGGGATGCTCCGAGGAGCCTGGCAGAGGTCTGAGCAGCATCTCACGCCACATACGCTCTGATCTGGCCAGGGCTGCCTGTGAACTCCCCCAGAGAACCAGTGGGAGTCTGGCTACAAACCTTGGGCTGCTCTGCCAGTGGAAGAGGGCGAGTATGAGAGCCAGAGCCAAGCATGACAACACAGGCTGCTCAGCAGAGGAAGACTCTCAGGTCTGGCTGTTGAGACCATGGCTTCAGGAACTGGCTTACTACGGACCTCCTTCATACACAGGGCAGAAAAGAGCCTTGTGCAGGACAGTTGGCAGCAACACCCGAGATCACCAGCCCCTGCTCCAGTCCAAACCCACAGGTCACCACGTGACAAGCTGACTTCAAGGGACTCACCTTCCCTGTCATTTTCTGGATCTCATTCCGGTAGAAAATCAAGCTCCTCCTCATGAACTCATAGCTGTAAGACAGGAACAGACCATGTGGCAGGCTGAGCAGAAAAGGATGTGGAGAAGTTTCAGATGCTATTTAGAGCTGAAGGGAAGCTTGCTCGGGAGGAGACGACCACTTTCCTCCCTGGGTTCACCACAAGCTGATCCCAGAAAATGAACAGCAGAGAGCATACAACGCAGACCTTGCACGAGTGGCTCATCTTACCTGGCTCGTTTGAGTGCCTCAATCCACTCCTGACACTGCTCTCCACTGTCACATTCAAAGCAGTATTTTCTCTCCGGCTCCTCAATGAAACCTGCCAGGGATAAGGAGAGGGCTTAAGGGAGGTCCTGGCAGAGCTGCCTGTGCTCTCCTGTCTCCCTCCCCAGCAACAGCCAGACTCTGCCAGGCCACAATTAGCACCTCTGTTCAACAAAGGTGATCTGTGAACAAGCTGGTAATCCAGGCCTCTGTCCCCTCTTCCCTTACCCTGGATGGCTCCCGGCCAGCCTGGAGCAGCGGCCTATAGCATTCGTCAGCTTACAGCAGCCAAAGACTTCAGAGAGGAAAGAGCGAGAGCTCGGACCTGAACCAGACCAATGTGGCCAGATTTGGGACTGAAACTCCCTGAGCCTCCTTGCAAACAGTCACCAGAAATTTAGTAATAAGGTGTAAAATGGCCCTGAGGAAGTGATTTTGATATATGCAGAGGGCAGCCATCTGAGGAATTGAATCGCACTCGGAGAAGGCAGTGACCTTTCTTTGCTTGAGGCTTTGGGGAATTTGGTACTGTGCACAGTGGAAAGCAAGTCCCCATGCAACTCCAGTTCTTTACCAAGACAGAATCAGGACATCTAATTAATTACATTGTCCCCAGAGCTCTGCTCTTTAATACACAGTCCACAGAGATCTAGGCTGCTGCTGCGAAATAACTGGGTCAGACTGCATCAAACCCCTCAGGGCTGCTATGCGGGGACATCGGTTTTAACGCTTTTCTCAGGAATCCTCATTCACCAGGGCTCCCGACAGTCTTAAACCCCCAGAAATTCAGAGCGTGGTGCTTAGAGAGATCGGTATGTTCAGACTGTTTGAGGGTCCTTTGGAGACACTGAGACCACCACCTCTCCTGGCTAAAAGAGGAGACAAGGTTCTGTGCAGAAAAGCAGCTGTGCCCGACAACCAGGCCAAAAGATACGGAGATGTCCTTGGAGAAACATCCTGTTATTTTCGCCACATACCTCTCGCACAATGATTAGTTGTTGGATGAAAGGCTGCTTACAAAGGACGACACACCACGAGCCAGCTGGAGCCATGGCTATCAACACAAGGACAAACAGCGTGGTGGGAGGATTGGTGCTACATTAGCCCGACAGATGGTTTATCTGAGGCTCACTTTTTTTTGATAAAATGCAATAGCACAGAAGCAACAATCTGTCAATACCAAACCCTCCTGGATTTCCACATGCACTAAGCCATGGTCTGTCTATTGTTGCTGTTTCTCTCCTCACATGCAGCTGTGCAAATCACAGACTGTTTCAGCCAGCAATTGAAATACTGCTGTCCTCAGGATGGGGCACGGCGACGCCAGAGCAACAGCTGGCAGCCGACGAGGAGAAGGGCTGAGCAGCACTAACCCCACTGTTACCAGAGAAACAGAGGGAAAAGCAGCAGAAAGTTTCTTTTCACGTAGCACTATTTGCCATACGGTGAACATGCATGCAGAACTCACTGATTGAGAAGACATTCTCCTCCTCTTTGGTGATCCTGCAGTGCTCCAGCAGCAGAGCTCCAATGGGCTGGAAAAGACCCGGAGAGAGGGTTTAACCCACATCATCCACCAGTGCGACAGGGGTCTGAGTTTGCCTTTTAAATGGGTTTCATAACCTGGTGCTACTTTTAAAGTAATTCAGTCTAATTGCATGAACGTGCCATGTTCTTTTAATCGACCTTTTTGTGTCTGCTGACACGTTTCATTATGCTAGTCTTACCTGCAACACTTTGCACGAATTAATTAGGTGTTAAACATTTCTACTTACTCAGACTCAGCCTGGACTTTAGCATTTTTTTCTGTGATGCGAAGGCAGTGAAGAAATTTACTTCCTTGTTCAGTAAATCAAATGAGTATGAAATATTTAACATGACACACAAAACAGTTTGCATCAGACTTCGTAAGGGCAGTCCTCAAGCCTTGCAAGAGGTTAAGAAGAGCATGTTGATGAACTAGAACAGCTCAGGATACAGAGACAAACGGTAGGTCCTATTTGCTCGCCAGTGCACACTAAGCAAGGACATGAGAACCAAAGGGTGATACAAGCCACAAACAAAAGCAGTCCACAAGTGAATTCTTTTGTCCAAGTTACACAAAACTAGAGAGGCAAATAAGGCAGCAGGGACAATACTGAAAAACCTGTTTTAGTCTGTATTTCTGGCACATCGGTTTTACATTAGCACCCTCCACCCATGTGCTGAACTATATTTGATCCATTCAAGAACATCCTCTCCCCTTCCATTGGAACACTCACAAGTGCTTACAGATAAGCACCAGAAAAGGCAACAGCAGAGCACCAGCAAAAGGGACGTGTTGTGTCCTCAGAGCCTTGTACTACACCAGTGCAGGAGCCACAGCTGCATCTTTACACACAGACACGTGCCGGAGCGACCGCTCAGAGTCTCGGCTCTACCCAGAGAACTGCGACTGCAGCGCTAGTGAAGCGGCGATTAGCAACTGCACTTCAGCAGAAAGGAGAAGAGAGTATCTCTGAAAACAGGAGCTCAGCCGTTACCAGAGTAAAATATTTATGATGGTCTAAAAATGCCACTAAAAGCTTTCCAGTCCCTTTGTTTGTAGCACCAGCATGCACACAGCACCTTTCTTCACACACATTATTAAGATTACTTTTATATTCATTTTCCAACCAAAAACTCTTTAGCAACAGTTAGCAAGGGGTTCATTAAAAATAACCAGATCTCAGCAGCGGCAAAGCCGGAAACAGAACCCAAAGGTTCTGTCCCTCATCTCTTTTTTTCTGGACCCAAAGAGGGCTTCTGTAGGCCCAAAATAACAATAGTGACAGGGCGTGGCCACATAAGTTTCCCAATAACAGTGAGCACTGTACACAAGTAAAATTCCTGGCAAAAAAAAAAAGAAACAATGCTAATTCTTTTCCCAGGAGAGCAAAACATAAGCTTCCCTCACAGTTTGGCACGATAAGGCACAGTCCTACAAACAAACATTACAGACTCCACATTTGGCAGTTTTGGGGCAGTGATTATGTTTAAAAGATTTGTTCCAAGCTCACAGGAGCTGCACCTGGTTGTGGGTAGATGGCAGTGCTGTTCTCACCCCTATGAGTTTTTGCTGAGTTGATGGAACAGGAAATGTGGGTGCTCTGTCCTGGCTCTGGCAGCCTAGCGCCGTACCATTTTACAAAGTTCACACAATCAATTCACAGAAAAAGAAGAGAGAGGGAGGAAAACAAACAACAGCAACAACATCAGATTCCATACCTCTGCTTCGTCTGTCCGGAAGTAGAAGAGAAAGTTGACAACAAGCTTCACGAGGCGTTTCTTTAACACTGCAAAGAAAAAGTGTTCAGGTGGGTGGAATGGCCAAGCCAGCCAGCACACGGGCAGAGGGAAGCCCCTTCCACCCCTGCCAGCACCCAGCACGGCACCCATTCAACCAAACCTATGGGGAAGAGCCTAGAGGAGCTCGTGGCACCCCACCGGCTCCAGAAGGGCACTCTCTGCATTGACCCTGCTGTGCTGCCCTCGGCTGAACCACAGCCACAGGGTGACAAAGTCACTTTGCAGCTTCTCGAGTGGCTTCTGGGCAGACAGAGCCCACGGCACCGCGTCACTGACACACACATGATGCGGCCGCCTGACCGATGGGACCTCAGCCACCCCCAGGGAATGCTCCGAGTCCCGGCGGAGCCCCTGCCTGGGGCTGCCAGCACAGACGTCACCTCTAAGGGACAAAGCCCCCCAGACGCTGCAGGTCCTTGGGTGGAGGAAAGGCCCAGGACAAGGGAGAGAGTTTCTTTAACACTCATACTCCAGTGCTGGTTTGCAAGGAAATTTGCTGCGAGATTTCAGGAAAGAGACACTTCCTCCGATCCCCTGGCCCCTCGTGGCCCCTCCCAGCCACGCTGCCCCCAGCTGCACCCCATCTCTCCAGTCCAGGCTCCCAGTCCAGACACAGCACCTCCCCCTCTACCCCCCCCCCGATCCTGTACACCCCAGACTAGATGCTGCCACTCGTGCTCCCCAGTCCTACACACCAGTATATTCCCGGCTGTGCCTCCCAATACCCCCAGTTCTGCCCTACTCCTGCCCACCCAATACAGCCAGTACTACCTCCCACCCAGTACTCCCAGTCCTGGCCTAGTCCTACTCGCCGTTTCCCAGTCCTGCCCCAGGGCGCCCAGTTCTCCCAGTCCCTCTCCCCTTTTAGTCCTGTCCCCCAGCAACTCCAGTGCTGGCCCTCCAGCTACCCCCGGCCCTGCCCCACACTCTCACCAGCCGCCGCCAGCCCCTCCCCTCAGCCCTTCCCAGCCCCCCCTCACCGCTCCCCTTCTTGGGCACCCGCATCAAGATCTCCGCGGCCTTCTCGGCGGGCTGCCGGGCCAGGGACAGCAGCTCCCGCTCGTTGTACCGCATGGCGAGGCCCCCCCCGCCGCCTACGGCTGCCCCATCGCCCCGGCCGCGCCCGCCGCCCGCGCCCCGGAAGCGCTCCCGCGCGCCCCGGAAGCGCTCGTGCCGGAAGCCGGAAGTGGCGGGGGGCAGCGCGCATGCGCGGCGCGGGAGCGGGGCGTGGGGCTGCGGGCGCCGGTACGGGCCGGGGGGGGGGGGGGCTGAGGGGAAGCTGGGGCCTGGTCGGGGGGTGGGGGGGTCCGTGCTGGGGGGGAGCAGGGCGTGTGGGGCCTTGATTCTACTTGAGGGGCGGGGGCGGGGGCGGGGGTGAGTGTGTGTGACCCTTGCTGAGGGGCTGGGGGGTGTTTTGGGGGAGGGGGTGTTGATCCGTGCTGAGGTCCTGGGGGTGTTTGAGGGGGAATTTGAACCTTGCTGAGGTACTGAGGAGGCCTTCGACCTTTGCGGGGGTGCTTTGACCCTTGCTCAGGGGTTGGAGGGTGTTCGAGGGGGCTCTGGCCCTTGCTGAGGGGCTGGGGATGTTTGAGAGGGGCTTTGATGCTTACTGGGGAGCATCTGGGGGGGGCTTTGACCCTTGCTGAGGGCCTGGAGGGTGTTTGAGGGGGGTTGACCCTTGCTGGGAGGCGTTTGAGGGGGAGTTTTACTCTTGCTGAGGGGCTGGGGGTCTCTGTGGCATTCCTGCAAAGGTCTTACCCTTGTTGGGGGTGCCTGTATGTGTGTGGGGACGTGAGGGGGGGCTGTGGCCCGTGCTGAGGGAAGGGGGACTCTGAGACCTCACTTGGGGCTTAGGGACAGTGTGCAGAGGCCCTGACCTTGCCAAGGGGACTGGGGGGGAGCTCTGACCCTTGCAGAGGGTTTGGGGCTGGGTGGAGGGGCATTGAGGTGGTGGGGCAGTGCTGAACCTTGGTGGTGGAGAGGGGCTTTGGCCCGCAGCAGGTTCTGGGGCTGTTCGCTATCAAGGTGGAGAGTTGGACGCTCCAGGTCAGGAGTCCTGGGGGAAGTCACTGGTGGGGCTGCTGTGCATGACCCAGGGGAATACATCTCTGCATAGAAGAAGGGGCTGAGGAGATGGGAAGGGCTCTGGGGCTTGTTATTTTGGACCATTTTACTTCTACTCAACTGACTGAGTCAGTGGTACGAGACCTGCTCTGTTTGAAATTGCGTCACGTGTCGAGTGTCCAGGGCATGGTTTGTTGTGCTTGTCTCGTGTCCTTACCGACGGGTCTAAATAGTGGTGTGATCTCCAGGTTGGGAAGAGCATTCGCTATCACTCACATTGCATTTCCTCATTTTTGCAGACTCTCTCTTTCTCCATAAGTACCTGAAGCACAGAAGTTGCCATCATGGATTTTCAGCATCGTCCTGGAGGTAAAACTGGAAGCGGAGGCGTAGCCTCTGCCTCAGAAAGTAACCGAGACCGCAGGGAGAGGCTCCGGCAGCTGGCTTTGGAGACCATCGACATCAACAAGGTGAGCCTTGGCCTCTGCCTGTGCAGGAAAGAAAAGACACGTGGCACCCGTCCTGCAGACTGTTGTGGGGATAAGTTTAGAGCTTTGCCTGAGCAAAATAATGGGATATTTTAGCGGAGAGTTGTGGATTGAAATTAATTATTTCTATTTCTGGTAATGTGGGAGTTGAACAAGAAACGTTTGTGGCAGGGCTCACCAGAGAGGTGCCAGCGCTTGTGTATTCAAGTAGCTGTTACTACATTATTTTCAGCCTCCTTGGGACTGGTTCGTATTTTGTTATTTCTTGCCTGGAGCTGGGTATGCTGTCACCAGTTAACAAAGCTGCTATTGTTTCTCTCTGTTTTCATAGTCCAAAAGCAGTGCTGTGCTATTAATTTAAATCTACAAACTCAGTTCTTCCAGTGTAGCAGAAGTTCAGCATTAAATATTTTGATTATTCTGTTGTTTTGCCACTTATTTTGCATGTAACTTTCTAATAAATCTCTTCCTAGGACCCCTATTTTATGAAAAATCACTTGGGCTCTTATGAATGCAAGCTTTGCCTAACGCTGCACAACAATGAGGTGAGTTGAACAGCTGTCTGTCTTGATCTCAGCAGTAGCTAGTTTAGAATAATCGTCGCTTCAAGTGCGAGAACCTGGGACATGCCTGATGACTGACTGCTGAAGAGAGCGTGGGTGAGTGGTGGCTTGTATGTTCTAAGCCTGACAGTCTGTGACAGTTCAGTACTTGAGAGCATTCTGCAGTGTTTGAGTAAGATTGCTTTCTGCTAAGGATTAAAATATCCTTGTCAATGTATGACATAACCTCTCTTCTGTGACAAGTATCTTTTAGTGTAGGAGCAGTCCTGTCTTCATTTAACTTTCTTCTGCCTTGTTCTTTATTTCAGGGAAGTTACTTAGCGCATACACAGGGGAAGAAGCATCAGACCAATTTGTAAGTCATTTTCCACTGTAGCTTTGTTCTCCATTACTGAAGCACTTTAAAATGATGATTGTGTGCATCTATAAATATAAATTTTGACCTCCATTGTACAGTAGCACACTGTGCTTGAATGTTCTTTCACTGTATGTGTTTCCTAGTGAGCAGCCTGGCACTAGCCAGCAGGTACAGACCAGATGTGCTCCAAAAACGGTGCTGGCAAGCTGCATTTTGAGCTCAAGTTCAAAGTCCGTTGTGAGATTTTTGAAGGAAGGGGCGGGAAAGAGTTGTAAAACCAAACTGTCTTGAGTCTAGTTGTAAAGACCTGGTTTTGTGAATACAGGTGGGGAGAAATTTGTGAGTTTTATTTTAAGAAATCCAGTTTGCTTTGGTTTAGATGACTAGCTTGTGGGGTTTTTTCTTTGTTATTTCAAGAAACAAGTCTTCTCAAATCCATCTGTGGAGATGGGCACCAAGGTCATCTTGGGGTTGGATGAGATCATTTTGATGACAGCCTTTAATCAGGGGAAGGCATAAATACAACGGGCCTGTAGTGGTGCACGTGGAAGAGAAATAGCAGGTTTTCTTGGCATGTTGTCTGTGAAGTGTTGAATATTCCGTGGTGAGGGATTCGGACTGCTCCTAGCGTATCCTTTAGAAAAAAGTGTGGCCAAGCTTTTAAATACGGCACATTTCAAATTAATCCAGGGCCCGTCGAGCTGCCAAGGAAGCTAAGGAAGCCCCTGCCCAGCCCGCACCAGAAAAAGTCAAAGTGGAAGTAAAGAAATTTGTGAAAATTGGACGACCGGGTTATAAAGGTATGTCAGGGTTGTCTGTCATAGGAGATGCCTAAAGCCTGCTGGAGCTTGCCTGAAGTGCACTGCTGTGGATGTGAATTATTAATTAGTCTTTTTAGCAGATCTGTCCATGAATAAGATATCATCTCCTGATGTCCTTTATTGTTTAAATTACCCATGGAACATCTCTTTATTGCTGACAATCAAGTGGGAACCGTTTTAATAATAGATTGGTATGTCTCAGTCTTTCAGTTCTTATTGGTAGCCATGCAGGAGATGATGACATTGTTTCAGTCTCTCTTCTTTTATTGTGCTGTACCATCTTTCACTAGTGCACGTAAATCACTCATTGCATGTATAGCTCAAGTTTTTTCTCTGAACTCTTCACTGTGGTGTTCTGGCCTTCAGTACAAAACTCGTCTGCTTTATCTCCCAGCTTTGTTCTGCGGTGCACAGTGTCTTTGCCCCATGGCAGCTGAATTTCAGTAGGAATCCTTCACAGTGTCGATTAAAGACAATGTGGAGTTTTGTTTGATAAATGGGAGAAAAATTGTGTAATACTTTGTTGTTGGAAGCTTTGTGTGTTTCCTAGGGCAGAAATAACGTTGCTCTAACCTTGCTATGTGATGTACTGAGCTTTCTTACTTTCTTTACAGTGACCAAACAGAGAGATCCAGAAACAGGCCAGCAGAGCCTTCTCTTCCAGGTAAGGGCGCTGTTAAAATTCTTGGTGTTCAGGTTATCCAAGTACAAGTGCTGCTAAATGAGCAGTTCTTTACAGGATTCATGAAATAAATCCATAAATAAAAAAGGCCTTATCTTGCTAGTCCCCTGCTGCTGATTGTGTCAAGCAAATCCCTGATCACAGTTGTCAAGCTTTTTCCTTCGGTGGCACTAAGTTTTCTGTTTGGAGCTGGTCTCTCGATATGCTTCATACTTGAGGGATTTGTTTTGTACAGAGAGGGAGTGAAAAGGGGATGTTCTCCTTAACACTGCAATAACACCCCAACAGATTGATTATCCAGAGATTGCAGAAAGTATCATGCCTCGTCATCGGTTCATGTCAGCCTATGAGCAAAGGATTGAGCCCCCTGATAGACGCTGGCAATACCTTTTGATGGCAGCGGAGCCCTATGAGACCATAGCTTTCAAGGTAAGATTAATTAACTCATTATTGGGCAAGTTCCCTCCCCATGTTTTCCAAGACATTAATTCCCAGTGAGCATTATTATAGACTTCATGTTCTAGCCTTCGGGGGGTTAATGGAGTGGAAAGGGGGGGTCAAGAGGACATGACTGGAAGTCATTAAACCCGGATGAGAATTAGTGGAGGACTCTGGCATGAAAACTAGGCTGTGTGCTGAGCTCTGGGGAGCCATTGAATTCTCAGTGTCTGGCACAGAAAGGAGCCTTCTGGGCTTTGCTCCTCAGCCTTTGTGCAGATGTTAAGAGAGGGTTTTTTGCCAGCACACTTGTCCTTGACCGATAGGGAAGTAACTTAATTCTTTCCTGCCCCCATCTCTATCTAATAACATCTGAGACTAGCGCATCTCACAAAGGCCCGGAATAACTGTGCTTATCTTGCAGGCTCTGGTGCTAAAAAGGGCCATTGAGCTAATCTGGTGGTGCTAAGAATAGCTCCGTATTCTTTTTTTGTTGCAGGTGCCAAGCAGAGAAATCGACAAAGCGGAAGGAAAGTTTTGGACCCACTGGAACAGGGAAACCAAACAGGTAGCTGGAGCACTGCAACACCTTTCATAAGGGTTAAAGAGGGAGCAGGAGGGCAGAGCAGCTTGGGGGGAAAGGCAATGCAGGGAGAGTGCACACCAATCGTATCCGTGCTGGCTTTGATGCTAAAATGTTCATTCCTTCCATGCAACTGTGCAGTGACTCCTCGTGACAGAAATCATCTTTCTGAGGACTTAACCTGGGAGGTAGAGTCCTCGGTTGCTGCCAGCAGCAGGAGAAGGGTGCATAAACGTGCAACACCGTGTCCTCTCTGGCTCTTTGTTGCATGTTTCCTGCCCGCAGCTGTCTGTGGTGAGCCTCTGGCGTGGATGTACTCACTGGGTACCGCACGTGAGAGCAGGGGATGAACACGTAGTGGGGGATACCAACCCCGTCGCAGACAGCTTAGTGCTTAGAACAAGTTTTAGAAGAGTTAAAGTGCTGGACGAGACTGGTGCAAGTCATGAATGCTGCCGATGTAGAAAGGCAGCCATGATCTGTGGAGGAAACGGGTCAGGAGATGTCCGAGCTGTGTTGTGTGATGGCATAGAATTGTCCTGAGGACTAATTGTTCCCTTCTCTTTGCTTTTCTCCCCTCCCCAGTTCTTCCTTCAATTCCACTTCAAGATGGAGAAGCCCCCAGCTCCCCCAAACCTCCCTCCAGGGCCCCCAACAGTGAAGCGGCCTCCTCCGCCGCCACTGATGAACGGCTTGCCCCCAAGGCCACCTCTGCCGGACTCCATGCCGCCGCCGCCTCCAGGAGGCATGACTCTGCCTCCTATGCCTCCCTCTGGACCAGTGCCACCACCCCCAGTGCCACCTCAGCTGCCACCAGCACCCGGTGTACCTCCCCCTGCTCCTCTGCCACCCATGATGAGACCACCTCTCCCCACAGAGGGGCCAGGCACTATCCCCCCTCCGCCTCCCTCCAACTGAAGCCCCTCCTGAACTCGGTCCCGCTGGACTCCTCTAGCTCTTATCTTTTTATATGCAGATCACAACTGATTGAGAGAAATATTCTGTTTTGTATGCCTGTGAATTGACTAGATCCTGTAGGTTCATTAAAAGGTTTTCAATTTTCCTTTCTCTATGTTTTCCTGTGTCTTGGTTAAAAATGTCTTCAAATTTCTTTAGCCCTTAGACATAGAAAACATTCCCAGTCTGGTGACATTTTGGGAATTCTCTGAAGAGTAGGCAAAGGATTAGAAATCTCTAGGCACCTCACCGACTTCTAACTGACGTAGCTCCATCAACCTCAGCTCAGCTGTGTTGGCTTAACGTATTACTCCCTCTTAGACAGCTTGATGTGCATTCCATAAATTACCAGCCAGTTAATCAGTTGCTATTCAACTGAAGTCCTTTATCAAGCCATTTATTTGGTGATGGGGAGACTTGTCACAGACACACAAGAGGGATTCTGTTACTGCATCCCCAGTAATCACAGCAGTGGGCAGAATGGAGGGCAGGCAGAATTTTCTAAATCCTGTTTTCTCTGTCTTCCTGCTGAATTACGGTTTCAATCGGAAGAGCATCGCTCCTGCTGTGTTTGGAAACCTCCTATCTCCTCCCGGTGCCAGAGCACTGTACCGTAGCTTGGTACCATCTTTCAACTGGCAACACCTCTGCTGCGGAAATCACTTTGGGCTGCTTCTCGGGAGTCCTTGAAACGCGCCAGACTTGAGATTTCACTGACAACTTAAGAAAGAATCGTCCTTCCCCGGTACGCAGCCGCCTGGCGCCTACCCGCTGCTCTCTAGGCTGTTTAGGCCAAACGTGGGTTCACAAAGCTCAGTGCTCTCGGTGGGGGTGGCAGGGATCTCTGGGAATGTTCAGTCAAAAGAAATTGCCAAAGTTGCAGTGGTATGAAATCTTAGTTTATTATTATAATTTATTAAATGTTGTCTGTACCATTATGAAGCACCTACTGTCAGGTATGATTTTTATTGTATATATCCTAGTAGACTAGTTTTGGCAAGCTTTTCATTCTCTGTGGGTTTATTTATACTAAATGTTTCCTTCAAACAACCATTTGGTTCCCATTAAAAGTAGAAGTTCTTCGATTTCTCCTCTCTGCCCTTTCCAGGATTCATCTCGCTGACCTGGGGCATCTCAGCGTGGGATGCCGGGGTGCCCAACCCACACTTGCTCTTGGCCAGTGCCTGGCTCGTTTCACGGATGGCGGAGGAGGCTGTGCTGGCCACAGCCCTGCGGCTGCTGGCCCATTTGATGGAGGAATCTGAGTCTTTGCCGCCTTCTGCTGGCCTGAGAGGGATCCCACCTGGAGCCGTGCAAAGGCCAGAGTTGGGCAGAGTGCGTCCAACCCTCGCTGGCATTACCAGAAGCAGTTTGGCTCAAGCTGAGCTGGCCCGATGCCTGAATCAGCTCGTGTGGCCCTTCCCTTTGCCCAGTGCGTGTCCCTTGTCACAGCTCCTGTGGAAGCGAGGGCCGCCTCCACCAGCCCTTTAGCGTGGTGCCCTTTGTCCCCCCTCGGGTTTGCCCGTTTATGACATGCTGTAGCCAAATCCTGAGCTCCAAACTGCAAAGTCCTGGAAACCCAGAGAAGGGTCTGAGCGTGCGTTGGAACTTTTTTTGCAGGTGCCTTTCCCCCTGTCCTCCGTTGCCAAAAAAAGGAGATGCCTTTGGTGCAGGGGAGGTTTCTCTGGGGTGGATTTGGTAATTCTCGGGTGGATTTGGGTGGGTGGCATTGGTAATTCCGAGTGTTACAGGGAGTATTGGCATCTCATAGAGGGAAAAGTCCTTGTAATACCCATATTGTGAGACTCTCTAAGTCAACTCTGAAGTGTTGGAAGTCATCAGGCTGCTGCTGCACCCCGTGATATTCTCCTTCAGAGGTCGAAGCAGCCTGGGGCTCAGGAGATGTGCCCTTGCCACGCGGCCTCTCCAACCACAGCGTGAGGTGCCAGCCGAGGAGGGAGGCTTTCCAGCGAAGAGAGGAGAACGCTTTCCATACATTTACTTAGTTTCTGCCCGTTATCTGTCTCTATCCCCCTCCTCCTCGTCTGGCTAATTTTTCCCTCCTGGTGTTTCACTGCTGATGGGAATAGCATGTGCCAGTCCCCATGAAGATCCAAGTCCAGACGTCCATCCTCCTTTAGAAAACATCTGAAGTCAAGGACGTGCATCCCCTACAAGTAGGAGAAACAGCTTTAATTTTTTTACATTCCCAATACTAGTTGCAAGCCCAAAAATAGAACAAAAAAGTTTCTTTGAAACATCCCTCCCTCCTCTCTAGCATGACAGCCTTTGAGTTTCTCAAGGGAGGTGTGTTGTGCATTGTCAACTCAAGGCCACCAGTTTTTAAAAAGGAGATGCTGTCCTCCCCTTCCGCCCAAGTGTTTTGCGACGCGTGTGAGCAGCTCGAACAACTGTGTTGGGAGTGGCTGAAGCGGGAACATGAAGGCTGCTCTTAGGGTGCTTCTGTCGTGCCTGGTGCTGTTGCTCCCCTCTGCAGCACTTCCGAGAAAGGGGAGCGCGGGGGAAAGGATTTCCCCAACTAACCGGCTGGAGCTGAGCCCGCCGGAGGAGCTGGGACTTGAAGCAGAGGAGGGAAAGAGAGAAAACACAAGTTTACAGGGAAGAGTGAGACCCAGCTCGGAGGCAAGATCAAGGATGACTGCTGCTGCTCGTCTCTTTTCTAAGGCTGACCCAGGAGCAAGATGCCTCCCGGGGGTATCTGAGGACGGGGGCATCGGCTGGTCCGGCTCCAGCCTGCACCCATGGCCACTCGGAGGGCTGGAAGGGCCCGTGTGTAGGATGAAAATGGATCAGGACGGGCTGACCCCAAGGCACCTGGAAGTTGTGGGTGTTCTCACCCACTATGAAAGCAGCTTCATCAAGCTGTTGAGAGAACGCACCAGCTGGGACGAAAGCTATCTCGAGACCTTCGGGCTCTGCCCGGCCGGGGAGGCGGGGGCTGCTCTCCATCCCCTGAAGCACATCCATGCACACGTGGTGGAGCCGGCACAGGATCGCTTCCTCGTGCTGCATCTGGAGGAAGGTTGGTGTGAAATCCCTGTGCCGAGGCTGAGTGGAGCAGGCAAGCACAGGGCTCGGGGAGGCCGATGCTGTTTGCTTGCCCTAAATCAGAGATGTAAACACAGAATTAAATTTATGGGTCTGGGTTCCTTTTAAAATCAGCGAACCGATACAGTAAAATGTCTTTCTGGGTACCTTTTAAGGAAGCTTTAGTAGCGATGATAGCTTGTGTGCAGCAGGGTGCCTTGTCCCTGCCTGTGACTAACGCCCAGGTGCCACAGTCTCGGTGGCTTCTGCTCTGCTTTCGAGATTATAAGCATTTCTCACTTTCTGCCTTAATGACATGGGTTAGGACCCCATCCCAACTCTGTCTGATTGGGAAAAGAGAGGAAAGGGTCAGACGAGTGGACTTGGCTGGTCCTGCTGTGGTGTGAGCCCAGCTGCTCGCAGTCGGCTGCAGCATATGCCAATCCCTCGTGCTCGGTGCCGCCGAGGAGCCCTGGGCTTCCTTGCGTAGCTTCAGCCTCATGCGAAAACCAGCGACGCGCATCCCTGTCCTGCCTCAGTGGTAAGTGCTGCGCGTGAGGGAGGGCACCCTGGCTGAACCCTTGGTTTTAATCCTGTGTAGCAAGAGAGTCATTGTTGTTCCTCTCTTGAAATCTCTTCCAACTCTCCTGGATTTTGGATTTTCAGCTGAACTCACTGGTGCTGGGCAGCTGGGGATGCGGCTTTTCCCTGAGCAGTGCTGCTGGCTGAAATGCAATGGCGACAGTGTCCCCAAGCCACTGGTGGAGCTGCCGTGGGAGAAGTGATTTCCATGGGGATCTGCCCATGACAATCTGCCAGAGCCACTCCGGGAGCGAGGCAGCCCCCTGCTCGCCGGGGCTGCAGGGTTTGCCCCGCTGACCACCTCCCTGAAATCAGAAAGGGGATTTGCCGTGTCCCTCCACCCCGCCGGCTCCTGTCCTCGATGCTCTGGCTGCCGCGTGGGACCAGTGCTCGGCCCCAAAGCCCCTTCCTCGCCCATCCGGAGGGGCGATTCACCCGCTCTGTCTTCTCCTTTCCAGTGAAGTGGGAAGCCCAGGCGAAGCTGTGGTTCAGGCTGGTTTTCCAGGCAGAGGTGGGCCAGTCGCTGGGAGAGCTGCGGGTCGCCTTGCTGCTCTTCTACCTGGGCGGCCGAGAGGGCCCCGGCGCCGGGCGCAGCCAGGAGCTGCTGGCCACCGGCACGGGGCTGGCGCGGGACCAGGTGGGCGACCGTGGCCGGGGGTCCGGCGCCGGGTGCAGGGAAGGTGGGAGGGGGGTGTCTCGGTTCTGCCGGCCCAGCACCTTTGCCGTCCCCTCCCAGCGCCCCAGCCCTCCCGCCGGGCCGAGCCGTGCCTGAAGATGGTGCTGTTACCCCGTCCCCAGCTCCCGCAGGGCCGGCGCGGGGTCCCCAGCCCGTCCTGGGGGTCCGGGCTCCCACCCGCCCCCCAGGGCTCTCCCGCCTGGCCGGGGGCAGCAGCCGCGGCACCGCTGCCGGGAGTAGCGGGTCTGGGGCCGGGCTCGCTCGGGGGTCTCTGCCCACCCGGAGGTCCCGTGGCCCCTCCTGCACCCCACCGCTCCCGGAGCAGCTCTGGGGCTGGGTGGCGAAGCCTCCCTGCCCACCCTGCTCCCGCTGCTCCCGACCCTCCCATTGCGCTGCTCCCTGGGCCACCGTGGACTGGGTGACCCGGAGCCAGCAGGGACGACTGGGGGGCTCATGTGAGTGTCCCCCCGCTGTGACATCTCACCCATGTCCTTGGGGCTCCTGCATCTTTTGCCCCCGTGCAGAGCCTCTGCCTCACCAGGGACACCCGGTACCTGGTCCTGGGAGCCGCCGTAGCAGCCATCACCCGCACCAGCGAGCAGCTCAGCTTCGAGGCTTCCCTGGCGATCCGGCGCCGCGGAGAGGGAGGTATAGACCCGGGAGGCCCGTGCCCGCTGCGTCCTGACTGGGTCGTTTGGGATCCTCTCAAGCTTACCTGTAATGAGGGGCTGTGAGGATGTGTGGGAGACCCCAGACCCTAGTCCTCACTGCTCCTCTCCCCACCAGGTGCCCCCTTGCCCCCCACGGAGATCCAGCAGCTCCTTTTCGGCTCTGATGACAAGTGCTTCACCAGAATGACCCCTGTGCTGCTCCTGCTGGCCAAGTCATGGCAGGGGGAGGAGGTGGCTTTGGCCCCTTCTACCTACCTCTCTGCTGATGGGGTGGTGGATGTGGCTCCGTACCCACAGCTCAGGTCCGTGGCCCTCGCCGTAGCCATGGGAAAACAGGGGCCGGCAGCCGGGGGAAGAAAGGGGCAGCCCCAGCCCTTCTGCTGTGGTACAGCAGTGGGAGGTTGTGGGGCAGACCCTGGTGGGACTCTTGGGGTACAAGAGGTCCCTGTGACCCTCCCTGTGTTCTCCCCACAGCCCACTCCAGGCCAGGACTGAGGAGCTGCCGTCCCCCACCATCCCGAGCCAAGGCAACGCCTCCTCCCCAGTGCCTGGCGGCAGCGGCCAGTTCCTGGGCATCCTGACCCACTTCATCCACCAGGTCCTGAGCCCCTCCAGCGAGCCACCCACCCAGCCCAGCTCCCACCACTGGCTGGACTTCCAGGTGGTGGAGACCCTCCCTCACCAGCTGCTCAACCTGTCGGAAGAGGCGGCGCTGGAGCGTCTGGTGCAGTCGGAGGAGCCGTCAGTGCTGCTTTTTCCTCAGGACAGTGGAGCCATGCTGGAGCAGCACTTGGGGGACTGGCAGCCGGAGGGGACCGTGCTGCAGCTGCTGATGGGCAAGCTGCACTCGGTGATCCAAGAGCTGAAGGACATCCCGGCTTTCCAAGCCAACATGGGGCTTTTCCAGCATCTCCTGAGCTTTTGCTACTACCCCCCGGGGCCTGGTGAGGGTCAAACCCACAAGCAGCCACCCGGCTCTGGGAAGCTGCACGCGCTGCTGCTGCTGAAGGCATTGCAGGCGGTGCGGGCGCGTTGGCAGGAGCGGAGGAAGGTGCTGCGGCAGAACCGCAGCGCACGGCACCAGGCCCACTGCCGCCTGCAGGAGCTGACCATCGACCTGCACGACCGCAAGTTCATCGTCATGCCCACCGTCTATGCAGCCAACAACTGCGAAGGTCCCTGCAAGCTGCCCCTGTCCACCCGCGTCCCCAGCTACTACTCACACACGGTGCTGCTGCTGGGCATGCAGGAGCGGGGCTCGCCCCTCCAGCGGGCTCCCTGCTGCGTGCCTGTCCGCTACTCAGACCAGCTCATCATCACCCTCTCCACGGAGGGGCTGGAGGTCCGCAAGTTCCCCAACATGGTGGCGGAGGAGTGCGGCTGTCGGTAGAGGCACCCCCCTGCCTCCCCGCTCGCCCTCATCCCGTTCCCCCGCCCCAGTTTGCCCTCGCAGCCTGGAGCTGGTGCTTCTCGCTGAGTCGAGAGCTCCCCACGTGTCCACTCCCCACACTTTGGCTTGTTAGTGTTGCTCTGGTTCTGGGTTTGTCTGTAGCCGTGCTGGTTCCTGGGGGCTGCTCTGCAGCCTGGCGTTTCCCCCTGCCCGCTCCCGATGCTGGGGATGCCCAAGGTGCCTGTGGGGCCGTGCTGCAGCATGGCTCTGACCCCACGGCGGGGTTTGGGCTGGATACGGGTGCCGTGGGGCCATCGTGGGAGAGCAAGGCTTGGCGAGGTCTAGCCAGGACTACGCTTATTTATCCCTTGCCTTCTGTTCCTGTAGCAGCCGGGCAGGGCGGTTGTTGCTTCCTCCAAGCCCCCCTGCACTCGCAGCATCCTCTGGCCATTTCCCAGCCCTCGGCCCATCACTAAGCCGCCACCGGCCACGCGGCTCCGCCTGCGAAAGCAGAACAAGAGGCAAAATCCCCTCACAGGGACCAGCCTTCATCTGGACACCCGGGGCCACGGAGAGCCACTGGCAGTGGCTTGGGGCTCCCTGCCGGGTCACGTCTGCATCGGCCCAGGCTGACCCCGTTCCCGGGACGCTGCCAGAGCCGGGGCCGAGGGGAGGGAGAGAGGGGAGCGATCCTGTTACACCTCCTGGGCTGCTCACACCATTAATAGGAGCGGGTGAAACGGCTGCCAAAGCACCTGCTCCGCGTCCCCGCCGGTGTCAGCATGGACAGCCCAGCTGCCCTCAGATCATCTTCCCAACTAAGCCCGGCCCTCAGTGAGACCCGCTGGGGCTGCCACGGGTCCAAACCCCTGGCAAGCAGCTCCTGGGCTGGTCCTGGCTGCAGCCCCCCTGGTGCTGGGACCAGCCTTTGGGCTTTGCAGCGTCCTCACGGGGCTTGCGGGGGCATGGCTGGGGGCCCTGTCCCGCAGCCCGCGGCAGGCTCCCGGGTTAGCCCTGAGCCCCTGCACACCAGGGATGGAGAGGGCACAGAAAACACAAACACAATGAGGGACAAGATCTTCTCTTGTTGTTTTTTTTTTTAAAACATTCCATTTAATACCTTATTAAAAATGAAAATAGTTTATTTCAACCTCTATTGGTTTAGGAAGTACTTAAACCTGCCGTGGGTTGGGGCTGTGAACATCTCCTGTAGTTGCTACAGCGCTGCATGATACTGCACTTGCATTTCATTCCTAAAAGCGACTCTGTGAAGGCAAGGCCTGAAGGGGTCCTCGGGTGATGGGCTCTCCAGCCCTGTTTTGTTACCAGCAAGCTTCGTGCCACCCTGCAGCGATGGCACCGGGGCCCGGCGACGTCGGGGTGGTCGATCCCCTGATGCCTTTCTGAGGACAGCTGCAGCCTGGCTTTGTTAACCCAGAATATACTTCTCTCTTGATTTGCTTTGAATAAAATCATTAATTGACTTGAAGAGCTACACAGTCTGGAGACAACCTCTGTTCCCTGGGATCCCTGTGCCCGCTGCGCTGCCCCGACGCCTCGGGGACCACGGGTGAAAATGAACAGCAAGAGAGATTTCGGGTGGGGATGGAGAAGTAGCGCAAAGCCCAGATGAAGAGAAGCTCCTTCTCCCGGTCCTTTTGGGTTGCCTTTGTGCATCTAATCCAGGGGGGCCCAAAGTCCCCGGGGAGGCTTATCAGAGATCCCGGAGCGCTGCCTGCGCTGCCAGCACTGCCGGCCTGGAGATGTCTGGAGAGCAGGCAGGGAGAGGCAGGGTGCCCTTGCCGGGGCAGCGGTGGGGTTGGGCCCCCCTGGATTCAGCATCACTGAGCCCCTCGGTTGCCCCAGCCTCAGTTGCGCCTCTTGCCCTCCCTGGGCCTGGCAGTGCCGTCCTTGCCCGGGGCGGCCGCCGGCTCCCAGGGCTTCCTGCGCTTCTGCTGCCGCCAGTCCCCCTTCGTGCTCTCACCGCCGCTGTCGGCCCTGCCGGGACGGCCCTTCCACCCCTCCTTCCTGGGCTCATCCCGCTCCCGACGGTTTTCCTTCCCCTCCCGGCCCCGCTTCTTCTGGGGCTGCTGCTCCGCTTCCCGGGGTGCCCTGGGGGCTCTGCTGGGCTTGTCCCCTGGTGCCCTGTCCTTGGCTCGCGCCTCCCTCCGGCTGCTCCGCTCCGCCTGGGCGGCACGGCCCTCTCGGGCCTTCTCCTCCTTCTTCTCCAGCTTCTTCTCCCGGCTCTTCTTCACCTCCGTTGCAGCTGGCAGCACCTCGGGGACATCCGCAGGCTCTTTGTCCCCATCCTCCGGTGCCGAGCGGCCAAACCACTTCTTGAAGATCCAGGGCTCTGCCTGGGGGGGGACAGAGGGGACCGGGCACCAGTGACGCAGCCCAAGGGACCAGACCCCTCTCCATCCCTCCCCCAGGGACGAGATGCTCCCCACCATGGGAGGTGCCCTGAGGTTGCTGTTTCTCCCCCCACCCCGGACCCGTACCAGGTTGCTGTCAGCATGGCCATCATCATCACCGTTGTCATCCCCGTTGCTGTCACCATCATCGTCCTTGAACATGCTGCTCTCCGGCTGGGCAGGCTGGGCAGTCACCACGTCCTGGACCTCCTCCTCCTTGGCACTGACCACTTCTGGGAGGGGAGAGGGACAGGCCACCGTCAGCAGGGGACGAGGTTGTTCAGGTGTGATGTCCCAGACATGGGGTCCCAGGGCCACCCCACCGCGCGATGTGGCCCCATCTCAGCCGGGAGCACCTGAACCCACCGTGAAGGGGAGGCGGCGGAGGGTCCTGCCTGCCGCGGCTGACTCCCTCCCTGGAGCATGGTGCTGGAAGAGAGGAGGGGAGAGGAGGCGGGAGGTGGCAGCAGGGTCTGGCCACCCCGGCCCCTCTGTCCAGCTCCCGGCTCACCTTGAAGCACCTGGAAGGTGACGCTGAGCAGGGCGACGATGGAGGCCACCAGGATGCACTTGTTGAGGGTGAGCCCTTCCCAGAGGAGCGGCTCCTCTGTGGGGTCCAGGCTGGGGGGCTCCACCTTCCTCTGCACCGGGAGGCTCTTGGGGACTGGGGACCCCCAAGGAAAAGCGCGTTACCGATGGAGCGGGGAAGCGGCTCCGAGCTGGGGGGTGGGAAGGGCCCTTTACACGGTCCTGCACAGCCCACCCAGCGCGGGGGCAGGGGCAGGGGCTGCAGAGGAAGGTGTTTGCACCGCAGCGGGGGGAAGAGAGCGTCATGGGGGCTGAGCCCCAGGTGTTCGGGCCAGGATGGTGTTATAGCATCCTGGGGCTCAAGCGGGGGAAACCTCTGCCTGTGCTCCCGGCTCTGCTGCGCTGCCGCAGCAGCAGACCTGGGCAGGGCGGGGAGGAGGAGGGCCGGGATGTGGCAGGTGGATGAGCAGCTCTGTCTCCATATTGCTGAGCTCCCAGGGGCCTGTGGAGAGCAGAGCTCATCCCGTCGCTGCTCCGTGGCCAGACGGTGCCTCCCGGGCTGGCCAGGGATGCAGGACGGGGTCTGTGCCTCTGTGGCCACCTGGGGCCAGGCTGGCCGCTCTGGGGCAGAGAAGGGCTTTCCGGCACACCTACCTGGAGGCCCGGCAGCGCTGCCTTTGGCTCCCACCTTCTCTGCCCTCTTCTCCACCGCTTTCTTGTCCACGCCGAGCGGTGCTGGCTCTGGCATGCTCAGCTCAGGCTCGTCTGGATCCCACTCGGAGACGCCACGCCGGGTCCGGGTCCTCGCCTCCTCTAGCCCCTGCGGGGAGGGGCGCGAGCGTGGCCGAGGGTGTAAGAGCATCGCGCAGCCCCGCGGGGAAAATGAGCAGCATGGGGGCCATGGCTGCACGTGTGTGTCCCCTCCCAGAACAAGGGGTGCTCAGCGCAGCCGTGGAGCGATGCACTCCCTGCGCTCCCCAGGTCCTCTGGCCCCGAGCGGCACTAACCAGGCTCGTCACCGGCTCCTCAAGCACCTAACCCCGGCACGTGTATTTGCATCAGCAGCCTTAAAAACATGTTGTTGTGGGGGTTTTTTTGTCTGCTAAGATGGATTTAGCCACTAGCTGGCTCCGTGCTGCACAGCAGGCGCTGGGGTGCGGCCCCAGCGCACACGGGTGGGCTGGTGGCTGCTGACCCCCGGGCTGTGCTTGATCAAGCCCACCCCAGAGTAGCCCTCGGGGCTGGCTTTGTCCCCTGCCCGGAGGAGCACGGCTGCGTGCATCCACCGAGGGCAGCGGGTCGGACCCAGGGCGTGACGGCTGGTGGGGTCAGTGCGCTGGGAGGAGAGGGAGCGCACGACGCGTCGGGGCCTGGGCTCGGCGCTGCCGGGGACGGGGGTTCAGTGGCCGGGCCGGCTGCTGGATCGGTGCCACAAGGGAGAGGTGCCCACCGGCACGGAGCAGCGACGGCGACAGCTGAAGGCCGCGGCCTTCGGCTCCCCTCCCTGCGGAGCCCTCCTGGGCTGAGTGCGGCTGCGGGGCAGCCCCCCACTCGCCCCCGCCTGGCGCAGAGAGGCCTCCCCGGCAGCCGCCCGGCCCTGGGATGCTGTGCACTTACATGGGCTCTACCGCTCTCCCCGTCGCTGCTCACTGGCGCGTCGGCATCTGTTGAAGACAAGCACAGCGCGGTTCGTTAGGCAGTGAATTCGGGGAGGTGGGAATCGCCAGGGGCTGGGGGGCCTGTGGTCTTCCCGCTGCCACCCGCCGGCCCGTAGAGTGGGGACATCACGGCCACGGTTCCCCGCGCAGCCGGGCCACCCATGGGGAGAGGCTTAGAGGACAGGCAAAAAGCCCCCCGGCCCCTGTGGCAGCAGCTGGCAAGGTCGGGGCGTCAGAGCAGCGCTGCGGAGGTCTGGGGCTGCTGAGACGCAAAACGGCCCCATCCAAGATATCCCGGGGAGCTGCAGCCGAGGGGACAGTGATGTCCCTGCCAAGGCACACGAGGGGACGAACAGCCCCCCGTGCACACGGACACCCTGAAAACGTGTGGCTGGAGGCTGGAAGGCCGGAGGCGGCTCAAGCTGTAGCCTAGACAGCAGGGCAAGCTCCGGCTACCGTGGAGCAACTAGACCTCAGAGAAGACTGCAAGCCACCCAAGAGGACTGCGAAGCTCCGGGGTGACTCTAAGGGCTTTTCCCAGATGTGAAATGGGAGAGAAAACCAAAGGGTCCCCAGGGCTCTGCAGCGGTTCGACACAACGAAGGGCTGGGGAGCGTGCTGGGCTCCCTGGGCTGCCCGGGGGCTTCTCTGCCACTGCGTCGGTGGTGAGCTATGGGCGTGAGGATGCACCGACACAGTCCTGGTGCCAAGCGGCCTCAGCCCCCTCAGCAGAGCCCTCGCTCTGCAAGGATCTTACATCCTTGCAAGCTCTCACCAGAAGGAGGAATTTCTGCCTCCTTTGAGCTGGATTTAGTTTATTGTCCCCCAGTGGAAGAATGAATGCTGAGAAAAAATACCAGTTCCCAGGATGAAATCTAAGACACAATATTGGAAGCAAAACAAACAGGAGGAAACCTTTTGGCTGGGGAACTGTGCCCTGAAAGGTCTTGGCTTTCAACAGGAAATCAAAAAAACTCTTCAGTTTTGTTTTAGCGATGGGAAGTCTGGTCCTTTCTCTGCTGGGAGGTGAAGGAGCTGCCCCAGGACTCTCGTGTTGGCTAGGGGGGTTCCCAGCCCCAAGGAAAGCATAAAGATGGAGAATTTTTCCTTAAAGAGTTTTTCCCCCCAAGTGCTTGTCATCTTTTTGAGTTACATAGCTATTCACAATTTTTCTGAGCAAAGATGAACCCGAGGAAGATGGAGGAGGGCACAAGCGTCCTCTTTGCCCTGTCCACGGCTGATGTCCCTGCAGGGTTGGTGCTGCGCAGGTGCCCCTCGATGTCCAAGTTCACCCTGTGATTTCACTGCACCTCAAAGAGCCATCTCTGCCAGGCTGAGCTCTCTCCTGCGGGGCCTCGAGCACCACAGCAGCGGTGCTAGTGTGGCCGCAGCCGGCACCTCCTGGCCACCAGCTCGCGGAGAGGACAAGGTACCTTTTCTCCCGTCCTTCCTCGGCTGCCTCTGAGCGCTCCTGGCCCACCCGGGCAGCTCGTCGGTGGCCTCGGGACATCCCAAGTCTTTCTCCAACACCTCATGGGGACCTGCTGCCATGTCACTTTGAGGGACTCTCACTAAACCGAGAGGGATAAAACAAATGCCGGGCGGTCAGCAAGCAGCAGTGCCCCGCGGCACACGGCTGTCCTGCCACGTCCTCGCTGTGGTCCCAGGCTGAGCTCAGTTGTGGAGTGCTGGGCTGTTCCCACACCTCCATCCCTTGGGTTTCACCCAGACGGAGGAGCCCAAACCGCCTCCAGTCGCCGGGCGTGTTTCCAGATCTTGCCGTGACGGCTGCAGGGCTCCGCGACGGCCGCGCCACGGCCGGGCATGCAGCCATCCTCCCCCTGCTCCGAGAGCCCCACGGGCGTTACCTCAGTCCCAGAGCTGACAGGCTCCACATCTGGCTCTGCTCCCCTCCTGGCGGGAGGCGGATGCATTTTGGGGCTCTACAGCCCACATGGGATCCTCATCCCCAACCAGGGCGGGTCGTGTCACCCACAGGATCCGGTTTCCTGGGGCTGGTTCCTATCAGACCAGCTCCGGCACCGATGTACCAAGCAAATGGCCACTGCCCAGGCCAAGCAGGGCAGGGACGGCCACCAATGCCGGGGACAGCTTGCCCACGGCAGGGCTGGTCACCCACAGCCCCAGAGCCCAGCTCCAGCCCTCGGCTCACAGTGACTCCTGCACAAGAGCCCTCCTGTATGACTGCTTGACACATCCATCCCCTCCCCAGCGCTGCCCGTGCTCCCGCTCCCTTGGACGCACACGTGCCAAATCTTCTCTTAAATGCACAAAACTACAGACACTCAATGAATAAGCGGCTCCGCTCTGCTGTTGCTGGGACTTTTCCTGCACGAGCTCGCGAGGTTGCCTCTACCGCTGACTCACATCAAAGAAACTTCCCAAAATAGTCCCCTCGCCTGCCCTGCCCTCCCCTCCCCGTGCGCACTTGCATGGTCAGCGCCGGAACGGGCCCCGCAGCCCCCGATCTGCCGCCGGCCGGCAGCGAGCCAAGCGCTGCCTCGGGGGCCGTGCCCGTGGGCTGCCCCGCGCCCAACTGAAAGGGTTAAAAGCCACAGAAAGTCGTACCTGGGGCTCGACCACCGCCGCCGCCTTGCCTCCAGCCCCCCGGCTGGCTCCGGCTCTCTGGGGTAATATACAGCAACAGCTGCCGAACCGTGCCGGAGCAAAATAGCACCCAATCACCGGGAGCCGGAGCACCCGCGCTTCAGCCCCAGAAAAGGCAGTTTAGCCCCAGACACCGAAAGCGGGGGCTGCCGCTAGCAAGGTGGGCGTGGGGGGATGCGGCTCTCAAGGGCACTTTGGACGAGGCTTGTCCCTCTATGAGCCCCCCTAGAGAGCACAAAGAGGGGAGAAGGGGCCGTTTGCTTCCCAACCCGGGGTCTCGGAGCCAGCTGTGGGATGGACACGGGTGCCGGGGATGCAGAGAGGCAGATCAGAAACCTGCCAGGCGTGGTTAAGAAGGTGGTGCAGGAGAGAGGAGGAGCAATCCCCTGGGACCAGCAGTGCTTAGACAACCCCTGTAAAAAATCTCTTTTTGCCAGTGTTGAGAGCAGGTCCTTTGCCCTCCGACCACTCCGATTTCCCCTCTGTACCTGTTCCTGCAGCCAGGTTCCCAGGAGCCCTGCCACAGCCACGGGGCGGCGGGGAGGGATGTGGTCCCCACCGCAGCTTCCCACACACAGGAGGTAGTGAGGAGAGGAAGCATCTCTCGTTTGGGAGCTGAAAAGGACTCTGGCCCTGCCTGTGCAAGGTTACCCAGAGCCCCCAGCTCAGCACGGGCAGGTACTGCCTCAGGCAGACGTGCCTGTCCCAGGGGACGTGGTGCAGCCACGGCTGGTACCAGCCCTGCACACCTTGGAGGCATCCTGCTTTGAGGACATCGCTCTTATGGGAAGCCACTTCTGAAAGGCTTCAGGTTTAAAAAAACCCTGAAACTGTGGCGTGTCACGTCTGCAATATTGACATTTTTCTTTAGCAGAGGTGTGTAAGGTCTTTGAAAGCAAAGCAATCTAAAGGAGGAATAAACTGGGCACTGGCATCCCGGAGGGGCCTTTGCCTTTTTCCAGAGCTCCGGACACCCGGTGAGACTGGGTCATGGTCCCGCTTTAGGACCACGCAGCAAACGAACTCCGGAGCAGTCGTCTGCTTTCCAGGGCAGGGATTTCCCCTCTTTGGCAGAGACAGGACCGAGCACGCCGTGAACCCTGCTGCGGTATAAATAACGCGCTGGAGAAGCTGAACGCAGATGGAGGAAGGGATGGAGCTGTAAACACAACCCCCCACGCCACGCCAGGGCTGTGGGCACGCATGCCAAGGGTAGTTTTCTCAGTTTTATTCCCGTTCCAGGAAGGTCAGGGCTGTTAACTGGCAAGGCATGTTTGCTTTATAGGAACATAATGAAAACAGAGAATCATAAACAGGCCAAATAAAAATCCCTTCTTTCAGTTAGTCATGTTTCCTGTGGTGCTTGCAGCTTCACAAGCTTGCTCCTGCCTCCGTTGGTGAGCTGGTCCTCCCAGGAAAGAACTCGCGGGTGGAACGGGCAACGTCTGCATGCACAGAGCCCAGTCCTCCCACTTCATCCCACCGCAGAGCCACAGGACAGAGAGCTCTCCCCACCCTTTCCAGGACCTTTCAACACCCCGTTCCTGCAGTGGGGAGGGAGCAGGGGTATTTTTGCCTCCACAAGTTTAGCTCTGAGCAGTTCAGAGATGCAAAGCCTCCATCTCCATCGGACAATTTATCCCAGGCAGATGGAGGAAAGAGATTCCCAGAGGCAAATTCTTTCCTACTCCCTTGAACCCCCCAAATCCCAGCTTCTCCCTTGCCCTGAGACTGATAAAAGCGTCTCTGGGACGGGGTTAGCTCAGAGAGGGGGGGAAACACAATCCGACTGTGAGATGGTAGAAAGAGAGAAAGCTGGTGCTGGAAGAGCTTGGGAGGGCCATCGAGCAGCGTGACGGATGGGGGCTTGGCTGCACAAGGGCTGCGCTCTGTGTGCCAGCTAAATATTGACTCTCTGGCTTTGGCTTGGTAACACAAATCTATCCGCTCCGACTGCCCAGGCTGTCAGCTCTCCCCGCGTTCACATGGGTGCATCTCCGTCCGCAGCACGCCGGCTGCCCCCAAGGCTCTGCTGTGGCTTCGTGGTTTGTGGTCCGAGTTGTGCTCCCGCATCCCCTCGCTTCTATGGCAACACTCACTTATCCTCCCACCAGGACATAATCTTCTTTCTCCCCGTCTTTAATAACTCGCAGTTAAAAGGCAATCATAGAGACTTAAAATTAGTCACTGATTATTTTCGGCACAGGTTCGCTCAGGGGATGAATTTTCCTTTTCTCCATGCAGCTCCCCCTCCCCGCAGAGCCCCTGCAGCTTCGGCAGCCCCAGCCTGACTGTGGCTCCTCCTGCCCTACGAGAGGAGCCGGACACTTGAGCCGGCTGCACGGGTGGGTTTCCTGCTGCCCCGGCTCTCCGCCCAGCTCAGCGGCTCACTCGGCTGGCTGCAGGTCTTTCCCTTGGATTTCATCCCTGGCTCCACCAGACCTGCCCGCATGGGTTCCCAAGGCCTGGGAACCAAAAACCTTCTTCCAGACCTTGAAGCATTTATCCTCCAACCCCTCATGTAGGCAGGGCTGGGCTCTTGACCTGCTTTTAAAGACGGGAATGTGGATGTTGTCTGCTGAGCCCAGGTCCCCTGGGCGAAGGATAGCTCTAGGTCAGTCCCTGCTCCAGCAAGAGCCCCGTCACCTCCTTGCCGGTATCATCCCCTCGCACAGCTGTGGGTGGCAGCGGGTTCCGGCTGATCCGGGGCTACACAGACGAGTGCTCCGCCACCACCGGCTGAGCTGCAACGCGCTGCCTGGCAGCTGCTGGCACCAAACAAATACCTGCCGGAGACACACGTGGCACTCAGGCCAGGCATTGCATGGGCTTGTTGTAGGTGGTTCCTGTGTCGGAGCCCTCCACCCTTCTCTTAGATGTGGTTGCCACTGGGCTGAGATGTGATCAGAGGGGGAAGCAGGGCTGGCAGCTGGAAGAGAGGATCAGAGAGACACGATTTCTCAGGGAAATCAGGTGAAAGAGCATCCCAACTCTTTGCACGATCAAAAACCTAAAGGCACAGGTGTCCCCATAGCAACCTGGCCATGTCCCAGCGCTGCCAACAATATTCTGCTGACCTAGAATTCCTCTTTCAGTTGGATCCAGCACACATCAGCTCTTCCCATCCGCAACGGTTGTGCAACGTCTGTGTGCTGAAACACAGCTGCTGCCTCCTTACCCCGAGGTAGGAACACATCAGCGTCAGCCAGGGAGATTATTTCTCTGTGTGACTGCAAGAATCACAGGCCTTTATGAGCGCTGGCATTATGAAGAAGTGCTCGTGAAGTTACAGGAAGTAAAGAGACATCTTCTCCCTGCCAGCTGTGCTTCTGTCAAATCATGATCTGTCATCACGGGAGATTTTAGATACGTTGAGTTGAGCTGAGCAATCTCCTTGCAGAGGTGCAGCTAATTGAAAGCCTGGAGCATTTTGGAAGCTGGACCTTCCCGTGGCTTCACGCCACCAGGCATCGCAGTGGGGTTGGGTAGTGCTGCCCGAGTCGGAGGGAGCCAGCGCGAGAGATGGAGCATCCTCTGCGCAAGCCGATACCCACAGCTGACACCCGGACAGGCTCCGCTGCGCCAGTGCAATGACCTGGCTGGCTGCTTGCAGGTCATGGCCCTGCTCTGTTCAGCTAATGAAAAACATCTGATAGCGGAGAACTGCTGCAAGAACTCAGACCTGGGCCCTTCCCTGTAGCTTCAGTGATCTGGTTAGCCAGGAAAACAGCCGAGGGTACCTTCTGCCTCCTTGCCTGGGGCGAAGGTTTGACGTGATGTGGAACTGGAGAGGGAGAAGGCGGGAACTCTGGGGGACAGGTACCGTCTCAGACGGTCCACTGGTTTAAGGAATCACAGCTTGCAGCGTCTTTGAGGACCTTCTTCTTCCTCTGACCCCGAGCTTTTAGCCATGGGTGACCCTGGTGGGATGGCAAGCCAGAAACACTATGGGTCTTTGTTTAAAGGCAAAGGGACATCCTGCCTATGGACCAGGCTGGGAGGACACACCACCATGGGGTCTTCAGGAGCATGATGCTGCAGCCCAAGCACCAGCTTATGCACCTGTGGGCACATTCATCTGGCCAAGGACGACACAGGTGATCACATCTATCAGAGAAACTCTCCCACATCACCTCTGACTTTCCAGCCCTGAGCTAGAGCCGGCCAGCTGTCCACCCGGCCGTGCCGGACGCACAGACCCACCCGGCAGCAGCGTCCTGATCGCGTTCAGGGCCTGGGTTGTCTCATAATCATTCCCAGTGATGGAGGAACTGTGCTGGGGACGGGCCTCAGCTTGTCAGAGCTGACCAGGACAAGGAGCAGCCGCATTCCTCCCCTCAGGTTCTGGTCCCTGCAGGTCGCCTGGGTCCAGCTAAAGACCTCAGTCCCAGGACTGGCTGGAGCTTGGGCCACTCAGCACCGTGACAAGAGATCAGGCTGGCAGGGGCGGAAAACACCATGTTGAACACATCCGTAACCAGTTGAGAGCTGTGCAGATGTGCTCTTCAATGAAATGAGCTTGTTAGGTCTCTGTGATGAGCAGAAGACGCACCAGGGGAGGGTGTGGGAGCCCCTTCTGCCTCGCGCCTCCTCCCTCGCTGTGACATCTGTGTCTGGGCAGGGATGAGCACAGCGCAGGGATTCACTGCAGGCAGCAATCCCTCCCGCAGGGAAGCCTCCCGGCCCCACCGCTCTCAGCGCAGCAGCTGGGATCTCATAACCCATGGTGCCGCCGGAGGGAGAGGGTTTCACTGGGCTTACCCCATCACCTCGCTAAAAACCGTTGGAAGCATCGATCCCTCAGTGTGCTATATGCTCTATAGGTATTCAGAGCAGCTCTACATTACAGCCAATCTGATCACATTCTAATCCACGTGTGACCTAAATACTCCGACTTGCAAATCGCAGAGGTTTTCGCTCCCATTGCCTGGCAGGAGGAGCAGCATTCAGGCCAGTGGGAACAGAAGATGCCGGATCCCACTAAGCGCTACTTTTAGTCTCGGTTGCTTTCAGTAATTGTTCCATGATCTGTTTTCTCACAGCCCAGCGCCACTTAGGGCTCATCATCATTCTCTTTGAAGATTTACAGCTGCTCGTACCTCCGAGGAGAATACAAGTACGCGACTGTGTTTGAACATGACATTTCAAATGAACCGACCTTGGAAGTGCCATTTGGGAACAGGGAAAGCAGCCGTGCTGCTGGTCCCTCGAAGGGCCACTGCTGGGAGTTGCTCTATCAGTCTGAAACAGCCATGTCAGGGGAAACTGAGGCAAAGGGAGATTAAGGGGAAAGTAAAGCTTTGGGTAAGGAGCACTGGAACAGCCTGGGAATAATATCCCAATGATGACAAATCGTCTCCATTTCAACTTTCCTGCGGGAGGGCAGTGTCTGATTCGTTAGTGCCTTTATCCGGTGAGGTTCGGTGCCTCCACGCTGGCACCTTGGGCTCTGCAGATGCAGCCCCATTCCTCCCTTTGCAAATCCCACCCAATGAAGGAGCAGCTTCCCTCTGCTCCAAGTGGGTGCCCTGCAAACAACACAGGGCATCAGGAGCGAGCGGGCTGCTGGAGCTGCCCGGTGCAAGGGGCGAGGGGCTGTTTCCCCGCTCCTCACAGCAGCCGTCCTCTTTGGGACGATGGCACCCCACCGGAGAGCGGGTCCTGCCGGTTTTAGCACCTCTCCCAGGGCTCCAGGTTGTCCAGACACCATTACTACCGCTGCGAAGCCCCAGCGGGACTGAGCAGCCATTTCAAAAGCAATCAGCCCGCGTTCTAGAGACATGCCTTTTCGTCCCTCTGCCATCGCGGGGGGATGCTCAGAGCAGCTGTGCTGGGAGCTGCTGGGCTGCGGGACGGCAGCGAGGAGGCTCAGCACCAGCAGCCGTGTGGAGATGCTCCAAGCAGGCTTCAGGTCTTTAGGGTTAGGAGGGTCATAAGAGTACCAAGTCCACCACAAAGTACAGCAGAAAGTACTGCAGCGACAGCACAAACAGCAGGAACTTCCCAACCCACCCCAGACTCTCGGCTGGGGTTTCCCAGTTTCCCAGTGCCTCCCCCCCTTGGATCCCCATTTCTCTCTTTGTTATCAGACAAGAAATTCCCAAGTTAAAATTCAGCAGACTTCAGAAACCAAGGGCAAAAGTTCCATACACACCAGGCTTGTCTCTTCTCTCGTCCCTGCCTCACACCACATATTCTCGGTATCTTTGTGACAGTAAAGGAGAGCTGGAGAGGTTTGGGTCTGCTCTCCTCCCCTCGACAAGGCCAGGACCGTCTGCTCCGGTGCTGCCTGCCTCTGTAAGGCACTTGCTTGGGGTCCTCATGGATGCGTTTTGTCTCCTCTCATAGGTTTGGAAATTTTGATGATGACTTTCCTTCTCCAGAATTTTAACTGGTCTCCAAACTACTCTGTTATAAGCAGAACAGAAAAGGCTGGGACCTGGGATGTAGACAGCTAGGGTCTGGCAGCCGGAAGATATCGCGCTGTACGGAAAGTTAGGGCCCCTCTCCTGAAAGCCAATAGCGTTTAATTTATGATGCAAGCAGACGGAAGTGAGGTTATAAACCTAAGCTATATAACACCGTGTCACAAACTAATAAACGCCATTTGCCGTCTACCACATTGGTGTCAGCATGGCCCGAGCGGCCTGGGGTTGGTCGCCGTGCCGTTCCTGAACCAGGTCGCCACGCCTGCGAAGGCAACACTGGGGACAAGGTTTTTGAGTGAAGTTCCCTTCTTCTCCAGCTTTCCCTCTCCCTGCTTGCATAAAGCGATGCCAAATGAAATATATTATGTAATAGTAACAAGCAAGAACCAAACCATTCAGGCCTTAAAATAGCAGCAAACTCCCTTTCCCAAAGCCACATTCTTAATTACTCGGTTTTCTCTCCTTTTCGCTCACCACCCTTAGTGTCATCCTGCAGACCAGGTTTGGTCCAGTGCAGGCAATTCCACTGCAATGAGGCAAATAACTTACTGTTTGCGTCCACCGTGCTTGAAGGGCTATAGGAACCATAGAGCTCTCGGCTCTCATCCTCCTGGGCTAAATTAGAAGACATCAAAGCTCATGATCTTTAATATTTTCTCATCCTTTCCCAAAATGTCCCTGCTGGTCATTTGTTCCTAAACTATGTCTTGCACGCAACAAGGTTTGTATTTAAAGTAAGGCTCGAGACTCCCCAGAGCCGTGATCAAACTACAAAAAACTTGTGGCTGGCTGAAGCAAAGGACAGACAGACAGACAGACAGAGAGACGGACAGAGACCAGAGCATCCCCCTCTTGCCATAAACCTGGCTTCTGCTGACCCCACACCACCAAGCGCCCTGAGCCCGTGAAGCCAGCACCCCGCTCTGCCACGCTGGAGCCAGTGTGCTTTTGGCTGGAGCGGACGGTCAGCAGCCAAGCAATTAAATTTCCCCTCCACCCCGTAGCACAAACACAAAAGCCTTCCAGGAGCGTCGCTCTGCTTTCGGCACTCGCGGCCGGGAGCTTGCGCAGGGCCCGTCCGTGCGGCACTAAGCGGAGAGATGCCACTGTATTTTACGCCCGTGGGTCACCGTTAATACCCGCAGCCAGCAAGGGCTTTGCTGAATTGTAAACGCTTCACTCGAGACGTTGGGTTGCGGGCTAGGAGGAGTGTTTCTGGTGTAAATCCAAGGCAGCTTCTCTGAATCCATGGGGTTACAGTAGATTTACAAGGAAATTACAGAGCTGTGGCTCTTTTCGGCATCAAAAAGCCCCATCTTTAGGACTGATGCTCGTTCACAGCTCTCCACCATCACCAGAAGAAAGCAAACGTCCCGGAAAAGCCAGGCTGCAATCACCAACTTGCCATGGCTGATACAAGCTTAGGCAGAATTTTTTTGCGAAGACAGAGCAGAATATTCAAGAGTTAACCTTGAATGAAAGTGGGCTCCTGCCCACCGCGCTGGGGAAAGGTCTTTAAAGGGACTTGGACAAGTACCTCCACCTGGGTGGCTCCTGAGTTAAGCAATCATTCAGTCGAGCACTGCCCTGGTTTTTATGCTCTTTTCTCACCGATACCACATGGTGATGCGAGTACTGAGGCTTGTTCTGACTACTGACCCTTCTCTTTTCCCTCCTGAAGAAACCAAACAATCTAATTTTCACTCCGGTTTTGGCAGCCCGTGCCATATTTTGGGGCTCCGTGATCATACCTTGGATCACAGCAGCCGAGTTTGGCACAGACTGAATTACTTCCCATGATCGTCTACGACACCAGTCTGCTATTTCTTGGCACAAAGGCACAAAGTAATGAAATGCGCCCCGGGATGGGGCAGGTAGGTGCAGAGACACGCACGGGAAATGGCAGCGTGCCGGTGTTTGCTTGCGTGCGCAGCCAGCAAGGACTTGAGGCAGGAGCCTGCGGGCTCTGGTAGTAACAGCTATTTAAAGTGATGATAGGATTATTGAAAAATGGCAACACTGGTGCATGAGTGGGCAGAAGAGCCGGAGGTGAGCTGCGCCACGGCCTTCTCCCCGCAGCGAGGGGCTCAGCACCCCTGCCAGCCAGGCTCTGTCCCCCAGCTGTGCACCCGCATCTCTTGCCTGGGGACCACTGAAGGTTCTGTGGCTTTGGTCATACATCCCAACTAAAGGACCAGGGACCTGGATCCAGGCGTAGGCTCCATCCTAGGAAGAAAACCCAGGCACAGCAGCTGGAAGGAGGTGTTTGGCAGGGCACTGGGCAGGAATTGCCTTGTCCTTTCCCAGCTCTGGGGCAGGGATTTGACTTTGAAGTGTGGCTGCCCTCGAGTGACATCTCAGGGGCACGAGTGAAGCCCGTGAAGGGGATGCACATTTGCAACATGGCTCCAAGACAAATGTTTAAACATGACTATCCATAGTTTCATCAGTTCTCCTCCCTCTTGCTTACCCCACATATGCCCAGCCTGCCTCACGCTGGGAGGTATGAAAGCAAAGCCAGCTGAGTCCTTTTGCTTTTTTTTTTGTTCCAGTAAAATGCAAACAACAGCCTGAAAGAATTTCCTCCTCAAGCCCCAAGTTAGGCCCCAAATTAGCCATTCAAAACCACGAGGGTTTTCTTTCCATAGGAAATGCTGCAGGAGTCTCAGCACCAGCAGCCCGCCGTCCCCAAACACCGCGTTTGCCAGGCTCAGCCTCTGCATCTCAGAAAGGAGCTGGGACTCATCGGCACAGCAGAGCATGGTCTCCAAGCCACCCTCAGGTCTCTGCAGCGATGCAGCTGATTTCATGTTCTAGATATCCGGGGATTTTAACAGCAAAAGCAAGAAGAGCACAAGACACCTCCTCTTCAACCACCTCTGCCCATCCAGAGACGTGGGGTAGAAGAGCCCTCTCTATCCCCATCAGCCTCTTGCAGTGTTGGACGGATCCCATACACCACCTGAAAGCCAGGGAGTGACACCCACCTCTAACAGCCCACTGAATATTCCTGACCCTATGTAATGCAAGGAGGGTGCTACAGAAATGATGCGGTGGGGAAGCAACTCTCCCCTTTCATGCCCCCAGAATCTATCCCTAGCTTGGGGCACCAACCACCTGCTCCATGGTCACCACTGGGCTCTTCCATCCTACAGCGACCAGGACCAGAGACAGAAGCTGTGGTGGCCCAGCAGGTGATGAGCGAGAGAATGAGGAAGAACCTTGTAGAAACCAATCAGCCCGTGCCAGAATCCCATTTGGAGTGTTTTGCTCCCATACTCGGAGGAGAATGACCTCACTGGAGAAGCATCAAAGGCAGCAAACCATTTTTTGCAGGTGAATGAATAACAGAGCCAGGCTGAGAACCATGGGACAAGCTGAGACAAGTTGCGGCACAAGACAGAGCCGGGGTTTGGCCGCAGGGAGGTTTGAAGCTCTGGGCTGCCTCGTGGGAATTTCTTTTAAAGTCAGGCTGGGGAGGAGCCTTGGTGAATAATTGCTCCACGGCAGGTCCAAGAAGTGAATAATTTTCCAAGAATAAAGGTTAAAAGCCTAGAGACTCCAATGAAAGATGCTCTATAAATAGGACTAAGTAGGCAGAGCAGTGGGAATAACGGGCAAAAAAAATGGATGTGGAAAAGGGGTGGAAATGATCTGACACCCACGTCATAACTGGACATGCAGTTGTCTCTGCCAAGTAAATGTTTTACATAAGCTAACATTGCAAAGAGTTTTGGGTTTTGTTTTCTTTTTAAAAACTTTTGGACACCCCTCTGAGAGCATGGCCCGATGCACTGCAGACACGATGAGAGCGGTGAGCTGTCTGAAACCATCCTACCCCAGCGATACGTGACTTGACTTGTCCCCGGACCTGAGCATCGTGCTGGTGCGTGGGACAAGGCACCAGGACAGCAGCCAAAATTTAGTGTTGGCTCATCATGTGGGATGATTTCTGCTGTGCCCAGAGGAACCGGAGGAGCTTTCCTACCAACTTCTGTCCTTTGCCACCCATGCCCACCGCCCCTCAGCAGGCACAAGCAGGGTGCCCTGGCTGGGGTGCAGGCAGGAGAGCTGGTGGGCAGGGGCAGCCTCACTGCTGGCATGGGTGCTGCACAGTGGAGCTCTGCCTGCCTGCCCGTGCACAGACGTGTGGACCCACATCTCCCTCTTGCATGTCCTCACGCATCCTTCCTGGGGACATTTATCCCTCCTTCCAGTTTGTCTGTTGCTGGTCAGTGCTTTCCACAGTCATTAGAAAGAGGGGCGGGGTGCCAGATAGCATGATCATGCACACTTTGCCTCTTTAAAAAGCAGTTACCCCTCTGCAATAACAGGCTGTAAATGAGCTAATGCTGCTCAGAGATCTTCCAGTCACTGCGGATGTAACCATGCAAATGTCAGCTCAGGGCTTACAACAGTAAAAAGGCATCCTAGGGAACTGCTGTGAGTGGTGCAGAGATGATGCTGGAAAAACCCATCCTATGTTTGCAGAAATCCCCTGTGCACCCACGTCTCGACCGCTGCCAGAGGCTCTGGTCACCTCCAAAAAGACACAAGCTAAGCTAGAAAAAGGGCTGGGTGTGGGAGCAGATGGTGCATATGGCAGAGCTTCCACATGAGGAAAGACTGAAGAGAGAAAAGTGTCAGCTTGGAAGAGAAAAAAAAAACCTGAGAGAGCTCCAGAGAGGGAGCAGTTACTCTTCAATTCACAAAGCACAAAAATTGGGGTCCCTGGTGCAATTAGCAAGTGACAGGTTGAAAACCAGCGAAGGTCTTCAGCATAGACGTGTGAGGGAGTCATGGAACTCATTGCCATGGGATGCAGCAGGAGCCAAGTGAAGACATACTTCGGAAAAGGGTTTAAAAATCCACTTGGAGGAAGGGTCCATGCTATTAGACTTGAGAGCTCAAGTTTAGACTCGAGAGCCCAAGTTCAGCGAGTCGGTCGGCCGGCCGCGGTGCTGCACGTCTGCTCAGCCTGGCCTGACTGACTTGCAGTTGCTGGGTAGATGCAAATCCAGCAAAATCAGATGATTTACAGGAGCTTTGCAATTGTGTCCAAGGTTAGAAGTGGGGCCCAGATCTGCACATCAAAACAGATTTCCCATAAATTACTATGTTAATGCTTTTCATAAAAGTTTAACAGCACAAAGTATGATTCATGAGGAACCTGTAATGTTTAATTAAAGGGGAGAAACTGATCCCGCTGTGAATAACTTCCAGATCCTATGCCAAGCTCATCATTGACTTAATTTACGGGACATAAACAGGCCAGAAAACGGCGTAAGCGGTGAAATTGTGTAACTTCTGCCAATTTGGGATACAACGGCTGTGCAAAGGGAGTGTGATTTATAAACTAAGAGAGATGAAGGCGGAGATGTAACAAGAAAACAGTGAACAAACTCCTGGGCAGCGCAGGACAGGAGGGTCTAACCTATGCTCTGCTCCAGCTGCTCTTTTTGCTACTGCCCTGGTTTCTGCCTCCTGGCATGAAGGTCACTGGTCTTATACAGCCATGAAATTCCCCATTGGCTTAAATTACATGTGTCCTTCAGGCTTCTAACCCTAGATGTCGAACCGTCAAGGCTGCCATGTCAGTGACATGGACATAACTTCTGGTCTAACTCCAGCGAAACTGATAGAATTACTTTGGATTTACACCAGTACCACCCCCCTGCACCCCACCCCGCTGCTGGGGAACGTTTCTCCAGTTTCCCTGGGGCTCCAACTTTCTTGCCCTGCACATGCCTCTCGGTGTAACCATGCCCATGGCGGGGTACAACGTGTGCCCAAAAAGGGATTCTTGGTATTATTCATATGGAAAAAATGCTGTGGGATTGCTTCCCTTCATGTAACTAACTGGTCCCATGACCTCAGTTTCATGATTCTTGATTTCTGAGTGAAATAATTTCCAACACCAAGAAGGGAGAGGCTGCTGGGTTTGTGGGGAAGGCAGCGGGGAGGCTGCAGTGAGCAACGGCTTGAAAAAGAGACTGGCTCGGGAGCCACACCTAAGATGAGCTTGGCTCCAGCCCTGCCTCCCCACACCATCTTTCCGGTGCCTTTTAGCAACCATGAGCAAGTCAGTGAATTGGGACCCTGAGCAATCCCTAAGAGCCACAGAAACCTGTTGCTGGAGGCGCCTTTGATGGGGTGTTCACCAGTCCCTAAACAGAGCGGCTCTGCACTTGCATGGAAAGAGGGAGGTGAAGAATTCAAAACCACAAAGGGAGAGGAGGTCACTGCAGAGCTGCTCGAGTTCAGCTGCAGTTTCACAAACGTTTTAAATATTGCTCCCTGCTGTCCTGTCCAGGCCTGGGTGGGGTAGAGAGAGCTGAAACAGCTCAAGGTCTCAGGGAAAAAAAGGTGAACGAATAGAGGGGAGTGACAGGAACGGCTCCCTGTTTCTACCAGGAGATGCCTCCAGCTCCCTTGGTCCCCGTGGGAATGAGGATTTTGCAACAAACCTGAATTTGGGTACTAGAGAGTGAAAGGAACTGCAATGGCAATCAGGAGGCTCTTGTCACATCCCTGAAGCATCCCATGGGCAGCCCCAGGCTGCAGTGCCACAGCTAAGTAGCTGGGATGAAAACCAGCCTGACTCCTGTTCCATCCCCGCCTTGGGAAGAAGGCTCTCATCAGCTTTCAGAAGGACACCAGGTGCACAAGAGAGATTTCAAAGCAGAAGAAAACAAATTGAAAAGGCAAAAATACATGCAAAAAAAACCCCAATCCAAAACTCTTGGGTGCAAAAACTGTTGCAGGTGCCAGGAACATCTATGCAAGGGTGAAGTTTGAAGATAGGCACCAAGCTCACACCACGGGTGAGAGAAGATCACCCTGTCAGGGCAGCTCATTGCATTCCTGCAACTGGATGGGGCTGAAGTGCACAGACTGGAGAAAATCATGCACAAGGGTCTGGGGCAGAGCCACAGGCTGACCAAAGACAAGCGCCGAGTCTGGACCTGCTGTGGACTCTGACTGGGGACAACCCCACCACCTCGCAGTGCAGCAGCTTCCCTTCCTGTAAATAGAGAGAATAATATTTGCCATGCTCCCCACATCACAGAAAGGTAAATAAATTCACTAAGACAGGTTGTAGAAGATCCTAGATGAGTTTACTAGAGTATTTCGCTTTTTTGTTGCAAGGTTTAATCCTAAATCCACTGTCCCCAGCTATACAATGGTTATCTTCCAGAGCTTTGTTCAGTTCAGCTTCCAGCATCCAAACAACAGTTTTTTTGTATTCCTCGTCTCAATATACAATCCACTGCTTGCCACATCCCACAACCAGAAATCATCCTCGACACCCAGCCTATAATTTCCATTTATTTAGCTTAATCCCTTTTACAATACATCATCCACGCTGCTGCCTTCCTGCTTCAGGCACTCACCGCTTGTGACTGGCTATGGCAGCGATTGCTCAGCCAACCTGCAACATCTGCTGTTCTCTTCCCTGGTTTTTGGGGACAAATCCAGGCCCAGCACAGAGCCAGCTCCCAGGAAGGTTTCTGCCCTGAGCCTTCCCATGTCCATCCTCGCAGGGCAGATAACTGAAGGCAGCTGGTGGCTGGCGCGTGTCTCGCAGCGCTGGGGATCAGCTGGGGAAGGGAGTGCAGGGGTAACGCAGAGCGGCGAGGGAAGGCATGGTTTGCACAGGGAATGAAAAAGCCGGCCCAGTCAGCCCCAGTCGCTGATGAAAGCCTCGCAGCCGCGTCTCCCTGGGATTTTCCTTTTCCTATATCTGAGAAGGTTGTCGTCAGGACCACAAAGAAAACACAATGAGAGCGAGAGCAGGAGGTAAAGAGGAAAGCTGGGCAGCGCTGGGGGTGGAGGCAGGATGGAAATATAAAAGGGAGAAGGAAAAGGATCAAGGACGTGGGTGAGCAAAGGAGTCAGAAATTCGGGTAAAAAAGGCAGGATCTGCAAAAGGTGAAAAAAGAAAAATGGCAAAGCAAATCCGTGGGGAAGAGGCAGGAGCAGAGCGCCCAGTCAGCCCCACAGGACGAGAGCCGTGAAGGGGACGGACGGACGGATGGACCCGCAGAGGTCCCAGGGTGGGGTCATGGGACACGACTGGCAGCCCGAGCACCAGAGCGGTGCCCACGGCCACCGCGTTGCCCCGTGCCCAACCGTGTGCCCCCGTATCCCTGCCCGTGCCCCTGCCCGCCACTCTGCCCAGGGCAGTGCCCCCCCGCAGAGGAGCTCGTGCCCGGCGGGTGCTCAGGACCGGCAGCGATGGACCGTAGCCCACGTGGGCAGTGGGACCAGCACCCTCCGCCGCGGCCCTGCCACAGCCACCTCTCCCATCTGTTTTTGCTTGTGCCAGATGGGAAGGGGAGGGGAGGATGGGGCCGCTGGGATGTCAGGGATTCATTTCTTTCTATTCTTTTCCCAGTGACATTTAAATGGCCGGCCCCAAAACGCTTTCTGATTGCTGTGTGTTTTTCCCAGTGACACAAAGGCGAGAGTCTTTCAGAATAAATCATTTAGAGGCAGGAGGAGAAAAAAAAAAGCAGCAGCTCTGACCCCACAGGCACATACACCTCCCTCCTCCTCGCCCTCCTCTACAAGCATGTTTTGGAGCTGCTCAAGCAAAGGGGAGAGTGAGCAGGAGTAATTTTCCACGGATGCAGGGAACAATTGAGCCCCGCATGGTTTTCATCGTTAAAATGCTTCCCTGCAGCAGTTTACGTTCATCCACACCAGACAAAGGTGATATGCATGCAGAGACCAGTTTAGTCTTGCTGCACCCGCCAGTGGCGAGGAGTCGAGGTGCGGGGTGACGGGGAGGAGGAGCGGGGGAGAGACGCTAACGCCACGAGGTGGGACCCGCTCCAGCTCCTCTCCCTGCGCGGGCAGGGGATGGCTGAGCCCAGCTCTGAGTCACCCTTACCCAGCCCCGGCGCCGCCTCAGCCGTGCCCGCGTACGTGGGCTGGTTTGGGGAGTGGAGAAGGGACGGGGCAGCTTTGGCCCAGAGAAAATGAGCATGTGGGTTTAGGGGGAAGCACTGCTCAGTTCAGCTGGTGTGGCACCATTGTTTCTGCACGCAGATGGAAGGCTGGGGGAGGAAGGAGGCCACGTCGCTTTGCAAAGCGCTTGTTTCAGCCTTGTGCTGTTGACCTGGCTTCTCCTGGGATCCAGCCCCTGCGCTCACAAAGGGTCCCAAATCACCCTACAGACATGGGAGACCACCTTCCCCATCCTCTGTGCAAACACCAGCCGGCAGCGGGATTGCTCCCTGCGAGGAGAGCGCACGCTCATGCTGAGGATGGATGCTGGTACCACGTTTGTGCAGAGAGGCTTTAGAGGGAAGCAAGGGGACATGGGCATCCTCAGCACCGACAGCACAGCCCAAACGGGGCTGAATACCGCCAGGACTGGGGGCATGAGGTGGGGGAGTGGAGCCCGAGCCCTTAAGCGCAACAGGGAGATCCCCAAGTTGAGCCATGAGCCTTTTTCCTCTTTGTCTTCATCCCCTTCCCGTCCCCACTCCTTTCAGAGGAGGAACATACTTCAGTCACTGGCAAGGAGTTCCCTGGCTCTGAGCATCACCCACAGTGCCCTCAGGAGGAAGGTCTGAGCATTCTCAGGGGTCTGAGCCCTCAGATCCCTGCCCAGGTGTCAAACCTACATACAGCTGTGACAAGCACAGCTGGTTCTTATAGCACAGCTTTGCCCAAAATAAGAGCTTTTGCAACTAAAAGAGCTTTTAAATGTCCATCTCTGGGACCTGTAGGACAGCAGGGTGCAAGTTTGTGGCTGGCAGCTTCACTGCTCTTGCACATCAAATCACAGCATTGTTTCTGAGCCCTTCCCCAAGTGGGGAGAGAGCCTACTCTAAACCCACCATCCTCAGAAACCTGCTGCTCGCTGGGAGTATGTAGGGCTGAAGGGGCAACACCACCAGTCTTGTGGGAACCATGTCAAGGGCACCTCTAGCTCTGAGTGTGAAGAAAGATGAAAAGCAACCAGTTTTCACAAAAAAATAAAAAAATTTCTTAGTTTCTTATCAAAGATCAGCACATAGGAGCTAAACAGACTCAGGCCCAGACTGGTGGGAGATCTCTAAGCAACATTCTTGTGGTGGAGAGTAAGGTTTTGCCAAACTCTTTCCATCTAGATACTACCGAGCCAGTGGCTCAGACCAGTGCTGGTTTGTATCCCTCTGCCAGACCACTGAAGAAGGCTTTCAACAAAACATCAAAGCAGAGAGCCAAATGAATCACAGGATCCAGTGCTGAGGCTCCAACAGCCCTTTCATGAAGCACAACAGCCTAAGCCCTAGCATCCTTGTTGAATTATAACCTCCCCCAGGTAGGCGTGCCAAGCTTTTCACTCCTTGTTCTGCTTGGATGTGTGTGCTTTTTTAGCTCCTTTTCCAACATCCAGCAAATGCATTTATAAATAGTTGGGGTTTTTTACCTAAGAGGTGATGGCACTTACAGAGTCATGGAGAGATGCTTTACATATATAGCTTGTGTAGGAAAGATTCTGGATGGCTGAGATACTTCCTTGACAAGAAGCATAACAAGGAGAAAGGAAGCTTTTACAGAAGACGATCTCAGTTTGCTTAGTCTAACAAAACAAAGGCCAGAAGGGGTAGGATTGCTACACATAAAAGTACCCAAGAGAGAGCTGAGATGCCTGTTTAAGCATAAGGACAATGTTGACATGACACCAACTGGGAAAAAATTTGCTACAAATAAATATAACTGGGATTAAAAGGGAGTTTCATAACTTTATGAGCATTCGTCTTATGGAATGGCCTTGCAGGGGACACACCGGAGGCTGTGAGGGTGGAGCACTGTACCTTTATGAACGGGATTCTAGGACCATGTGTGGACAGCAGGTCTGGATTTGACTCAGAAGGTCTCTCCTAGCCCTGTGCCTCCATCAGTAAAGACAACCCACATGTAGGTCTCTGAAATTGGGAAGCTAATCCTTGCAGCATGGGGAAGTCCCAGTGCTCAATGTCCCCATAAAACTGTGCCAAGAGCTCTTGAAATCTTCCCAGATGAAAAGTCAATCAAAGAAGATACATGAGCTGACTTCTCTTGTATTGCATGTGCCTTGAGATTGGTAACTTTTCGAAGTACTATAACGAGCACGGATCTTGGAGAGCTACAACAATAGCTTATTTTCAAGGAAAATTAAGAACAGCTTGTTTTTCCTAATCTTACAGTTTCCGCCGAACAAATGTGTCACAGCTGTTATACCTGGAGGTCATGGAAAAAAGGCCTCATCGGAACTGCTGTGAGAAGTATTTTGGCTGAGGAAAAAGAGTTTGAATATGTCCTGTATTAATACAATAAGGAGAGATTGAAGAGAAACTGTCTTCTTGCCCATGGTAACAGAAAGCTGAATAGCAGTCATGAATTTAAGGGGTAAAAGCCCAAATACTTTGTAGTAATAAGGACAGAAAAGTATTGGAAGGGATTGTCTATGGCCTCCCTATCACTGAAGGGTTTTATGAACGGGTTAGACACATCGGTCAGGAATGATACCTGAAAAGCCAATCCTTTTTTTGGGGCAGGCGCATGGGTTATACGGCCTTCTGAAATGGTAACTGTTATCTGTGATATAAAGCTCAGCACCAAGATGAAGGTGACACGGTCCTCTCTGATCACTTATGCTCAAGGCTGGGTGCAGAATTGCTGCCAGCTGCCAGCACAAACCCAACAGGCCCTCCACATCCCACAGCGACCTGGAGATGCCAGTCCTAAAGCAGGTCTGAATGCCTTGATCCCAGCCTGTAGTATTACAGTCTGAACTGGAACAATAAAGGCTTAATCAAGCCTTATTTATTATTAAACTTTATTTGCATTGCTTTGCATGTGAGGGTCAGGAAAGCCTTGTTGTTAAAATTCAGAGTTTTAAAAATCCGAGGGACACTGAGAGTAGTGATGCAAAAGCAGTGATGTTTCAGTGCCATTGCGTTGCTTGACAAAGACACAAGCTGCAGTGATAGTGGTCAGAGTCGCGCAGAGGCCCAGGGTGGCAGTCACGTCAACTGACATCACCATGAGAGCGCTAAAATAAAATACAGTTCTGTATAAAATGATATCTTGCAGCCACCTCCATAACAGTTGTTCATGGGGAAAAGTATCCAGTTACCCAGGCAAGCGTATTTCTGAACCCATTTAAAAGCTTAAAACCGCAATACATAAACCTAACAATACCAAACGGCAAGACATCAGGAAACCATTGAAAGAAAAGCCCAGTACAATAGAAAAGAGAATTAAACATGACTATCACTGCCAAAGAACAATCTCCCATAAATATTCTAAAGCAACAAAGAGGATTATCAATGAGAATTGAGACAGGGTAAGGACAGATAATTTAGGTTCAAGAGAACATTTTGCTTATTTCAAAGGTTCTTTGAGGTAACTAGACTTTTAAAAGCGACCTAAACCCCCTAGTCTCATAGGATTCGAGGTCAGAGGAGGCAGCTTGAAGGAAGCAGAGGCACGAGACCTCTTCAGTTCCCATCTCAACTCTGCCTCTGTACAGCCTGAGGCTGGTCCTTTCTCCCTGCCTCAGTTTCCCAATCCACAGTGACACAAGCGCAGTAGGTTACAGCCACCAAAGGGAGCAGGAGGGCTGCAAGGACTGAAAGATAGCACGGGAACATGTAAACCACGGGTCCTATTTTCACTGTCTAACCAATAAAAGCAGTCACAGGGATGGTGTAGGATCTGCTGTCACTGCCGTGACACACTGATCTCTGCAGGGATTAGTTTGAATGTGCATACTCTAGCCCATTAAGCCTGTGACTTGGTTTAGAAGAACTACAGAGCTGCCGTACTGTGCACATTGTTCTGACAGCTGTTAAGGACTGACCTGCTGACTCACATTGCTTCCTGTCACATCCTGTTCCTTGAAGGACAGCTGATTACATTTTCCTCCCTAATGAGCTCAATGAGTCTGAAGATGGGCTGAGACTGCACAATTGGATATGATCTTTGGCTTCCACTGCTGCCTGATGGCTGGCAGTCAGAGATAGAGGAGAAGTCTGTGTGTGAAGCCAAACAAACACAGAAACGTCACAGGGAATAAGGAAGCATGAGCCAAGAAATTCACGTGCTGTAGGACAAAAGTCCGGGGAAACACCAGAAAGGCAGGGCACCTTGACAATTGGTATTGCAATTTGAAAGGACATACTCACTAGATAATCCAAAATGGAAACCCTCTGACCCAAGAAAGGACAAACATTTATCTGGGGATCAGATGTCCAGTGGAATAAAAGTAATAGATTCAGTAGCTAAAATACCCCAACCCCAAATTTCAGAACAAATTCTTAACTCCCGTCCAGACAGTTTATTTTCTGTAATCACAACTGCTCCCTTTCTTTGCATACACCTCTGAAACAGTAGGTTTTCAGATTGTCATCTGAAGTCAAAGTTACTGTAAGCAAGAAATCAAACTAACTAGGTCATCGGTCCAATCCAGAACAGTAATTTCAAGGTTTCTTGCCTTCCTTCTGCCACCTCTTTATCTTCTAGCACCTTAGGAAATCTGTTGGTCTTATTAAGAGTTATGAGCACGTGCTCAGCTCTGCGTGGAAGTTTTCTTTTGCGCTCCCCAAAAATTAGGCTACCCTAGCTTGACCCATGGGGCCAAGCTAGTGTATCTGTGTGAGATTGCTGAGCTTGCATGCAGCAGGACACAGGGAATAAACAGCTCCCATAAAGCCTGGTTACTTTGGAAATACAGGGACAGGCGTTGTGAAGCTCTTGGGAGCGCTGCTGGAAAACACTGCAGTGCTTTGCGCCGAGTCACACCTTTCCAGCAGGGTGAGCAATGAACCCTTCAAATCTCAGCTTCTTCTAGAGTTAATAACAAACAGGAGGCAGGGTAAGTTAATTTGTATCTAGAACGACTTCATAAATAACAGCCTTTGGGAAACTGGAAAATTCTAGCAATAAAATAGAGCTGCCTTCATTTTGAAGCCTCCACTCCTAAATGTGTTCACAGCTTGGTGGCTTTTTTGGTAGGAGTTCACTGTCAATCCCTAATAAACGTCACCATAGCACGGGTTGTCTTTGTATTTCAGTTTGTGGCTTCCAGAGCATGCGGTGGGGAGACGCCAAGGCCTGCACAGGTCGTGGGTCTACGCCCCACCCGCTGCTCAGAGGGTCTTCCCTGGCTGAAGAGGTGCAGCGGGTGGGCAGGTCGGAGGGGGCATGCTGCAGGCTTGCGTTGCCATCGCTCTACCTGCTGCGTAGGTAAAGGCTCAGCAGAGCTATCAAGCTGCCACCTTTCACCAGCCTGAAATTCAAGATTATTTTTTAAAAAAATGTAAACAACCTGAGCTGCTAAGCTGGCCTGACGGCTGGTCCCAGCTCCACTCTCACTCAGAGGGATTGCTGACTATCTTGGTACACAGAACTGTGAGTAAATATTGGTTCAAACACAGATAGCTCGTGGGCAAAAGCACGAGGCTGCATGCAGCTCAAATAAACAGGCTGGCAAAAGTGACTGCTACCAGGGCTGGACACCCGCCGTCCCTCCTGCGGCACCCCGAGGGCTGCCCTGGCTGTTTGCACAGCTCTGAGTGAGCCCCAGCCAGTGACTTCGCCAAGTGCTGAATCCACAGGGATTATACCCAAAATAAAGCAGCGTGCAGCACAAACATAGAGCTGGAAGAAATCCCACTTTGCCAGTTCTGCTGGTCAGAGGCCGTTCTCGGGTTTGCTCTCAGCTACAGCAAAAGGATGAAATGGTTCCCTTACTCGCAACTCTCTAAAGGACGAGTGTGGGATATAACTTATTGCAGGCTAAATAACCTTCCCTGCCCTCGAGGCTCGTTCATTTTACTTATGGGAAAATATGCTCGTTAATGCTCTTATCACAGGAATGATCTAATCGGGGGGGAAAACGTCTCCTTTGAATATATCCATTTTAATGAGCTGCTGGGCGAAATGTTTAGGCAGGCAAAACTGACTCTGAACTCGTTTCCGACAGAGCAGATTCTGCACAGGTCTTAACGCTCATCCTGCTGGCATCTGTTTGTTTTGATAACATTTCCAAACGAAATTACCAGTTACAAAAGCTGAGCTGTACTGTGCACTTCCTCCTCCCTAAGGCTGACTGATCCAAGCACAATAGGAACTGAAGGTAAATAAGCCACGCCGACCAGCTTGCCTTCCCAACACAGCGGCTGCGAAAGCGGCCCATCCTGTAAAGAAACATCAGATGGTGCTGAACTCTTCTGTAAGAGAAAAGGGAAGCTAAGCAAAAAAATAAACGAATAAATCCACCACACAAAGGCTGCAGCAAGCAAGCGAGGGAAATGGGTCAGCAGAGAAAGAAAATGTTCACGGAAGAATTCCAGAAAGCCGCTGCTGATTACATGTGATTGCAGGGGGACTCGTTTTCTCAGGACCCGGCTCTGCAAGGTGCTGTGCCCCCCGCCGCTCTCTCCTGTGCTAATGGGAAGGAAAGGGCTCGATCTCTCCTCCGAGTTGAACTCCACTCTGTGACATTGCACCCTTGGCAAGAACCGGACCTTAATCACCTCTCGTTAACTTGGGGAGGGAGAGGAGGGGATGGAGATGGGAGCTGCATCTGGCCCAACGTAAATGAAACAGAAAATGGATTGTGGAAGGGAGGATTGCAATGTGTTCCACTTTATTGTTTTGCAACTACCTCTGAATTCCTCATGACCATTTGTTCATCACTGGCAGCAACACCCGGAGAAAACTCAAGAAAAAAATCAAGCTGTGGAACATTATTGTTAAATTACAGAACCATAAGGACAAACTGCTCCGGCACACTTCTTTCCCCAGAAACATTAAGGTGCCATCCTCTGACCATATCTCGTGTCTCTTGCTCTTGGCTAACCCACTCTCTATATTTCCTGTTCTCACTTCAAACTTTTCCCCTCTCCCCCACATTAGTTTTACATGGAAACTGAACTGCAATGCCTGGGAAGTCTGATCCTGCAGACTTAAAGAAAACAACCCAGCACTTATCAGGTGACCAGCACTATGTTGGATTACACCCCTAAATCAGATAACGAGACTTGAAAGCATTTTAAGCATCTGTTACCTCATCTGCATTCAATATATAGTCCTCTTTATACCAGCTGTTTTTAAGTGAGAAAGCAGAGATCCAAAGTTTCTTTGGTAAGCAGTACAGACATTTGTTGACCTGACGAACTAGTGACTGCTTTCTTCTAGTTCAATATTTCACAAAGATCTTGGAAAATAAATTCTTCCCTGTGCTGGTAAACGTCTAAGAATACCGGCTTAACTTCGCAGGGGCATGCAGAATCTCCTTCCAGCACAAGTGGGTCTGCAGAAAACCTGACCTTCAAATCAAATCATTCTCGCACGGATGACAATGAAAACGAGGAGAGTTTTCTAGCTAGAAAAAGTGTTCTAATTACATGTCCCACAAAGATCAGAATAGATTCTAACACACCAAATAGCGTTTTTAGTGGGGGAGTATTTAAAATTAGATAACTGGTAGTTAACTGTTACCTGTAAGGAAATGAACCAGCAGTTCTAAGGAGGGAGGTGGGTAGACTCAAGAGCTCTGCTTTGTAAGACTTATGAACTATAGGTCTTACAAAGTTTAGAAATAACACTCTCCAGTGTTTTGATAAAGACCTCACAAGCTTTTACTGTACTTTGTCTCGACACAGAGCTAACCAAGATGAACATTTAAATTATTCTGAGACTAAACCAGCTAAATTACAGAGTAGGGAAGTCATCACACACAATGATTTCTGTAAAAACGCATCAGGATGGACATCTTTGCCTCAGTTTCTGTCCTGTTTTGGTGCTTGGCTACATCTCTAGATAACTCTTAAAACTGTAAGATCAAGTAGAGTCTTTCTGGAGTAGAAATGGGGAGAAATGGCAACCAGAACAACTTGATTTTATAGTCTGGCTCAATAATTTTTTTTTTTTTACCATTTTTTGGCAGTTACAAAGTGTGTAATGCAGTAAGGACTGCACAGGCTTTCAAAGAGAGCTCATGTTTTTCTGTCTGTTGTACTTCCCCAGGCAGCAAATGAGAGGTAGATTAATTCCCATGATGCTGCTAAATGTCATAAACATCTATTTCCACATTCAAGAAGAGCTATGACAGCATGATGCAGCTAAGCAGAAAATATACGGGGGGTTCTGCTACATGTCAAATATCAGGTTTTTTCCATTTACTTTCACTAGAGCTTTGTTACTCCTCTAGAATATGGACACAGGAGCTGCTTCAACAAAGCCTGCAGCAGCCCACTCTCCCAATAGCCTCCTCAGTGGCAGAAAACCGCACAGAAGCACTAATATTTGCAGCCGTGTTAATTAGTTATGTTGTTAGTTATCACCTCGTTAGTTTATCTATCACCTGTTAGTTTATCTTTCCTTCTCAAAATAAAAGACGTGATACAACTATGGTATCAATGTGCAGGATTTCAGAACCAGCAAGTCTAAACGACTGTTTCAGGTCCCGTACATCTTTCTAACACTAGTTTCGTGTCATCTGATCACAAACACTTGCAAACCTGAAAATGGACAATGAAGAGGAAGGACCTTCAGTCCTGCTCATTTCTTGCTCTAGCATTTCTTTACATCAGCTACCAGTTTTGAATTTGACTTTAACTTACTCCTGTGCTGCCAGAAAACTCTTTTTCCAATCTAATATCTTTCATAAAGTAAAACTATGAAAGCTTGACAAAGAATCATTAACTGATGATTTTGTCTAGTGTTTGAGACCTCTTTTGTTAAAAGAGGCTGAAACATCCTTGTCTTTTCTCAACTGAAAGAATTTCAATTTAGATTCCTAATGTGGAGTTCAGTTGTGTTGCCTCTTCTGTACTTTCGCTGTACAGTCTGGTTATTGAGTAACTCAGACTGTACAAGATATTTTCCCAGGTCGTTTCATACAGCCTAATTGCTATGACCTGCTTGTGTAAGAACAGAGAACAACTGGGACTCGCTGCATGCTCTCCTCTGAGGAGTTCAGTAAGCAGTTTGGGAGAGAACTGATGTAAGCTCCCTGCTTCATCTCCTGCTTTGGGGACTTTGCTGGTCCTTTTTAACATGTATTTTTTGGAGATGGGAAGGCTGTGGTAATTGAGAGCCAGCAGAATGAGGGAGCCTTTGATGGTGTATTTGCAGACACCAGCATAGGACTTGGGATGAACTAGAGCCCCAGGACTTCAGGGGATGAGATTCTTTATTTGCAATTGTCCATCTTGCCTCTGTGTTGAAAGATACTGTGCCACAGCAGATGTGCGTAGTAGGGATGGATGCCCACTCATCAGCTGTCAGGGCTCACTGCCCAGTATCTTAGATAATACCAGCGACTAAGCAGGGTTTGGACTGCGGTGCCGAACTGGGAGTGCAGCTGGAGCAACTGAGACACAGCCACACAATTACTTCTCCCTGCTCTGCTGCCATGGGTAGGGTAATCATGGCAAAACAGTGGTAAAAAAACAGCTGGAGGTGGCAACATCTCCAACTGCCTCAGCTGGTAATCCTGAAATTGTGAGTCAGAGGCTTCTCTGTGAGGATTTATGAATCACTGTTACTGCTAAACTGGAAGTCAGGCTATCTCAGCAAAACTGCATCTGGAACTAATCCCACGTGATATTTAATGCACAAACCCAAAACCGGTTGATTGGGCTTTTTGCAGACTACAGAGCTCCACAGCGTTACCCGGGTCACTCGGCTGTAAAATGGAATGATGGCCCATTGAGATGACAGGTATCCAAAGGGCAAAGCTGTTTCCAGTGTCACAGTAAAGAGGAAAGCAGCTGCAAAGATGATGTCCTCTGACACAGTGCCATTATAGGGAATTACAGTCGGATTACCACATAAATAATAAATGCCATTATTAGAAATAATGAAACCTATCACAAAATGCTGAGGCAGTCCTTCCATCGAGTAACACAGTTATTCCCCCATCAGGAATACCTTTCCAAAACAACATACAAAACATGAATTGCTAATCTTCTCTGATGTGCTTAATTTCCCCCGGATATTCCTGAATTGCAGCTATCCCATTGTTTCAAGTTGGTCTCTGGGTAATGCATTAAATGGCAGTCAGCTTCCCCTCCATAAATCAACAGCCAAATCTAGAGAGCAAGGTGAAAGCAAGCACTAATGTCTCAGTTATGTGGTGTTCTGGCAGCTAAGTGCAGATGCCTGCAGCAGGAAAAGGATTTTTCTCTCGTACCTCTTACTTACCGTGACCCCCAGACTAGTCCCTGGCTGCTGGCCAGACTAGGCTTCTCCTCTAAGCTGCAGGAGAACAGACACTGTTTTCTTTTGGCAATACGCTGTGTTCCATCATAGTCAACCAGCGCAGTTTCAGGACACAGAAGGTGGGTGGGGATTTAGACATTTATCCTCGTGCAAAGTGGAACCAATCAATGGAATATCCATGTGCTCAGAGCTCCTGGATGGGAATATTTTAAAGCAAATAAAAATAAGCAAGATAAAAAAAAAATGCCCAAATGCAGCTATGGTATTGAAGGCAATAAAATAGGCATGTCGTAGCCTGAGTTAGAATCATTAAGGTTGGAAAAGACCTTTAAGATCATCAAGTCCAGGTTGAATGAAGAAAAAAGAAATACAGCCATCTACGATTTTTTTTTTTTTAGAAAACCATGAATTTGAAAATCATTACAACTATCTTCAGTAGTTTTCTTTGGCTCTTATAGACACCTTTTTCCACTTAATTTACAAGGCATACCTGGCTGCAAACTCGATTCAGCATGATTTAAGCATCATTTCGAGCTTTCTTTCTGTATAGGATCAAAGCCACTGTTTAGGATGTGCCCTGACTTCCGTCACGTGCTTCTGAGGATGGTCTCACCTAATACAAACAGGCTGAAATGTTCAGAAATGGCTAGTCAAAGATCTCCTGTCATGGAAATTATAACCTACTTGCTAATAACTTATTTAACTTATTTTTTGTACATATTTGCTGCTTTTAAGATTAATTTTGAAGATTGCCCCCCCCCCCCAAGAGATGAATCTATTTTCATCAATATTGTCCGAAAGAGAAGCGGGGTGCCCAATTTTCAAATTCCCATCCTTTCCTCCAGACCTTCTTCGTGCCGTGGGGCTGCAAAAAGACCCAACTGTGTCCCCAAGCCTCGGATTCCCAAAATCCTCGCAGGAGATGAGAAGCGGAGCGCTGCGCTGTCAAGGGAGCCTTACGGGCTGTTTGTACGCGGGGGGGGATGCAGACCAACTTCTGCTATGTGAATAACCAGCATTTATTCACTTCCTCGTGAAGGTGCAGCACGAAGCCTTTTTCCATTTAAAAATTACCACCGACCATTCCCCAGCCAACCTTAAGCACCGGCCAGCACAACACACAGGCCCAGGGAAACCGGGAGATGTTGCAGCTGGAGGCGGGAGCACGGCCACAGCCCGCAACGGGCACCCCGGAACCGGTCACAGCTTCAGCCCGTCCTTTTAGGGACCCTCTCCAGTACTTGGGGGTTGTTTTTTAGTTATTTTTAATTAAAGTTTCTCTCAGCATCAAGCCGACAAACGCTTTGCACGACAGATCGGAGGGCGGCAATGCTCCTGGGCCCACCGCTCGCCATAGGAGGCCCTGCTGCCGCCCCTCTGCTCCCCCTACCAGCGATGGGGCCGCCCCGAGGCCGCACGCACCCCCCAGCCCCCCTCACCCACCGCAGCCCGCGCACCCCGCCCCGCCCCTCAGCCCACCCGCTCAGCGCGGAGGGGCACCACCCCCCGGCCGCCCCGCTTCTCTCCGCGCCGGCGCATGCGCGAGGCCGGGCCTGGCCCCTCCCCTCCTCCGCAGTTTACCTCCGCCTGGCGGGGGCGCGGACGCGGGACTCGAACCGGCGGCTCTAAGGAGAGTGAGGGCTGCGGCGCCGCGCCGAAGCCTCCCGGCCGAACCCCGCCAGACCCCGCCCACCCACAGCGGGCGCAGCCAATCAGAGAATGCTATTCGCCCCTCCCCATCCTAACGCCCTTCTAACCAATGCTGAACATCCCCACGCTGCCAGCCAATAGAGAAAGAGCTCGCTGTTCCGTCCCCTCCCCCCGCTCCTTTCGGCCAATGGGAAGGGAGACTTTATAAGGGACAGTAGGGCCGTTCACCGAACGGGAGCCCTGTCCCGCTCGGGGGCGTGGTCCGCTCCGCGGGGCGTTGCCGTAGCGGGAGGCGTGGCCTGAGAAGGGTATATAAGGACCCACAGCGGCAGCGCTGCCATTTTGTGTAGCAGCGCTTGGAGAGCGGCGGGCGGAGGCAGCGGAGGGTTTCGGGGTTCGGACCAGAGCGGCCGGATGGTGAAATCCTCCCTGCAGCGGATACTCAACAGTCACTGCTTCGCTAGAGAGAAAGAGGGGAATAAAAGCACCATCATGCCCGCTGTGCTGAGCCTCAGTACCGGACAGAGCAGGTGAGGGGCCGGGGCCTCCCTCAGCCTTCGCACCGCTGGGCGCTCGCCGCCTCCTCCCTTCCCCTCAGGGCCCTGATCATCCTCCTCGTCTGTCGAGCGCCGGTCGCCTCCCCCGTGACCGGTGGCAGCCCCGTGACCGGGGGGAGGGGTGCTCCGTGGCGGGTGGGGGAGGGGCTGCCCGCACCACCGCCTCAGCGCTGGGCGCCGCGGCCTGGCCTCCCCCGCAGAAAAAGGCGGGGGGGTGGGGCGGGGGAGAAGGAAAAAAAGACTTTTTTTGAACGTCCAAGGCGGAGCCCGCCCGTTGTAGCGGAGCTTCCTGTACCCCCTCTTTGGTCCGGTGTGACTCGCCGCCGTGGCGGGCGGCACGTCCCCCCTCCCCCAGGGCGGGGGGGCCGCGGCCCTCCCGAGTGCCTCCGGCCGTGTGCCACGTTAGCGGCCGCCCGCCTGCGGGAGAGCTCCTGTCCCGTTCCCGGCCTCGTCAGGACCGCAGCAGGAAGCCTTGGAACAGCACAGACCGGCCCCTGAAGGGAGGCGGCTGCTCCATAAAGCCGCTCCCGGTCGAGGTAGCGGGCTGAGGCTGAGAGGTGCCTGGAGACAAAAGCTGGGATGGATGCAGGGCCTGGAGGCGCCTTCTTCCTACCCGGGGGAGAAACGCCCACAGTTAGGCAAAGATACCACTGGCTTGAAAGCTGTTATCCCTTTATGTAATCGTAGATACTCATGAAAACTAATGGAGAGGTACTAACTGAGCCTAAAGTAGAACGTAGGAGTGTTATGAGCGCTGTTAGTTTAAAACTCAACCAAAAAGATTAAACAATCCCGACAGATGCTGAGAAGAAAATAATCTGAATCAGAGTGACTGGGTGTAGAGTGATGGCAGCTTAGGACATCAGCCTGCCTTGCATAAAGCAAGCCATGGTTAGACCTCCTATGTAGACTATGAAAGGAGCTTTAGAATTTTTTTAGATAGCCGTTTTTATACTTGGCTGCTGTTTAAAGGTTATTTTCTTCCAGGATGAGTAAGTGCCCACAAATGTTGCTCGAAAATATGTTGTCGATTGCAAAGTATAGGCAGCCCTCATTGTGCACCACCTTTTATTGTGCGAAAGGTGAAATTGTATAAAAGATTGCCACTACACACTCTGAACAGGGTGCTTAAAGGCTTATTTGTCAGGATAATTAGGAATGCATAGCACTATAATCATCCTGAGATAAAATAAGTATCTGATGCTAAAGAGCCTTTCAAAGAGCCTAAAATAATGGGTTGAACACTCAATTTAATTGAGAGCGCAAGTTAATTTTTTTAGTAAAACTTTGCAGTCACTGTGCTTACTAATGCCTTCCAGCATATGATATTTGACCTATATGGCCATTCAGTGCCTTTCTTATATGGATTATTCATCACAAGTTTCAAGCCCATTAAAAAAAAATCAACTCGTACGAACTGTGCAAAATGGTGGATTATTTTGTACATGTTTATTCTGATTTGCAAATGGCTGCTGGCACTCACAGACAGGACGATTGTGAAAATTTCCCTAAGGGCCTCGATTGCTGCATCTGCTGAGATGACGCAACTCAAGAGTGAGCCTGCAGGGTGAAGGATGGTGCAGAGGGAGGGGCCTGACTGCACAGCCTTTGCTCTTAGTACAGTGGAAGGCTTATTTGGTTAAGCAGGCTTATATGGATGGGGTGAAACTTGGCATGCATGCAAGAAAGATGTTTCATATCTTAAGAGGATAACCGTAGCGGTGTAAAATTCTTCTGAAGAATTCAGTAGAAAGGTTTGTAGGCTTTCAGATATTTAGGCGTGGTCCTAAAACTGATGATTTTGCTTCTGAGCATGGTGAAACATTTCGGGTAGTGACACCTGTGAGACTATTTCATGTAACTGAGCTCAAGCCAAGAGTGCTGATGCAAAGGTCTAAGGTAATTAGGGCCATATATCACAGGGAATAATGATCCCTAGCTTGCTGGGCCATAAGTACATTCACGGTAACTTATGAGAACAAGGTGGGGGAGAAAATGGGATCTTGCATATGTGATAGCAGAATGGCTCTTCTCTTGATCAGGTCAAGCATGCTGCTGCCTGGGTATAGAAATATGCCTTGCTCACTTCAAGCTGGGAGTATTTTCACCTCCAAGATTGTCTTTCCCTCAAAATACTGCAGTAGTAACTTTCTGCCCCTTGTGGGTCTGGGTGTCAGGCACTGTTCCTGTTCCTGGTCTGGATGTTCCTTTGTCTTGCCACTTGATTGTTTCCTTTTCTAAAAAAAAAAAATCTTGCCATCTGATCACTGTTTAAAACCTAGAATTTACAGGACTTTGTCCACCACTGCCTGTTGTATAACTGTGATCCCTTTCTAGTTCCAGGGTTCCCTTCAATTGCTGTAGTAACCTGGGTCCGGGGCCTCGGTGGTGCTCCTGATGTCCCTCACCCACCCCTGAAGATCCCAGGTGGGCGAGGGAATAGTCAGAGGGATCACAATCTTTCAGCTAATTTATTTTATTCGGTGAGTATGAATAATAATAAGCAGCTTGCTATGGTAAGCTTGAATGCATTTCTTGCCTCAAGCCTTTTAATGGGAGTTACCCTTCTCCAAAAAGAATTGGAAATAACTTTGCACATATTACTGCTACAGGATAATCGGCTGAATGTAACAGAAGAACTAACATCTAATAACAGGACAAGAATTCTGAATGTCCAGTCAAGGCTTACAGATGCCAAACACATTAGTTGGAGAGCAGTGCTGAACAACAACAACCTCTATATAGAAATTCCCAGTGGTGCTCTGCCTGAAGGGAGCAAAGACAGGTGGGTAGAATAAAACGCAGCTGTGGTTTATCTTGCCTCTGTCTTGAAGGCTTATCAGTAGGATGGAATAACACTTTACTGTTTATTCGCTTCCATTGTTCTGAAAGTCAAAGTCTAATTACGATGCTTGGTTCTCCCTTCTAAGAGGCTGCAACTGAGTGATTTGAGGGCAGCTTCTACCTGTTTGGTCAGGCAGAACCACCCAAAAGGTCTGTGATTTCAGGCTGTGTTCTCAGGTACTGGGTGGCTACTTTTCTATTCACTGAAGACACCAGCCTGGTTCTGAGTCTGTCACTGCAGTTCTCCTTTCAGCTACAACAGAAAAAGCATGTTTTCTGTGTTACTGAAGACCTAGATTTCTGCCTCAAATTAAACCTGGGACTCGGGGATTTCCTGTTGGTGTGAGCCTCCAGCCACTAGCCTCTTGCCTATGGGTTCATGTGCAGATCAGCTCACAGGGCTTTGCTAACTATTTCTGAAGGAAATGTTTTCTCGTGTGCAAACGAGACCTTCTATTTGTCTTGTAGTTTTGCAGTTCTTCTGGAGTTTGCTGAAGAACAGCTTCGAGTTGATCATGTGTTCATTTGTTTCCACAAGAACAGAGATGATAGAGGTAGGTGTTAACTCGTAGCACTGTTTCTAGAGATGTGAATGCAGTATTTGAAGTTGATTTTGGTGGATGCGCTAACTGGTGTACAGTATCAAATGGACGAAATGTGTTTTCTGTTTTTTTCTAGCTGCATTGCTCCGTACTTTCAGCTTTTTGGGCTTTGAGATTGTGAGACCAGGGCATCCCCTTGTCCCCAAGAGACCAGATGCTTGCTTCATGGCCTACACATTTGAGAGAGACTCATCAGAAGAAGAATAGATTGCAATGTTTGCCTCTTAGAGCTTTCTTGTTGTCTATAAAGATGATTCTGTAGAAATTTTGTCAACATCTATTACAGTATATATAACTCTGTATGAAATGTTGTGACCAACTGCTCTGGTGGTGAGATGTTGAAAATTTCAGATTCCACATTTTTTTCTGGATTTGTGCGCATGTTGTGTTTGTGCAAATAAATGCTCCCTCCAAATTAGCAGTATATTTCTTGAAGTTTAATATTGTGTTTGTGATACTGAAGTATTTGCTTTAATTCTAAATAAAAATTTATATTTTACTTTTTATTGCTGGTTTAAGCTGTTTAAGACTTGCACTCTGAAGAGATGGCACTGGAACTGCCCCATCCATTAAAGTTGCAGGTACGGAAAGGTGTTGGTCATTCTTTGCTTGACTGGAACTCATGGCTATGATCTGCCAGGATTTGAAATAATTTAGCAATCCTGTGAAAGCCTACTTTTAGTGCAATAATTAGCAGGTTCTCCATTTCCACTTGTGAACTGGGATCACTGCATCCTTGCTCTATCAGTGTTTCATAGGATACTTCAGGGCATGTGTTAGTTGGAAAGTCACAAGTGAAATACTGAGAAGCACAGCTTGTGGCTGCCTTGAGGTTCCAGTGTCTTTGAGTATCACATGTGCAACTTTGATACCTGGAGTCTCAGTGTTGCCAGTACCATTGAAGTCCGAATGCTTCTGTGTGTGAAGCATGCAGAATGGCTTGATGAATGCTTTGGCTGTGACCTAGGAAGGGTTGTGACACTTCTGTAGCTAAATACTGTCACTGAGGCTGGGTGGCCTCCAGAGCTCTCCTGGGGAGACAGATTGGAGCTGTAGTGTAGGGAGAGGGGGCCATTGTCAAGCAGTGCCTGTTGTTGGGGTCCACAGACACCTGTTAGTGTTTAGGATACCAAACAGGAGGGAAAATGGCTGCTTGTGTAGTGCTAGAATTAACAAAACATGCTGAAGTTACTTAAGTCTCCAAAGGGCTGTGCTTTAAAGCATTGTATTTCATTTTTTTCCAGTACTTGTAGCTTTGGAGGCTTGTTTGGCACCATTTGACCTGATTAATCTTCCCTCTATAAAACCTTGGAGCAGCGAATCTCTGGGATGGGTTCTTTTACCAGGTTACGCCGTGAGTCAGTGTGACTAGAAGCAGCACATGATCTTCATGAGCGTGTGCTCTGCCAGGGGCCCAGCGTGCCTGCTGAGCTTGGCTTTAGGAACTCTACATTGTGAAATGTGTAAGGATGGGGGCCTGAGGATCACCCCATGGGTCAGCCCTAGGCAGATGTTCTGGGCTATGCAGTACTGGAATCGCGTGGAATATGCCAAAATTTAATCCCTGAAGTTCTCTTCTCAGAGGTATGGCAGGGAGCAGATCCTGCAGCATGAAGTAATCCAGGGGAATGGCACCGTGGTCACAGAGAGCCTCTTTTTAAATTAGCAACACAGTGAAAGGTGGATGTTATTGATGTTCTGTTTAACTGGGTTTCAGGTATTTATATCAGCCTCTTGCGAGCGTTGCCCCAGCTTGGGCAGTGCTCTGCGTCCTGGGGTATGGCCCCTAGCACAACCGTCACCTCTGCTGAGACCAAGGCTCCTGGCTGGGCTGCAGGTGAGAGGTCTCCTTCCCGCAGGTCTCTTGCCAAATTTTTTTGTGGCTGTACAGTGGCGTTCTTCCTGTGGGTTTTTTTTGGAAAGCTCTGAACTTGCTGTTCTCAGTGTGCTGAAGGCCAGCAAAGAGGAGAGGCGGGCATGATCGGGGACAGCGTGTTCGTCCTTCACTCGACAAGGCTGGCAAAGGGCTGAAGTTTGTAAGCTGGTTCTCCTGAGAAATTGTTTTCCTCTGCGATGCTGTGTCTGTGCTGTGTTCCGCTTTCTGCCGGGATGTGCGTGTGGAGATGGGCGTGATCCTGCCTTGAAGGCCGTGGTCCCTGTAGACGTTCTGCTGCACGTGGGTGCCCCAAGCTGCTCCTGGCAGAAGGGGAAGGGGACACCCAAGGTGGAAACCAGAAACGGGGGTGTGGGGGGTGCCGGCCCGGGGCTGGGGGGGGCCTGCGGCCGCCTGCGGGAGCAGGTTTTGTCTCTTTTTCCCAGGTGCCTGTGGGTGAGCTGCTGCCGTGGCGCGAGCTTTACCGCCATCTTGTAGCCACGCGGGATACTGCAGGAGAGGCGCTGGGCACTGCAGGGCTGGGGCTCGGGCAGGACAACCCCTTCTGCCTGGTTTTGGCCCAAAAGCCCTTACTGAAATTTGAACAACGTTTCTGTGGACCGGCCGTGCTTGGGTGGTGACCGTGACAGGGTTTGTGTGGCTTCCTCGGCCACACTGCCAGGTTTGGGTGCTGCTCCGGGAGGGAATGGACCCCCGCTGTGCATGGAGCCCTTGCACAGAGGGGCTGTGGCCTTGCCTGGGTCTTCAGCCCTGCTGTAGCCCAGATGATGAGGCTGCTGCCTGCCCACGCTGGGGGAGCTGGAGGCGTGCTGCTCGGGGGGGTCACAGCGCTGGTTTACCCGGGGTTGTGTGCTCAGGGACTCCCAGGAGGACTCCTCCCTGACCGAGCCGTGCCACCGGCTCCGGTGACTGCCTGGTGTGCCACTGCCCACGTCCATGGCCACGCCGGGGCTGCCCCAGCAGTAGCTGCGGGGAAGCCTGTGGAGGCTGCTCTTGCTGCTGTCAGGTGATAGCTGCGAGTGGATTAATAATTACTTAATTTATAGTTATATAAATGACCTGAGCAGGGCCTTGCATGGCATTCCACTGTGATGGTCACCTGGCATGCGCCTGGGAACCAGGGTCCTGGTGCTGCGTGTTTTATACCGAGCAGCAGATGCAATGGCCCTGCCTTAGTGCAGCCAGAGACCGACCCTGCAGCCTGGACCCTGCGCACAGCAGCCGTAAACCGACCCGAGCTATTTACTAGACACCATCGAGGCTGTTCTGGCTAATCACTGCCAGGCAGTGAAGTTTGGCTTTGTGTTTCTCCCTGGATACATCACTGGGGTGTGTAATGCTGTCAAAGAAGCGCATAAAGGATCAGTATTTAAGAGGCTCAGCTCTGGGTTTTATTGAAGCTGTGTGGCTGTTGTATTTTCCCCCTTTAAAATGTCATTTATATTTGTGACTATGCCACAAATTGTTTCTATAAAGAGCAGGCTGCACGAGGCATTGTATTTCTCCTTTGCTAGCGGTGCATTAAGGTGAGCTATAATGTGTGGCTTTGTGTTGTTATTTAAAACAGTGAAAGCCTCGTGGCGGCTGCAGCAGAGGTCTGAGGGGGTTTGTGCAAAGTTGAAGTCCTGTAAACTTTTCCTGGGATAATCAGCCACTGAACTGGCGCTTGATCCTGTGACTTCCATCCATCCAGCTTTCCTGTGATGCTGTGATAAACTGCACTCCCAGCCTCAAACAAAAATCGGCCAAGGGTGTAAAAACACTCCTGCGTTGTGGGAGCCATGGGTGGGAGTTTGGTCCCAGCTTCATCATTCATGTGCTGTGGGGGAAGTGGGTTCAGGTTTGCAAACAGAGTTTTCCCAGCCAGGATGAGCTCGGGTTCCTTGCAGGAGATGGCAGCTGGTGGACTTGGCCAGGTCGCCATGGGCTCTTGGCTTTGGGGAGACCTCATGGATGGGCCAAACTTCAGCTTGCCTTCAGGGAGTGTAGAGAGCTTGGGTGACTTGGTAGAGCATGTGTTCGGTGACCTCCTTGAAGTACTGACAGCACAGCCACTCCTCGAGGCTGGGGCTCGCCCCTGCCCCAGCTGAATTCTCCGCAAATTTCAGGAGCAGCAGAGCCCTCTTCACCTCCATCCAGTTCCGGAGCAGGGTGAGGGTCTTCTTGCTCCTGGCGAAGAGCTCCTGGCGAGGCCCCCAGAGCAGGACCTGCAGGATGCTCCTTGCCTGCTCAATGGAGACCCTCTTGCAGGGATCTCTGTGGAGAAGCAGCATGGCCAAACGCTTGAGTCCCGTGGAATAGATGGACAGGGAGGGGATTTCAGGAAGTCTGTTGCTTCTGAACCCCAAGGCGTTTTCCAGAGAGATGTCCACATGCAAGATCTGATAGATCAGCATGCCTACATTCAGCTCATCTGCCATCGGGGAGGGCGGTGCAGCAAGCCCCTTGGTCCAGTCCTGCTCTTGGCTGGTAGAACAAGGTCTTCGCTTGTCTTTAACCTTGAAGAAGCTGCTGATGAGCAGCCTTGGAAGGGACAGGGATGCCTCCTTGCCTTGCTGGTTCCGGGGAAGACCCGGGCACCTCACCAGCAGCAGGTTCTCAGGGCAGAGGTCCCCCTGCCCCACGTTCTGCACCTGGAGGTGCTCCAGCCCCATGCACACCTGCAGGAGGAGGAGGCAAGCCAGGCGTTCGTAGTGCCCAGGGCTAGTCCTGTGCAAACCATGGGATCTCTTCACAAAGCATGCCAGGGTCTGGTAGGGAACCTCGGGTGAAAGGAGGACCTGCAGGACAGGGTGGGTGGCAAGACGGGCTGGCTCCTCTTCAGAAGGGGATCGACTCTGCTCCCCAGGGCTTACCGGTACCACCAGCTCACGCGGCAGGTGGTCGGTGAAGCGGCCGATGAGGCGCTGGATGCTGCAGTGTGCCCCGAGGGAGCTCTGCACCCCCAGGCTGGCACAGCCTGGCTTGGGGACCTGCAAGGAGAGACAGGGCATGGCCAGCTGCGTGAGGATGGAGCCACGGGGTGCCTTGTCCCAAGCCGGGCCACCACTTCAGCTCAGGGCCACCAGGCCCGGTCCGACCCATGCGTGGTGCTGAGCTCCCCCCGCACCCTCCAAACCCGCCGGTGCCTGCTGGAATGGCTTTGGGCAAGAAACGGGAATGGGGAGGAGGTGTAACCCCAGGTGAGCTGCAAAGCTGCTTTGATGGGTCTCATCCTGCACTGCCCGAGGAGCCAGCTCTGCTCCAGCCTCTACTTTGTGTCCGACGGCCCCTTGAGACCACTTCCCCGTGGTGCCATTCTCCTTGACGTGTCCTTTGGACCCATGGGAGCTGTTGCTCTTGCCTCGCCGGCTCGTGCCAGCGGTGCTGTCTCCTTTAGCAAACACAGAAGTAGGTGCAGAAAGGGGAACCGCCTGCGTGACGGGGGACAATGGAAAAGCCGACGCCCTCGGTGTACACTCGCCTGCAGCACCGCAGCCCCCCGTGCCCCAGGAGCCAGGTCCCTTTATGCTGCTCAGGGCATTTTCCCCAATTCCCTGCGTACCTTGGCTGCAAACACCAGTTGGCTTTGCTCAAAAGCGAAGGCCACCCGGAAGTACCAAGCGTCCCTGCTTTCGCAGCATGGCTCCCGGTCCAGGATGCTGAGCGCTGCCCAGCTCTTCCCCGCCAGCGCTGCCTCCAGCAGCTGCTGCCGCTCTTCCGGCCCCACGAGTTCCTCCTGGATGCGAGCCGAGAGCCGGGCCAGGGCGGCTGCCTGGCACCCCAACACCACCCCGCACATCCCGGCTGGGCTCTCCAGGGGCTGCAGGAGCTGCCCCAGATCCCCATCTGCCGTCCCGAACGTCAGCTCCGCCAGGCTGGGCGATGGGGCTTTTGGCAGGCTGCTCCGGGCCACCGGTTCCCCCAGGCTTTGGGACTTGGTCAGGAGCTTCTTGGGTCCCCAAGAGGGTCTGTCCCGTGGGGGGATGGAGCTGGGAGCCCCCTCCTCATGCCAATGGGGTGGTGGGATGTTGCTGGCCCATGGTATGGGGTCACTCTGACAGTGCCGGGATGGCCCCTGCTCCGGGAGGGACTCTGCTCGCTGGAGCTGCTTTTTTGGCAATGGGGGAGGCAGGAAGTGCTGGTTGGGCTGAGAGGGGGGTCTCCCAGGTCCTTCCCCTCGGCTGGCCTTGCGGGGGACAAGGTGAGCCCGCAGCTCTCCTGGGAAGGGAGGAACAGACATGGCAGGGCTGAGACTTCCCTGGGGGTTGGGGGGAGAGAGTGGGAGACGGAGCAGGACGGGAGCGCAAGCACGTTATTTGCCCCACTGCATGTATTTCTAGCCCCAAAGCAATCCCCAGTGCCAGCCGGAGGGGTGACAGCTGGGTGCCGCAGGAGGAGGATGGGGACAGCAGTGGGGCTCATCCCCACCGCCCGAGCTGACACCTCGGCAGGGAGGAGGACAGCGGGCTCGGGGTGTCACTCACCCACGTTGCTGTAGATGAGGGCCGAGTCGGGGGGTTGAGGCGGGTGGCCCGCCGGGGTGTCCGGCATGGGGGCAGGCGGTCCAGGGGCACCCAGGTCCAGGCTGCTGCAGCGGGTGTGCAGGCTGCCCTGCGCGAGCGTGAGGGTCCTGCACGGAGCCGGGAGTCAGTGCTCGCCCCCGGGGGTTCTGGCTCCTTTCAATGCCAGCTCAGGGGAAGAATAAGGAGAAAAGGGAAGCAGTGGCCTGGGAGCCCTGGCTGTGTGGTTTTGGGGCAAAAGAGAGAGTTTGGTGGCCCAGTGACTCCAGCTCCTGCACTAGGGGGTCCTGCGGGTGCTCCCGCTCCCTGGGGGCTGCCCTGAGGGCTTCACGTGTGCTGGTGCACACCCACAGGGGTGCAGAGGGGGTGTGCGCGCACACGGGTTCACGTCTGCCCTGTGGTCCCCGTTGGGTGGCTGCGAGGAGGACACAATGGTGGGAGAGGTGTGGGAGCCTTCGACACGCCGGTGCAGGTCTGGGGGGCAGCACAGGGGGTCTGCGCGCAGGCAGGGGAAAGCAGAGAGCTGGTAAGCAGGAGCGCAGCGGGAAGGAGCCGTCCGCAGCCCTGGCTGGGGTTTCACTTCCCCGTCCTGGTCAGGCTCAGCGCAAACCTTCAGCTCTGACCCTGCCACCACAAGTGGTACTGAAACTGCAGTGGCTTGCTTTAAAAACTCAGCTTTCTGCTGGGGACATCGCGTGCTGTACAGCTTCGGGCTTTGCCCCTCTTTGGCCCCGCTCAGCCCGTGTTACCCCCAGGGAACTGGGGATTGTCGCCCTGCAGTGCGAAGCGTCAGGCTGAAGCCGCCTTGCCGGGCTGCTGCTGGGCTCCTTTTTGGGCCCCGTTTGCAGAGCAGTTTGTTACCTCTGAGTTTTCCCTGGCAGCGGTGGGGGTCTGGTGGGCTCCAACTCCATCTCCCGCCTCGGCGGCAGCTCCCGCTCCCCGTCCCTGGCTGCCCCGGCACTGGCCATGGCGCCGCCGGGAATTGCCTTGCATCACATGCTGCAACCCCGCTCGCGGGAGGATGTTCTTTCAAAACTCACTTCTTGCATATCTAAAGGAAGCCGGAGGCTTGGCCTTGCTCCCCAGCAGCCCCCGGTGCTGCTCCGGGGCCGCACGCTGCCCACGGAGGTTCTTGCTATGGCCGCAGTAATTGCATCGCCTTTGGTGCAACCTGTTGCAACGGATTTGTTCCCCCCAATCCACTCGTGGAGGCTTCGCCCTCCTCCTCCCAGGCTGATTTCTGGATGGCAGCTGTATTGAAGGGGGGGGTTTCTGTGGATACCCTCCTCCCCCTCAAACCATGTAATTAATTCCTTGCTCTCCAGGTTGTGCTACTCTAGATGGATTGGCGAGGTGGAATTTTTTTGTTTTCTTCAATGTTTCTTTTGCTAGGATTTCCTGCAGCCGTTGCACAAGAGGAACCCACCTGTTAGAAAACACTTTTTTTTTCTCCCAGAGCTTTACAGGTGCTGGGAGAGCACAAGGCGACACAAGTCAGCTGCTAAAAACCAAATAATCCTCCATTGGTCCCCTCTAAGATAAAGTTGCTCTTTTAACACTCTAAAATTCAACATATTTTAATATTTCCTCCCTTCTATTCAGTCTTGAACTGATTAGCAAATATCTGATGGCACTCATCAGCAATTGGCCTGGGTGGGTGGGTGAGCCCCTTTGCTGCGAGGTGTGGGAAGCCAGCTTCAGGGATTTCTCCTGGGAGCACCGAGGCTGGGGATGAGCAGGCTTTGGGGGACGTGGATTGAGATGAAGAAAGTGGAAACATCCACCATGGTTCCACCATTTGAGCTGGACCGTGCATCCCCAGCAGCAAGGCGGGCGCCTGTGGGACCGTGTACCTCTCCAGGGCTTTGGGGGGCCGGTTTGGGGCTTGGTGGGTGCCCATGAGCCTGAAGCCACCTGCAGTGAGGAGACCACCCGCCTTGGTGGCTTCCTTGCCGTGTATTGTGCAATCCATATTTCCTAGGCAACACCAAGCAAGCAAGGAGGTTGGTGCCTGTTGGCCCGCGGCGCTCGCCCAGGACAGTTTCTGCGGTGCCAAGGCTGTACGCGAGAGCTGATAAAAATACGTGTTGGGGCTGAGTCATGTTTGAATCCGGGGAGGATGGGCGAGACGTTGAGAGATGACAAGCTGCACTGATACCCGCATGGTCCTTCCCACGCTGCTGCCTGCTTTGCTGCCAGGGCTGCCCACCCCTGCGCCCCAGCCCCGGCCCCGACCGCAGCCCGTCCTTGCCCAGCAGCAAGGCTTGGCTCTGTGTTGCTCCCTCAACACGTCACCTAGGGCTATAAGGCTGCAAAAATAAAGAATATAAATGGAGCATTTAAGATTCAGCAGGATCCTGGGCTTATTGATGGTGTTCAGCACCATCAGGTCAGTGTATGCATGTCCCTCATCCCAGCAAGTTATTGATGTTAATGACTGTACTACAAACTTTTTTAAGCAACAATAAATCTATTAGAAGCATCAGTATTTTTCCCTACTAAGTAATGTTAACTTCAAGGTATACCAGAGACCATTCGGAATTAAAATTACAGAATTAATGCAATGAACGTGACCCTACCAAGCTAGAGAGAGGTGGCACGAGCCTGGAGGAGCCCAGCAGTGGGGCAGGCAGGAATTGCCTTTTGCAGAATTATTAGCTGTAAATTTCCTGATGCCTCTTATTACAATAAAGGAGACAATGCCTAGTTTAAAAGCAACCCAAGCCCTTAAAGAGAAAAGAACTGTGATTTTCTATTCCTAAGCCCTGCAGGACTAGTAAGCAAATGCTCATTTGCTTCTCCAAGCCACGGGGCACCCCCGGATTCATCGGTGGTTTCCTCTGCCTGTCCCAGGCGGATCAAGCCACTGCAGGACACCAACGGCAGCCACGGTCTCTGGCCCAAGGCGTGCCGAGCCCTTTGCCCTGCCAGGCTGCGCGGGGCTGGGATTTGGGGAACCGATGCAGGGAAGCATTACTTAGCCAAAGTATTTTTAATTTGTAAGGAAATCGGCTTCTTTTCCCAGCAGGAGATAGGATCTTTAAATGCACCCGCTGGAAGATTGTATTTTTCTAATTGTCTTTATTTTTTGGTGGCTTTTTTTCTGACATTATGCTCAATACATCGCTGCCGCGGGGATGCTCCGTGCCCGGCTCAGGGCAGGTTGGGGCGATACCTGTGGCACTGCCGGACCTGGGCAGGCACATGGGCTGGGCACAGCGGGCACCGAAACCACCTAAGCTGGTTTCTCAGCATCTTTGGTCCTGGCAACTCTCATCCCCCAAAAGCTGCTGAAAGTGCAGGTGGGCTCAGCCCTGGCTCCCACGGGTGTCCCTGAGGCCATGGGGCACCCAGACCCTTCGGCACAGGCGTGAGCTGTAACCCTGACCCTTAACCTCCTGGGCGCTCTTGTGCCATGCAGTACGTTTTTTCATGCAGGAAATGAGAGAAAAAAACCCCAGTTTCCTCTTTTACTCCTATGACAGCACTTGCCCCGGCTGTGGGGGCTGCAGGAGGCAGCTGGCAGCACCCTGGTTATTTCGCAGCCAGGGCCACCCTCCTTTGTGCCGGTGAGGCGGGTGCCGGGAGCCTTGCCGGGCCCCGGGGGAGCAGTAGGGTGTGGAATTTCAGGGTGCAGAGGCTGGGAACCGGCCCAGAGCCCTTTTCTCCAGCAGATGGAGGCATTGCTTTGCTTCCACTACCCCGCGGGCCCCCAGTCCCCAGCCCAGTCCCGTGCTGGGAAAGCCGGGACTGGGGGCTGGCACGGGACAGGCCAGCCACTGAGCCCGGGAGGAGGGAAATGAAGGGTTTTGGGGAGGTGTAGCAGCCCCTTTGCTGGGGACACAAGGACAGAACGTCCCCAGCAAGGTGGGCAAGGGGACACTGGGCGGGCTGAGCACCTCATGGGGGCAGCGATGGCAGCTTGGCCAAGGGCAGGGACGGCCTCGCGTGGGGCCAGGGTGTCCCCTGGGGTTGGCGGGACAAGAGGGTCACTTCAGTCTTCTTTAGAAGTGGGACACCCCCCCCCAGTGCTGCTGGCTCCTGCCCCTTGGCCCTGCTGCAGCGCCGCTCCGTGCCTCAGTTTCCCCAGCCAGAGAGCTGCAGCGCAGACCCCCAGTGCCCGTTCCCCAGTCTCGCCAGAGGGGTTTGGCTCTGTGTGCGTGTACGTGCATTTGTGTGCACGCTCCTGAGTGTATGTGAATCTTTTTAACACCCCCAGCCCCAATTTCCTTGCAAGCAGGAGGTGAAGCACTGGCTTTGCACCCTTCAGCTTAAAGGCATCATTATAAACACTCTATTAATAATTAATAATAGAGTAATAGCAGTGGCAGTTTGTTAACACATGTGCATTAATCATTTAGAAGTTATTAATATGGACTTTAGTGCCCTCTGAAAGTTGGTTTAGCATTGTTTATTACGGGCATTGCGGGGCTGATGGTGGCGATGACCGGCTGATGGGCTGCAAATCTCTGGGGGTTAACGTCTGCCTGAACCCCAGGACTCCCCTGCACTTGCTCCAGGCTGGAGCGGGACTGGGAGCACGACGGCACCCTGCACAGCTCCCAGTGCCCTCCCGGGGCCTGCCCAGCTCCACGCTTGCACTCAGCCCTGCTCGGGCTTTGTCTGCCTGGTTCTGTCTTTTCTTACTTGAGGCATATGGAGAAGAAAAGGGGGGAAAAAGCCAAACAAGCCACAAAAGTCCCCCCTCCCCTTTTTTTTTTTCTTTTCCCCCCGCAAATACATTTCACATGCTCGTTACATATAAAACCGTGCCAGGTCTGCACTGCCCAAACCTGCCTTTGCTCCCAGCTGCAAGGGTCCATGCCTGACCCCCTCCCCACCCGCCCACCACCCCCCAGGTAAAAAAAAACCCCAGACACCGAACGAGGGCGCGCGGGTGAGGCTGGTGGGACCCCGGTAGGACATGGCATGCACGGCTTGGGGAGCGAGGGGGCACCGGGCATGCGAAGGGGCTGCGGGCAATGGCCAGATCCATGGCAGGGGGTGGATGGGGAGAGATGGGCAGCATCTTCCCAGGTCGGGGGCTGGATCCTGGCAGTGACCGGCTGCAGCCCGGGCAGGCGGGAGCAGCCCGGGGAGCACCTTGGAGAGGAGGGCTGGGTGCTGAGCCCACTGGCTCCTTTGCCCCTCTCCCCACTGGGGCTCAGCCAGGGGGTGGGGGGCACCCAGCGCCCATGGGTGCAGGAGCAGGATGGGAGCAGCAGGATGGGGTGTAGGGGATGATCTGAGCAGCCGCTCTCACTTGTGCCCCATACAGCAAAACTCATGGGGGGCCACAGCCCCGACCCCTTGGGATCTCCTGCCTGCAGCGCAGCCCTGAAGGCCTGGAGGTGCCTGGCAGGAGACGGGCAGCTGCCTTCTCCAGCTCCCTGAGCGAGTGTTCCCAGCCTGACCGCCACCGGCTGGAGAAGGGACATCCAGGTGGGGGGACGTGCCACAGGAATGGGGATAGAGGTGGGACCTGCAGCAACCCCTGGGGGTGTACACAGGAGGAGGAAAAAAGAGAAGGAGGAAAAGGAAGAGGAGGAAGAGGAGGAGAAGGAGAAGGAGGAGGAGAAGGAGGAGGCGGAGGAGGAGGAGGAGGAGAAGGAGGAGGAGGAGGCGGAGGAGAAGGAAGAGGAGGAGGAGGAGGAAGCGATGGGGTCCCTGGCCCATCTGTGTCCCATCCAGGCTGTGCCAGCTTTGCTCTTTCTCCCACTCAAAAACCTACACCCCAAGCTGAAGCCAGCGCTGTCGCAGGCAGGGGTGGGAGGGTAAACCCGGGAGCATCCCTGCAGCAGCCCGGAGCGGAGCCCGGGACACCGACCCGTGGTCCCCAGCGCCAGAGGGTGCAGGATCTGGGCGGCTGCGATGGAGGTGCCAGCCAGGACCTTCTCCCAGTGTTTGCTTTTGCCATTGGTTCCCGAGCTGTTTGTTCCAAGCCTTTCTCTCTTCTTTCCCGGCCTGTACAGCCTCCCCACGCAGGACGAGCCAGCTCCTGCTCTCCCGTAGACTTCACCTTTGCGAGCCAGAGAAAACGGACACAAAAGCGCCTTTTGCACTCCTAACGAATCCTGACCCCACCCTTCATCCACGCCGCTGCCGTGGTGGCTTGGGCGGATGCAAAGACGGGGCCTGGCCTTGTCTGGGGCTGCTCCTCCTTTTAATGACCCTGGCCTCGTTTTGCCTTTTTTTCCTCTTTTTTTGTTGCCGACACCTCCTCAGAGCTGTCCAGGGGTGGGTTATTATTGCTTCTCCAGGAGCATCCCCAGGCACCCGCGTTTGCAGTCTTAAATCCGCCGATGGGAAGCTCTCAAGGCACAGCCATGCCCCGGGGGGTCCGGCTTTGCCGAGGGGCTGGGGGAGACCCCCAGCTTGGCACAACTTTCCCCAGCGCGCCAGTCCCCCATTGCCCCGGAAGACTTTTCTCTTGGAAATTCATTAAAAAAAAATAATTGGACCAAAAAACCCACGTCAAGAAAAGAGAAGAACCATACACAGCCACGAGGAAAGTTTTCCAGAGTCTTTTAAAAAAAAGGAAAAAGGGGAAAAAAAAGGAAGCAGTCTTTTTTTCTCAGGCCCAAACGCTGCTGATCTCCTGGCTAGAGAAATGCATAGTTGGTAGCAAAAACCTCGGCTACATCGGGAGTCCCTGGAGCCAGGACAGCCCCTGAGCCATTGCACCCCGAGGGCTTGCCGTGGGGCTGGGATAGCCGGGGTCATCACTCCCCCACCCTGAGGTCCATGCAGTTCTGACTCTGCCGGCCCGCAGCGCCTCCAGCACGTCTCCAGCTGCGTCCCAGCGCAGCAAGGTCCCGCCGCCAGCCCCGGGACGTCGCCAGTGCTCCCACGCCCGCCCCAGCCCACTGCAGCCGTGCTTGGGGCCGGGCAGCAGAACAACAGTTCTCCTCTGGGAGAAGCTCAGATCATCTTCATGTTGAACTTCCTGGCTCCTCCTTGGCCGGTGGTGGTGGTGGGACCATCCACCTTGCGGAAGGAGTACTCCACCGAGAAGTTGTTCTTGTGTTGCCCCCGGCCCCGGCTCCAGACGAAGAGGAGGAGGAAGCAGAAGAGCACCACACCCAGGAAGGTGATGCAGCCCATGGCCGTGGAGACCAGGATGGTCTTGAGGTCCAACGTAAACTTCAAGAAGACTTGCGTGTCATTGTGGGAGGTGTCGTTGAACTCGCTGAGGTACAAAGTCCGGTTCGCATAGTGGGAACCATCAGCCGGCCGCCCCTTGACTGTCAAGGTGGCGAAGTAGGTGTCGTTGCCCCCCGCATTGCTGGCGATGCAGATGTAGGTGCCGCTGTCCTGCACCTGGGCGAAGCGGATCTCCAGGGTGCCCCCGGGCAGCACGGTCGCCCGCCCTGTGCTGCGGGTGGTGATCATGCGGTGCTGGGGGGACACCCAGGCGATGGACGGGTCTGGCTCCCCGTCCGCCCGGCAAAGGAAGGACACGGACTGCCCTTCCCGGGCCGTCACGTGCTGCAGCTTCCTATCCCTTATCTTGGGCTTCTGGCAGGTGAAGTACTCGAAGAGCACGGAGTCTGGGAAGTCGCGCAGGGCGTTGCCCTGGATTTCGGGTGGCGAGGAGCACATGGGCTGCTGCCCATCGAAGTTGAGCGTCTTCCTTCGCTGCAGGATCCAGAGGAGGCGGCAGTCGCAGGCCAGGGGGTTCCTGTCCACCCGCAGCGTCTCCAGCGTATTGACGGAGTGGAAGGTGCTCTCCTCCAGCGTGGAGAGAAAGTTGCTGGAGAGGTTGAGCAGCCGGATTTGTCTCAGGCCGGAAAAAGCCTGCGGCTCCACGGACACCAAGAGAGCGCCCACAATGTGGAGCTCCTGGAGTCGGATGAGGTCCTTAAAGGAGCCCTTCAGCACAGTGCTAATGGGGTTGTAGGACAGGTTCAGGTACCGGAGGTACACCAGGTTCCTCAAGGCAGCAGCGGGCACGGCTGTGATGTTGGTATAGGTGATGGAGAGCGAGGTGAGGTTCAGACCCTGGAAGCTGGTGGGGGAGATGTCTTCCAGCAGTGGCCAGTTGTCGATCTCCAGCTGCAGGAGGTTGTAGAGCTTCTTGAAGTTTTGGTCCTCCAGCGCGGAGATGCTGAGGTGCCGGAGCCGCAGCACCTCCAGGTTCTGGAGGTAGGACAGCGACTCTGCTGAGATGGAGGTCAGGTTGCACTTCTCAATGGTCAGCTGCTCCAGGCCAAGCAGCCCTGAGAAGGCCCGCTGGGAGATGTACACCAAGTCGTTATCGCCCACCTCCAGGCTTTTCAGGTTTCGCAGGTCCTGGAACATGTAGTCCAGCAGAATGACGAGTTTGTTCTCGCTGATGTCCAGGAGGGTGAGGTTGGTCAGCTTGGTGAAGACCCCTGGAGGGATAAGCTTGAGCTGGTTCCCCCGCAGCCGCAAAGTCTGCAGGTTGAACAGGTTGCTGAAGGCGCCTGGCTCCACATTGGAGATGATGTTCTCACTGAAATCCAGCTCCTCCAGCAGCGGGTATGGGGAGAGGTCCCCTGGGTTCAGGCAGCGGATGCGGTTCTTGTTGAGCTCCAGGATCTTGGTCTCGGTGGGGATGCCCTCGGGGATGGAGGTGAGCCGCTTGCGGTGACACACCACCGACTTGATCTGCGGGGCACACTCGCAGCGGGCAGGGCAGGCTGCCACCCGTGGGGGGCTCAGGAGGACCAGGTGGAGGACCAGGACCGGGAGCCAGCATGTCATTGTGTAGAGCATGGTCTTACGGGCTCACTACCATTCTCCCATGTGCCTGGAAGGGAGAGAGATGTGGAGTCAGCGGCGAGCCCGGGAGACCCTTACAAAGACCACCCCAGCCCCAGATCACCTGTCTGTGGGTTGAGACTGTAAAACATTCCCCAAACCATGGCCCATGGCCCTATTAAGGTCCCAGCCCCCCCCGGAAACACTCCGGACCGTTTTCTCAGCACCTAAGGTGTGACCCAGTGACTGTGCCCTCTGCAAACCTGGGGTAAACAAACCTCACCGCCTCCATCACTGTTAGGAGAGTGGGGAAACTGAGGCAGGAGGAGGTATTTGCAGGAGGAGACATGGCTGCAGACCCACATCTCAGCCTCTGCCCCCCCACTGGCTCACACCTGCTCTGTGCCACTGACAGTGCACACACAGGCGTAGAGGACTGTGAGCAGGAGCACCCCGGGATAACAGGGGACCCAGACCCCGCAGGGCAGCATAGGAGCAAAGACATGCAGCCAGAGGCCTTGCAACCTTGTGACACAGGTGGAATGCCACATCCCCTCTGCTCCCTGTGCGGCTGCCGTGAGGTTCTCGTCTGATGGCACAAATCCTGCCCAGGCCCTGCGCCCTGTGAGGTCCCGCAGGACGGGGGGTGCTCGGCAGATTAAGGTGGCCATGGGCACAATCTTTGCAGATGAGGGATTAACACCGACCTTATGTGGTGGGGCTGCCCTCCTTTCCAGGGATTAGCACTTCGCTGCTGCTTTCCCTTTTCTCTGCTTCCCCTTCCTCTCTCCCTATCCCCTCCTGTGCCCCAAATCTGCCGGGCTGCCACCGTGCCTGGAAATGCACCTCCCAGCGCTGGTGCAAACTCGTCAGCCACCTGTCTGTAACGAAGCACTGTCATTAATCAAATTAAGTGGCAGAGCTGCTTGGTTGGGGCACTGTGGGGTGCTTCTGAGCCCAGCAAGGGAATGCAGGCAATTTGGGGGGTACTGAGAGCAGAGCCAGCCCCTCCAGCACCTCTGTGGAGGTGGAGTGAGCAGGGCAGGTCTCAGCCCCGCACTGGGGGTGAAACACCCGAAGACAAAATATCCCAAACGAGCTGACTGATATGCCCTGAAGAGGTTCAACATCTCATGGAGTTGGGTCCTCACCCCTGTCCCCAGAGCAGCGCCAGGGCGAGCGCCTGGGCACAGCATCACCACCAGCACCGTGGCAGGGTGCCCACCGAAGCAAGGCAGGAGCACCGACCTGGCACGCCTGCCTCCACCGAGAGATGCTCACCATGTCCCAGCAGCCCCATCTCCTCCTTCTCCTCCTCCTCCTTTTCCAACTCTGACTCCTCCACCTCGTCATCACTGGGATTTATTCGCTTTGTGCCTTCCACGGTGTCTCCTGGCTGCTGCACCTTACGGGCAGGCGACAAGAGCATCCCCCTCCCCATCTGCTATCGACAGCATTTCTCACAGAATCACAGAATCATTAAGGTTGGAAAAGACCTTTAAGATCATCAAGTCCAACCAGCAACCCAACACCACCAAGCCCACTAAACCATGTCCTGAGGTGCCACGTCTACAAGTTTTTTGAACACCTCCAGTGATGGTGACTCCACCAACCTCCCTGGGCAGCCTCTTCCCATGTTTGACCACTCTCTCAGGAAAGAAGTTTTTCCTAATATCTAGTCTGAACCTCCCCTGGTGCAACTTGAGGCCATTTCCTCTTGTCCCATCGCTAGCTAGTTATGTGGGTGAAGGGACCAACACCCACCTCACCACAACCCCCTCTCAGGTAGTTGTAGAGAGCGATGAGGTCTCCCCTCAGCCTCCTCTTCTCCAGACTGAACACCCCCAGTTCCCTCGGCCGCTCCTCATCAGACTTGTGCTCCAGACCCCTCCCCAGCTCCGTTGCCCTTCTCTGGACACGCTCCAGCATCTCAACGTCCTTCTTGTAGTGAGGGGCCCAACACTGAACACAGGATTTGAGGTGCGGCCTCACCAGTGCTGAGTCCAGGAGCACGATCCCTGCCCTGCTCCTGCTGGCCACACTAGTGCTCATACAGGCCAGGATGCTGTTGGCCTCCTTGGTCACCTAGGCACACTGCTGGCTCATGTTCAGCCGGCTGTCAACCAGCACCCCCAGGTGCTTCTCTGCCTCACGCACACGGCCCCACGCTGAAAGCAGCACAGAGCCCCCGGGACAAGGACAGACCTGTGTCGTGGTTTAACCCCAGCTGGCAACTAAGCACCACGCAGCCGCTCGCTCACTCCCCCACAGTGGGACGGTGGAGAGAATCGGAAGAGTAAAAGTGAGGGAATTCATGGTTTGACGTAAAGACAGTTTAATAGGTAAAGCAAAAGCTGCGCACACAAGCACAGCAAAAGACGGAACTCATTCACTGCTTCCCATGGGCAGGCAGGGCTTCAGCCATGTCCAGGGAAGCAGGGCTCCATCACGCATAACGGTTTCTTGCGAAGACAGACACCGTAACTCCAAACGTCCCTCCACCCCTTCCTTCTTCTTCGTCCCAGCTTTATAGACCGAGCATGACGTTGTACAGTAGGGAATATCCCTTTGGCCAGCCTGGGTCAGCTGTCCTGGCTGTGTCCCCTCCCAGCCTCCCCTGCACCCTCACCTTCTGGCTGGCAGGCCAGCACGAGGAGCTGGACTGTGCTTGACTACTTAGCAACAAGCTCAAAACAGCAGCACGTTATCAACATTTCCTCATCCCAAATCCAAAACAGCCTCGCATCAGCTTCTGTGAAGAAAATTAACTCGACCCTGGCTGAAACCAGGAAAACCTGGGGGGCCGGCGGTGGGACGCACACGCACGACAGCAAGGGCTGCAAGGCCTTCGTCTTGAGCACGACCAGCGGCCCCTCCAGCAGGGCCAGGGCTCGGTCAAAGCCCTTTGAAGCCTCAAGACAGTCACGCCCTTCCCTGGGTGCCACCGCGCTCAGCTCCGGAGCCCAGCTTTGCCTCCCTGCCACAGAAAAATGACCCCAAATCACCCCAAGAAGGGCGAGGGAGGGAGCTGCGGGCCGGGCGGGGACCCTCCCGGCCTTCTCTGGCTGCGCCTGGGGCAGCCGTCAGAGCAGGAAGCGGGGGGGCAAAACTGATACGATCAGCCAAAAGAAAAAAAAATAGAAAACAACTCACCGCACCAGCCAGAAAGTGCCTGGACACCTCACCTCTCTTTATCGCCCATTTCCCATCCGAGCTCCACAACCTGGGGCCAATGCAGCCAACGGCGCCTTCGGGAAGCGGCCTCACCTCTCCGGGCCCAGCTGGCAGACGGTGCAGGATGAGGTCCCCGTCGGGGCAGTCCCCCAGCGCCGGGGCTCGGCGCGGAGAAGCCCCTTCCTTTGGGCACTGCCAGGGACGCCGCTGGGGCGGTGGGAGCCGCTCTGCACCCTGCCGGGCACAGCCGGCGTCGGCACGGCCCGGCGCACCTCCCGCTGCCGCGCTGCGTCTCGCTTCGCACGCCGCCTGTCCCCGAGCATCGTCCTTGCCCCAAAACTCCCGTCCCCTGGAGCAGCTGCACCGCCACCGCCCCCAGCGCTCAGGGCCACAGAGAGTTCTTCTGCTCGAGAGGAGGAGGAAAGCAGAAGAACAGAAAAAGGCCCGAACCCAACCTTCAGGGCTGACCAAAATTTAAAGCCTGTTCGGAAGGGCATTGTCCACACCGACTCCTGCCGAGCAGCACCCGCGCACCCCTCTCCCCGTTTAGACTGGTGCCCAGCGTTACTCCCTCCCCAGGGCAGAAAACCGCCCTTGCGCTGCCTCGGTTTCATGCCGCTCATGAGTGCCCGACGCTCCAACCTCTCGAGGCCCCTCTGCAAGGCCTCTCTTCCCTCAGGACACTCAACAGCACCACCCAGTTTGGGATCGTCAGCAAGCTTGCTCATGGGACACCCAACCCCTGCACCCCGACCATGGATCAAAATACGGAGGAGCCCTGGCCCTGGGATGGAGCCCTGAGGAACGCCGACGGTGACCGCTCGCCAGCCAGACGTGGCCCCGTTCGCTGCAACACTTTGAGCTCTGTCGTCCAGCCAGTGCTTCACCCAGGCCACCGGAAACTGGGTGCACCTCATGAGCGGCATGAAACCGAGGCAGCGCAAGGGCGGTTTCTGCCCTGGAGGAAAACGGGGAGAGGGGTGCGCGGGTGCTGCTCGGCAGGAGTCGGTGTGACAACAGGCTTTAATGGTTCGCCTTTTTCTGTTCTTCTGCTTTCCTCTCCTCTCAACTCTCTGCCGATGGCTCAGGGGACCGGCCAGCCCCAGGTCTACCAGTAGGATTAAAGAGGGAGGCAAACCAAGCACTGAATCCCTCGCTTTTGCTTCCTCCCTCACTGTCAGGTGGCCACCGTCATCAAGCAGCGCTCCAATGTTTTCTTCAGACCTCCTCTCGCTACTAATGTGCTTGAAAACCCCTGCCCGTTCTCACACACGGCGCTGGCCGGTTTCAACTCTACCTGAGCTTTGGCCTTGCGTGTCTTCTCCCCGCATACATGAGCCACGGCTCGGCCGTCTTGCCGCGGAGCCTAACCCTGATTCCAGAGATGGTGCAATTGCTTTTTCCGCTGGAGCTCCGCCAGCAGCTCCCTGTTCAGCCAAGCCGCTCTTCTGCTCTGCTCCCTTGGCTTCCAACACAGGCAATTGCCCGCTCCTGAGCTTCTCAAAGGTGCTTCCTAAGGACTGCCCCGCCCTCGCCACCTCCTGCGCCTCGACAGCAGATTCCCAGGGGACTCTGCTAAGTACCTCCCTGAAGAGCCAACGCGTGCTCTCTTGAACTGCAGGGGAGCAACTCTGCCATCCTTCTTCCTCCTGACACGGACACTTTGAAACTCGCGCCTTTCATGATCACCGTGGCCAAGACCACCCCATGTCTCACGAGTCCTCCCCCATGCCCAAGGAGCAAGTCCAGGAAGGCGTCTTTCCTGCGTGGCTCCCTGAAGACTGCTGACAAGAGGCTCTCTCCCACTAAATTCAGGAACGTCCCAGACCCGCTTGTCACAGCCGTACGCTATTCCCAGCTGATGGCGGGGAAGCTGAAACCCGCCATAAGGACCAGGGCTGCCCATCCAGAGGTTTCTCCTAATTGCCTGTAGAGGAACTCCTCCGTGCTGGCACCCCGGCTGGGCCACCGGTAGCAGACACCCCGTGCAAGAGCTGCTCTGGTTTCCATCCCCCCAGGCCTCACCCAGGGGCTCTCAAGCACGGCATCGCCGACATCTACTGCGCCACCTCCACCTCGCCAGCCCTGCCCAGCCCACCCGAACAGCCCGTACCCTCCGTGCCAGCACTCCAGGCATGGGGCTCGTTCCACCACGCGCCACTAACGCCGCGGATAGCTCAGCTCGGGGAAGGGGCCAAGGCTTCCAGCCAGAGGCACAGACACCCACAGCCGCCGAGAGACGCCTGTAGGGACCGGGGGCACCCTTAAGGCACCCTTAAGGGCTCCTTAACCCTTTCCCTCCCCAGGAGGGGCTGGGGAGGCTGTTGGGGCGGGGTGGAACACGGGGAGCCCCCACATTCCCTCCCGGGAGACGCCAGAGAGTCCTTAGCAGCCAACAGCCAGAAGGGACCATGGCGCTGCCACCAAGGCAGCTCCCACCTCGTGGCCCCCGGGGCCCACCGGCGCCCCAGCTCCTGCAGCCCGTTGTGCTCCCCAACACCTTCTACCCCCAAGGTAGGGACCGAGCCCGACGCATGCAGCCGCGGGGACGCGCTTGGGGGCAAGAGCGGCGACGACCGCCGCCCATCACTCCTGTCTCTCTTTCAGGCTCAGCCAACCTGTGCCGACTGCCCGGGCACGAGCAGCCCTTGCGCACAGCCTGGGCACCCGCAGTGGGGGTGGCCCCACAGGTCCTCCAGGCCCCACCAGCAGGTATGGCACCCCGTCAGCTCTGGCACCCCGGCACCTTCAGCACCCCCAGCACCCCCGTCCCCCCGGCAGGTATGGCACGGGGGTTCAGCAAGCCCGGGCCAGCGCCCCTGCCCTCGCCTGGCTGATGCCTGCCCGGTAAATCCCATCTCCAGAGAATTTCCCAAATACCGGGGGTCATCTCTCCCCTTTCCCCTCCTAGAAGTGAGTCTCCTCCGCAATGTGCCACCCCGTCCCGCCAGCACAGCACCTCACCCCACGGGGAACAGCCCGGCCACAGCCTGCCCACGTGCCTGGCGCAGAGCCGGGGGACGTCGGCCATCGGGGCCGGCTCGGCGGGTGCCCCGGGAGGGTCCCCATGGCCCAGCACGGCTCCCTCTCCCCCTCGCAGGTCTGCAGATGGCTCCATGCGGCTGCTACTTTGACCCCCGGGCCTTCCACATCGAGTGGACGAGCACCATCCTGCCTCTGCCGGCCACATCCACGCTTGGCCACGGCGCCGCTTCTCTGCCGGGCGCGGCCCTGCGGGGCCCCAGGGACTGGGGGACCCCCCTGGCCTGGGCAGCGCCAGGGATGCCCCAGGGCCAAGTGCAGCAGCAGGTCATCCCCTACACCCATGAGGGGACAGTGGTGGCCCCAGCCCCCACGGTGCTGCTGACGCTTGTCCCCAGCAACCAGCACATGGTGCAGCAGCCGGCACAGACCAACACCTCCGGCATGGTCACCATCGCAGGGGCACTCCTAGGCAGCAACATCATCCCCCCGGGCAGTGGCGTCCCCCCCAGCCCATCTGCTGCCCCCCACAACCAAGGCGTTGGGGACCCGGCCTTGAAGTTGAAGTGTCCGAGGAGATGCTTCTCAAAGAGGCCCTACGGCTCTTTGGGTGCTCCTCGGACACAGTGGGGGGCAGCCTGGATGGGCCCAGCAGTGTTCCCACGCCTGGGGACCCGGATGGCACTGGCAGAGAGGTGACAGCGGTGGCCCCAGCCACGCCGGAGCTGCCGCCGTCCAGCCCGGGCTACCAGCCCGAGGACGGTCGGTCTGCAGAGATCAAGACCTCTGGCACGGCCACCCCCACGGGGGCACCCCTGGGCAGCAACACCACCTCCCCAGGCGTTGACGTCCCCGCCAGCCCATCTGCTGCCCCCCACAACCAAGGCCTTGGGGACCCAGCCCTTGACCTTGGAGTGTCCGAGGAGATGCTTTTCAAAGAGGCCCTAGAGCTCTTTGGGTGCTCCTCGGACACAGTGGGGGGCAGCCTGGATGGGCCCAGCAGTGTTCCCACGCCTGGGGACCTGGATGGCACTGGTGCAGAGGGGACAGCGGTGGCCCCAGCCACGCCGGAGCTGCCGCCTTCCAGCCCGGGCTACCAGCCCGTGGACGGTCGGTCTGCAGAGGTCAAGACCTCTGGCATGGCCACCCCCACGGGGGCACCCCTGGGCAGCAACACCACCTCCCCAGGCGTTGACGTCCCCCCCAGCCCCTCTGCTGAGCCCCACAACCAAGGCCTTGGGGACCCGGCCCTTGACCTTGACGCGTCCGACGACGTGCTTCTCCAAGAGGCCCTACGGCTCATTGGCTGCTCCTCGGACACGGTGGGGCTCAGCCAGGGTGATCCGGGCAGCGTCCCCACGCCTGGGGACTCTGGGGGCACCGGTGCAGCCAGCCCACTCTGCGACTTCGCCTTGCCCTCGCTGCCCGAGGAGCTGCTCAGCCCCGACGACAGCTTCCATGAGACCATCGAGGCCATCCTGACCCTGGAAGCGCTCAACAGCGTCGGGATGGAGCCCCAGGAGCTGTGGGGGGATGCGGGCAGCGACCTGCCACCGTCGCAGCCTGCCATGGCAGAGCAGCGGGGCCAGAAGCGGAGCGGGGAGAGCACCGTGCCAGAGCCACCCAGCAAGCGCAGGGCTCTGGCAGACAGCACGGGGGTGGCAGGCGGGGATTAGACCCACGGCAGGGATGAGATGGAGGTGGGCGGAGTGGGGGTGTGGGCGGAGGGTTGGTGGTGTGCTTTGGGGGGCGGAGGGGTGTTAGAGTAGATTCAGGGGGTCCTCTTCTCTTGTTTTTGTCCATTAAAAGCCATTTCTCCTGAACCGCTCCATGCCTGTGTGGGAGGGTGAGGGAGTGCGGGGGGCACCGGGAAACATTGAATCATAGAATCATTAATGTTGGAAAAGACCCTTAAGACCATCAAGGCCAACCATCAACCCAACACCACCATGCCCACTAAACCATGTGGCAAAGTGCCATGTCTACACACTTCTTGAACACGTCCAGTGATGGTGACTGCACGAGCCCCATGGGCAGCCTCTTCCCATGTTTGACCACTCTCTCAGGAAAGAAGTTTTTCCTAATATCTAGTCTGAACCTCCCCTGGTGCAACTTGAGGCCATTTCCTCTTGTCCCATCGCTAGCTAGTTATGTGGGTGAAGGGACCAACACCCACCTCACCACAACCCCCTCTCAGGTAGTTGTAGAGAGCGATGAGGTCTCCCCTCAGCCTCCTCTTCTCCAGACTGAACACCCCCAGTTCCCTCGGCCGCTCCTCATCAGACTTGTGCTCCAGACCCCTCCCCAGCTCCGTTGCCCTTCTCTGGACACGCTCCAGCATCTCAACGTCCTTCTTGTAGTGAGGGGCCCAACACTGAACACAGGATTTGAGGTGCGGCCTCACCAGTGCTGAGTCCAGGAGCACGATCCCTGCCCTGCTCCTGCTGGCCACACTAGTGCTCATACAGGCCAGGATGCTGTTGGCCTCCTTGGTCACCTAGGCACACTGCTGGCTCATGTTCAGCCGGCTGTCAACCAGCACCCCCAGGTGCTTCTCTGCCTCACGCACACGGCCCCACGCTGAAAGCAGCACAGAGCCCCCGGGACAAGGACAGACCTGTGTCGTGGTTTAACCCCAGCCGGCAACTAAGCACCACGCAGCCGCTCGCTCACTCCCCCACAGTGGGACGGTGGAGAGAATCGGAAGAGTAAAAGTGAGGGAATTCATGGTTTGACGTAAAGACAGTTTAATAGGTAAAGCAAAAGCTGCGCACACAAGCACAGCAAAAGACGGAACTCATTCACTGCTTCCCATGGGCAGGCAGGGCTTCAGCCATGTCCAGGGAAGCAGGGCTCCATCACGCATAATGGTTTCTTGCGAAGACAGACACCGTAACTCCAAACGTCCCTCCACCCCTTCCTTCTTCTTCGTCCCAGCTTTATAGACCGAGCATGACGTTGTACAGTAGGGAATATCCCTTTGGCCAGCCTGGGTCAGCTGTCCTGGCTGTGTCCCCTCCCAGCTTCCCCTGCACCCTCACCTTCTGGCTGGCAGGCCAGCACGAGGAGCTGGACTGTGCTTGACTACTTAGCAACAAGCTCAAAACAGCAGCACGTTATCAACATTTCCTCATCCCAAATCCAAAACAGCCTCGCATCAGCTTCTGTGAAGAAAATTAACTCGACCCTGGCTGAAACCAGGAAAACCTGGGGGGCCGGCGGTGGGACGCACACGCACGACAGCAAGGGCTGCAAGGCCTTCGTCTTGAGCACGACCAGCGGCCCCTCCAGCGGGGCCAGGGCTCGGTCAAAGCCCTTTGAAGCCTCAAGACAGTCACGCCCTTCCCTGGGTGCCACCGCGCTCAGCTCCGGAGCCCAGCTTTGCCTCCCTGCCACAGAAAAATGACCCCAAATCACCCCAAGAAGGGCGAGGGAGGGAGCTGCGGGCCGGGCGGGGACCCTCCCGGCCTTCTCTGGCTGCGCCTGGGGCAGCCGTCAGAGCAGGAAGCGGGGGGGCAAAACTGATACGATCAGCCAAAAGAAAAAAAAATAGAAAACAACTCACCGCACCAGCCAGAAAGCGCCTGGACACCTCACCTCTCTTTATCGCCCATTTCCCATCCGAGCTCCACAACCTGGGGCCAGTGCAGCCAACGGCGCCTTCGGGAAGCGGCCTCACCTCTCCGGGCCCGGCTGGCAGACGGTGCAGGGTGAGGTCCCCGTAGGGGCAGTCCCCCAGCGCCGGGGCTCGGCGCGGAGAAGCCCCTTCCTTTGGGCACTGCCAGGGACGCCGCTGGGGCGGTGGGAGCCGCTCTGCACCCCGCCGGGCACAGCCGGCGTCGGCGCGGCCCGGCGCACCTCCTGCTGCCGCGCTGCGTCTCGCTTCGCACGCCGCCTGTCCCCGAGCATCGTCCTTGCCCCAAAACTCCCGTCCCCTGGAGCAGCTGCACCGCCACCGCCCCCAGCGCTCAGGGCCACAGAGAGTTCTTCTGCTTGAGAGGAGGAGGAAAGCAGAAGAACAGAAAAAGGCCCGAACCCAACCTTCAGGGCTGACCAAAATTTAAAGCCTGTTCGGAAGGGCATTGTCCACACTGACTCCTGCCGAGCAGCACCCGCGCATCCCTTTGTGCAGGGCTGCTCTCCAGCCACCCCTCTCCCCGTTTAGACTGGTGCCCAGCGTTACTCCCTCCCCGGGGCAGAAAACCGCCCTTGCGCTGCCTCGGTTTCATGCTGCTCATGAGTGCCCGACGCTCCAACCTCTCGAGGCCCCTCTGCAAGGCCTCTCGTCCCTCAGGACACTCAACAGCACCACCCAGTTTGGGATCGTCAGCAAGCTTGCTCATGGGACACCCAACCCCTGCACCCCGACCATGGATCAAAATACGGAAGAGCCCTGGCCCTGGGATGGAGCCCTGAGGAACGTCGACGGTGACCGCTCGCCAGCCCGACGTGGCCCCGTTCGCTGCAACACTTTGAGCTCTGCCGTCCAGCCAGTGCTTCACCCAGGCCACCAGCACTCCCAAGAGCTTTGCCGGGTCATCAAGAGGGGTGCTGCCATAACAGCCACCAGCTCCCTCAGCCGTGACTCAGGGCTCAATCCCACCCAGGCCCCGTGGACTTGCAAACGTTCAGCTGATACACATGCTCCCTGACGCTTTCAGCAGCGACTACAAA
>NC_138602.1:1693788-1751309 GCF_964289735.1 Phaethon aethereus
CTGCCTGCCCATGGGAAGCAGTGAATGAGTTCCTTCTTTTGCTGTGCTTGTGTGCGCAGCTTTTGCTTTACCTATTAAACTGTCTTTACGTCAAACCATGAATTCCCTCACTTTTACTCTTCCGATTCTCTCCACCGTCCCACTGTGGGGGAGTGAGGGAGCGGCTGCGTGGTGCTTAGTTGCCGGCTGGGGTTAAACCACGACACAGGTCTGTCCTTGTCCCGGGGGCTCTGTGCTGCTTTCAGCGTGGGGCCATGTGCGTGAGGCAGAGAAGCACCTGGGGGTGCTGGTTGACAGCCGGCTGAACATGAGCCAGCAGTGTGCCTAGGTGACCAAGGAGGCCAACAGCATCCTGGCCTGTATGAGCACTAGTGTGGCCAGCAGGAGTAGGGAAGTGATTGTGCCCCTGTACTCGGCACTGGTGAGGCCGCACCTCGAATACTGTGTTCAGTGTTGGGCCCCTCACTACAAGAAGGACGTTGAGATGCTGGAGCGTGTCCAGAGAAGGGCAACGGAGCTGGGGAGGGGTCTGGAGCACAAGTCTGATGAGGAGCAGCCGAGGGAACTGGGGGTGTTCAGTCTGGAGAAGAGGAGGCTGAGGGGAGACCTCATCGCTCTCTACAACTACCTGAGAGGGGGTTGTGGTGAGGTGGGTGTTGGTCCCTTCACCCACATAACTAGCTAGCGATGGGACAAGAGGAAATGGCCTCAAGTTGCACCAGGGGAGGTTCAGACTAGATATTAGGAAAAACTTCTTTCCTGAGAGAGTGGTCAAACATGGGAAGAGGCTGCCCATGGGGCTCGTGCAGTCACCATCACTGGACGTGTTCAAGAAGTGTGTAGACATGGCACTTTGCCACATGGTTTAGTGGGCATGGTGGTGTTGGGTTGATGGTTGGCCTTGATGGTCTTAAGGGTCTTTTCCAACATTAATGATTCTATGATTCAATGTTTCCCGGTGCCCCCCGCACTCCCTCACCCTCCCACACAGGCATGGAGCGGTTCAGGAGAAATGGCTTTTAATGGACAAAAACAAGAGAAGAGGACCCCCTGAATCTACTCTAACACCCCTCCGCCCCCCAAAGCACACCACCAACCCTCCGCCCACACCCCCACTCGGCCCACCTCCATCTCATCCCTGCCGTGGGTCTAATCCCCGCCCGCCACCCCCGTGCTGTCTGCCAGAGCCCTGCGCTTGCTGGGTGGCTCTGGCACGGTGCTCTCCCCGCTCCGCTTCTGGCCCCGCTGCTCTGCCATGGCAGGCTGCGACGGTGGCAGGTCGCTGCCCGCATCCCCCCACAGCTCCTGGGGCTCCATCCCGACGCTGTTGAGCGCTTCCAGGGTCAGGATGGCCTCGATGGTCTCATGGAAGCTGTCGTCGGGGCTGAGCAGCTCCTCGGGCAGCGAGGGCAAGGCGAAGTCGCAGAGTGGGCTGGCTGCACCGGTGCCCCCAGAGTCCCCAGGCGTGGGGACGCTGCCCGGATCACCCTGGCTGAGCCCCACCGTGTCCGAGGAGCAGCCAATGAGCCGTAGGGCCTCTTGGAGAAGCACGTCGTCGGACGCGTCAAGGTCAAGGGCCGGGTCCCCAAGGCCTTGGTTGTGGGGCTCAGCAGAGGGGCTGGGGGGGACGTCAACGCCTGGGGAGGTGGTGTTGCTGCCCAGGGGTGCCCCCGTGGGGGTGGCCATGCCAGAGGTCTTGACCTCTGCAGACCGACCGTCCACGGGCTGGTAGCCCGGGCTGGAAGGCGGCAGCTCCGGCGTGGCTGGGGCCACCGCTGTCCCCTCTGCACCAGTGCCATCCAGGTCCCCAGGCGTGGGAACACTGCTGGGCCCATCCAGGCTGCCCCCCACTGTGTCCGAGGAGCACCCAAAGAGCTCTAGGGCCTCTTTGAAAAGCATCTCCTCGGACACTCCAAGGTCGAGGGCTGGGTCCCCAAGGCCTTGGTTGTGGGGGGCAGCAGATGGGCTGGCGGGGACGTCAACGCCTGGGGAGGTGGTGTTGCTGCCCAGGGGTGCCCCCGTGGGGGTGGCCGTGCCAGAGGTCTTGATCTCTGCAGACCGACCGTCCTCGGGCTGGTAGCCCGGGCTGGACGGCGGCAGCTCCGGCGTGGCTGGGGCCACCGCTGTCACCTCTCTGCCAGTGCCATCCGGGTCCCCAGGCGTGGGAACACTGCTGGGCCCATCCAGGCTGCCCCCCACTGTGTCCGAGGAGCACCCAAAGAGCCGTAGGGCCTCTTTGAGAAGCATCTCCTCGGACACTTCAACTTCAAGGGCCGGGTCCCCAACGCCTTGGTTGTGGGGGGCAGCAGATGGGCTGGGGGGGACGCCACTGCCCGGGGGGATGATGTTGCTGCCTAGGAGTGGCCCTGCGATGGTGACCATGCCGGAGGTGTTGGTCTGTGCCGGCTGCTGCACCATGTGCTGGTTGCTGGGGACAAGCGTCAGCAGCACCGTGGGGGCTGGGGCCACCACTGTCCCCTCATGGGTGTAGGGGATGACCTGCTGCTGCACTTGGCCCTGGGGCATCCCTGGCGCTGCCCAGGCCAGGGGGGTCCCCCAGTCCCTGGGGCCCCGCAGGGCCACGCCCGGCAGAGAAGCGGCGCCGTGGCCAAGCGTGGATGTGGCCGGCAGAGGCAGGATGGTGCTCGTCCACTCGATGTGGAAGGCCCGGGGGTCAAAGTAGCAGCCGCATGGAGCCATCTGCAGACCTGCGAGGGGGAGAGGGAGCCGTGCTGGGCCATGGGGACCCTCCCGGGGCACCCGCCGAGCCGGCCCCGATGGCCGACGTCCCCCGGCTCTGCGCCAGGCACGTGGGCAGGCTGTGGCCGGGCTGTTCCCCGTGGGGTGAGGTGCTGTGCTGGCGGGACGGGGTGGCACATTGCGGAGGAGACTCACTTCTAGGAGGGGAAAGGGGAGAGATGACCCCCGGTATTTGGGAAATTCTCTGGAGATGGGATTTACCGGGCAGGCATCAGCCAGGCGAGGGCAGGGGCGCTGGCCCGGGCTTGCTGAACCCCCGTGCCATACCTGTCGGGGGGACGGGGGTGCTGGGGGTGCTGAAGGTGCCGGGGTGCCAGAGCTGACGGGGTGCCATACCTGCTGGTGGGGCCTGGAGGACCTGTGGGGCCACCCCCACTGCGGGTGCCCAGGCTGTGCGCAAGGGCTGCTCCTGCCCGGGCAGTCGGCACAGGTTGGCTGAGCCTGAAAGAGAGACAGGAGTGATGGGCGGCGGTCGTCGCCGCTCTTGCCCCCAAGCGCGTCCCCGCGGCTGCATGGGTCGGGCTCGGTCCCTACCTTGGGGGTAGAAGGTGTTGGGGAGCACAACGGGCTGCAGGAGCTGGGGCGCCGGTGGGCCCCGGGGGCCACGAGGTGGGAGCTGCCTTGGTGGCAGCGCCATGGTCCCTTCTGGCTGTTGGCTGCTAAGGACTCTCTGGCGTCTCCCGGGAGGGAATGTGGGGGCTCCCCGTGTTCCGCCCCGCCCCAACAGCCTCCCCAGCCCCTCCTGGGGAGGGAAAGGGTTAAGGAGCCCTTAAGGGTGCCTTAAGGGTGCCCCCGGTCCCTACAGGCGTCTCTCGGCGGCTGTGGGTGTCTGTGCCTCTGGCTGGAAGCCTTGGCCCCTTCCCCGAGCTGAGCTATCCGCGGCGTTAGTGGCGCGTGGTGGAACGAGCCCCATGCCTGGAGTGCTGGCACGGAGGGTACGGGCTGTTCGGGTGGGCTGGGCAGGGCTGGCGAGGTGGAGGTGGCGCAGTAGATGTCGGCGATGCCGTGCTTGAGAGCCCCTGGGTGAGGCCTGGGGGGATGGAAACCAGAGCAGCTCTTGCACGGGGTGTCTGCTACCGGTGGCCCAGCCGGGGTGCCAGCACGGAGGAGTTCCTCTACAGGCAATTAGGAGAAACCTCTGGATGGGCAGCCCTGGTCCTTATGGCGGGTTTCAGCTTCCCCGCCATCAGCTGGGAATAGCGTATGGCTGTGACAAGCGGGTCTGGGACGTTCCTGAATTTAGTGGGAGAGAGCCTCTTGTCAGCAGTCTTCAGGGAGCCACGCAGGAAAGACGCCTTCCTGGACTTGCTCCTTGGGCATGGGGGAGGACTCGTGAGACATGGGGTGGTCTTGGCCACGGTGATCATGAAAGGCGCGAGTTTCAAAGTGTCCGTGTCAGGAGGAAAAAGGATGGCAGAGTTGCTCCCCTGCAGTTCAAGAGAGCACGCGTTGGCTCTTCAGGGAGGTACTTAGCAGAGTCCCCTGGGAATCTGCTGTCGAGGCGCAGGAGGTGGCGAGGGCGGGGCAGTCCTTAGGAAGCACCTTTGAGAAGCTCAGGAGCGGGCAATTGCCTGTGCTGGAAGCCAAGGGAGCAGAGCAGAAGAGCGGCTTGGCTGAACAGGGAGCTGCTGGCGGAGCTCCAGCGGAAAAAGCAATTGCACCATCTCTGGAATCAGGGTTAGGCTCCGCGGCAAGACGGCCGAGCCGTGGCTCATGTATGCGGGGAGAAGACACGCAAGGCCAAAGCTCAGGTAGAGTTGAAACCGGCCAGCGCCGTGTGTGAGAACGGGCAGGGGTTTTCAAGCACATTAGTAGCGAGAAGAGGTCTGAAGAAAACATTGGAGCGCTGCTTGATGACGGTGGCCACCTGACAGTGAGGGAGGAAGCAAAAGCGAGGGATTCAGTGCTTGGTTTGCCTCCCTCTTTAATCCTACTGGTAGACCTGGGGCTGGCCGGTCCCCTGAGCGGGAGGACCACGAGTGACTTTCCATTTGTAGTCGCTGCTGAAAGCGTCAGGGAGCATGTGTATCAGCTGAACGTTTGCAAGTCCACGGGGCCTGGGTGGGATTGAGCCCTGAGTCACGGCTGAGGGAGCTGGTGGCTGTTATGGCAGCACCCCTCTTGATGACCCGGCAAAGCTCTTGGGAGTGCTGGTGGCCTGGGTGAAGCACTGGCTGGACGGCAGAGCTCAAAGTGTTGCAGCGAACGGGGCCACGTCGGGCTGGCGAGCGGTCACCGTCGACGTTCCTCAGGGCTCCATCCCAGGGCCAGGGCTCTTCCGTATTTTGATCCATGGTCGGGGTGCAGGGGTTGGGTGTCCCATGAGCAAGCTTGCTGACGATCCCAAACTGGGTGGTGCTGTTGAGTGTCCTGAGGGACGAGAGGCCTTGCAGAGGGGCCTCGAGAGGTTGGAGCGTCGGGCACTCATGAGCAGCATGAAACCGAGGCAGCGCAAGGGCGGTTTTCTGCCCCGGGGAGGGAGTAACGCTGGGCACCAGTCTAAACGGGGAGAGGGGTGGCTGGAGAGCAGCCCTGCACAAAGGGATGCGCGGGTGCTGCTCGGCAGGAGTCAGTGTGGACAATGCCCTTCCGAACAGGCTTTAAATTTTGGTCAGCCCTGAAGGTTGGGTTCGGGCCTTTTTCTGTTCTTCTGCTTTCCTCCTCCTCTCAAGCAGAAGAACTCTCTGTGGCCCTGAGCGCTGGGGGCGGTGGCGGTGCAGCTGCTCCAGGGGACGGGAGTTTTGGGGCAAGGACGATGCTCGGGGACAGGCGGCGTGCGAAGCGAGACGCAGCGCGGCAGCAGGAGGTGCGCCGGGCCGCGCCGACGCCGGCTGTGCCCGGCGGGGTGCAGAGCGGCTCCCACCGCCCCAGCGGCGTCCCTGGCAGTGCCCAAAGGAAGGGGCTTCTCCGCGCCGAGCCCCGGCGCTGGGGGACTGCCCCTACGGGGACCTCACCCTGCACCGTCTGCCAGCCGGGCCCGGAGAGGTGAGGCCGCTTCCCGAAGGCGCCGTTGGCTGCATTGGCCCCAGGTTGTGGAGCTCGGATGGGAAATGGGCGATAAAGAGAGGTGAGGTGTCCAGGCGCTTTCTGGCTGGTGCGGTGAGTTGTTTTCTATTTTTTTTTCTTTTGGCTGATCGTATCAGTTTTGCCCCCCCGCTTCCTGCTCTGACGGCTGCCCCAGGCGCAGCCAGAGAAGGCCGGGAGGGTCCCCGCCCGGCCCGCAGCTCCCTCCCTCGCCCTTCTTGGGGTGATTTGGGGTCATTTTTCTGTGGCAGGGAGGCAAAGCTGGGCTCCGGAGCTGAGCGCGGTGGCACCCAGGGAAGGGCGTGACTGTCTTGAGGCTTCAAAGGGCTTTGACCGAGCCCTGGCCCCGCTGGAGGGGCCGCTGGTCGTGCTCAAGACGAAGGCCTTGCAGCCCTTGCTGTCGTGCGTGTGCGTCCCACCGCCGGCCCCCCAGGTTTTCCTGGTTTCAGCCAGGGTCGAGTTAATTTTCTTCACAGAAGCTGATGCGAGGCTGTTTTGGATTTGGGATGAGGAAATGTTGATAACGTGCTGCTGTTTTGAGCTTGTTGCTAAGTAGTCAAGCACAGTCCAGCTCCTCGTGCTGGCCTGCCAGCCAGAAGGTGAGGGTGCAGGGGAAGCTGGGAGGGGACACAGCCAGGACAGCTGACCCAGGCTGGCCAAAGGGATATTCCCTACTGTACAACGTCATGCTCGGTCTATAAAGCTGGGACGAAGAAGAAGGAAGGGGTGGAGGGACGTTTGGAGTTACGGTGTCTGTCTTCGCAAGAAACCATTATGCGTGATGGAGCCCTGCTTCCCTGGACATGGCTGAAGCCCTGCCTGCCCATGGGAAGCAGTGAATGAGTTCCTTCTTTTGCTGTGCTTGTGTGCGCGGCTTTTGCTTTACCTATTAAACTGTCTTTACGTCAAACCATGAATTCCCTCACTTTTACTCTTCCGATTCTCTCCACCGTCCCACTGTGGGGGAGTGAGGGAGCGGCTGCGTGGTGCTTAGTTGCCGGCTGGGGTTAAACCACGACACAGGTCTGTCCTTGTCCCGGGGGCTCTGTGCTGCTTTCAGCGTGGGGCCGTGTGCGTGAGGCAGAGAAGCACCTGGGGGTGCTGGTTGACAGCCGGCTGAACATGAGCCAGCAGTGTGCCTAGGTGACCAAGGAGGCCAACAGCATCCTGGCCTGTATGAGCACTAGTGTGGCCAGCAGGAGTAGGGAAGTGATTGTGCCCCTGTACTCGGCACTGGTGAGGCCGCACCTCGAATACTGTGTTCAGTGTTGGGCCCCTCACTACAAGAAGGACGTTGAGATGCTGGAGCGTGTCCAGAGAAGGGCAACGGAGCTGGGGAGGGGTCTGGAGCACAAGTCTGATGAGGAGCAGCCGAGGGAACTGGGGGTGTTCAGTCTGGAGAAGAGGAGGCTGAGGGGAGACCTCATCGCTCTCTACAGCTACCTGAGAGGGGGTTGTGGTGAGGTGGGTGTTGGTCCCTTCACCCACATAACTAGCTAGCGATGGGACAAGAGGAAATGGCCTCAAGTTGCACCAGGGGAGGTTCAGACTAGATATTAGGAAAAACTTCTTTCCTGAGAGAGTGGTCAAACATGGGAAGAGGCTGCCCATGGGGCTCGTGCAGTCACCATCACTGGACGTGTTCAAGAAGTGTGTAGACATGGCACTTTGCCACATGGTTTAGTGGGCATGGTGGTGTTGGGTTGATGGTTGGCCTTGATGGTCTTAAGGGTCTTTTCCAACATTAATGATTCTATGATTCAATGTTTCCCGGTGCCCCCCGCACTCCCTCACCCTCCCACACAGGCATGGAGCGGTTCAGGAGAAATGGCTTTTAATGGACAAAAACAAGAGAAGAGGACCCCCTGAATCTACTCTAACACCCCTCCGCCCCCCAAAGCACACCACCAACCCTCCGCCCACACCCCCACTCCGCCCACCTCCATCTCATCCCTGCCGTGGGTCTAATCCCCGCCCGCCACCCCCGTGCTGTCTGCCAGAGCCCTGCGCTTGCTGGGTGGCTCTGGCACGGTGCTCTCCCCGCTCCGCTTCTGGCCCCGCTGCTCTGCCATGGCAGGCTGCGACGGTGGCAGGTCGCTGCCCGCATCCCCCCACAGCTCCTGGGGCTCCATCCCGACGCTGTTGAGCGCTTCCAGGGTCAGGATGGCCTCGATGGTCTCATGGAAGCTGTCGTCGGGGCTGAGCAGCTCCTCGGGCAGCGAGGGCAAGGCGAAGTCGCAGAGTGGGCTGGCTGCACCGGTGCCCCCAGAGTCCCCAGGCGTGGGGACGCTGCCCGGATCACCCTGGCTGAGCCCCACCGTGTCCGAGGAGCAGCCAATGAGCCGTAGGGCCTCTTGGAGAAGCACGTCGTCGGACGCGTCAAGGTCAAGGGCCGGGTCCCCAAGGCCTTGGTTGTGGGGCTCAGCAGAGGGGCTGGGGGGGACGTCAACGCCTGGGGAGGTGGTGTTGCTGCCCAGGGGTGCCCCCGTGGGGGTGGCCATGCCAGAGGTCTTGACCTCTGCAGACCGACCGTCCACGGGCTGGTAGCCCGGGCTGGAAGGCGGCAGCTCCGGCGTGGCTGGGGCCACCGCTGTCCCCTCTGCACCAGTGCCATCCAGGTCCCCAGGCGTGGGAACACTGCTGGGCCCATCCAGGCTGCCCCCCACTGTGTCCGAGGAGCACCCAAAGAGCTCTAGGGCCTCTTTGAAAAGCATCTCCTCGGACACTCCAAGGTCGAGGGCTGGGTCCCCAAGGCCTTGGTTGTGGGGGGCAGCAGATGGGCTGGCGGGGACGTCAACGCCTGGGGAGGTGGTGTTGCTGCCCAGGGGTGCCCCCGTGGGGGTGGCCGTGCCAGAGGTCTTGATCTCTGCAGACCGACCGTCCTCGGGCTGGTAGCCCGGGCTGGACGGCGGCAGCTCCGGCGTGGCTGGGGCCACCGCTGTCACCTCTCTGCCAGTGCCATCCGGGTCCCCAGGCGTGGGAACACTGCTGGGCCCATCCAGGCTGCCCCCCACTGTGTCCGAGGAGCACCCAAAGAGCCGTAGGGCCTCTTTGAGAAGCATCTCCTCGGACACTTCAACTTCAAGGGCCGGGTCCCCAACGCCTTGGTTGTGGGGGGCAGCAGATGGGCTGGGGGGGACGCCACTGCCCGGGGGGATGATGTTGCTGCCTAGGAGTGCCCCTGCGATGGTGACCATGCCGGAGGTGTTGGTCTGTGCCGGCTGCTGCACCATGTGCTGGTTGCTGGGGACAAGCGTCAGCAGCACCGTGGGGGCTGGGGCCACCACTGTCCCCTCATGGGTGTAGGGGATGACCTGCTGCTGCACTTGGCCCTGGGGCATCCCTGGCGCTGCCCAGGCCAGGGGGGTCCCCCAGTCCCTGGGGCCCCGCAGGGCCGCGCCCGGCAGAGAAGCGGCGCCGTGGCCAAGCGTGGATGTGGCCGGCAGAGGCAGGATGGTGCTCGTCCACTCGATGTGGAAGGCCCGGGGGTCAAAGTAGCAGCCGCATGGAGCCATCTGCAGACCTGCGAGGGGGAGAGGGAGCCGTGCTGGGCCATGGGGACCCTCCCGGGGCACCCGCCGAGCCGGCCCCGATGGCCGACGTCCCCCGGCTCTGCGCCAGGCACGTGGGCAGGCTGTGGCCGGGCTGTTCCCCGTGGGGTGAGGTGCTGTGCTGGCGGGACGGGGTGGCACATTGCGGAGGAGACTCACTTCTAGGAGGGGAAAGGGGAGAGATGACCCCCGGTATTTGGGAAATTCTCTGGAGATGGGATTTACCGGGCAGGCATCAGCCAGGCGAGGGCAGGGGCGCCGGCCCGGGCTTGCTGAACCCCCGTGCCATACCTGCCGGGGGGACGGGGGTGCTGGGGGTGCTGAAGGTGCCGGGGTGCCAGAGCTGACGGGGTGCCATACCTGCTGGTGGGGCCTGGAGGACCTGTGGGGCCACCCCCACTGCGGGTGCCCAGGCTGTGCGCAAGGGCTGCTCCTGCCCGGGCAGTCGGCACAGGTTGGCTGAGCCTGAAAGAGAGACAGGAGTGATGGGCGGCGGTCGTCGCCGCTCTTGCCCCCAAGCGCGTCCCCGCGGCTGCATGCGTCGGGCTCGGTCCCTACCTTGGGGGTAGAAGGTGTTGGGGAGCACAACGGGCTGCAGGAGCTGGGGCGCCGGTGGGCCCCGGGGGCCACGAGGTGGGAGCTGCCTTGGTGGCAGCGCCATGGTCCCTTCTGGCTGTTGGCTGCTAAGGACTCTCTGGCGTCTCCCGGGAGGGAATGTGGGGGCTCCCCGTGTTCCGCCCCGCCCCAACAGCCTCCCCAGCCCCTCCTGGGGAGGGAAAGGGTTAAGGAGCCCTTAAGGGTGCCTTAAGGGTGCCCCCGGTCCCTACAGGCGTCTCTCGGCGGCTGTGGGTGTCTGTGCCTCTGGCTGGAAGCCTTGGCCCCTTCCCCGAGCTGAGCTATCCGCGGCGTTAGTGGCGCGTGGTGGAACGAGCCCCATGCCTGGAGTGCTGGCACGGAGGGTACGGGCTGTTCGGGTGGGCTGGGCAGGGCTGGCGAGGTGGAGGTGGCGCAGTAGATGTCGGCGATGCCGTGCTTGAGAGCCCCTGGGTGAGGCCTGGGGGGATGGAAACCAGAGCAGCTCTTGCACGGGGTGTCTGCTACCGGTGGCCCAGCCGGGGTGCCAGCACGGAGGAGTTCCTCTACAGGCAATTAGGAGAAACCTCTGGATGGGCAGCCCTGGTCCTTATGGCGGGTTTCAGCTTCCCCGCCATCAGCTGGGAATAGCGTATGGCTGTGACAAGCGGGTCTGGGACGTTCCTGAATTTAGTGGGAGAGAGCCTCTTGTCAGCAGTCTTCAGGGAGCCACGCAGGAAAGACGCCTTCCTGGACTTGCTCCTTGGGCATGGGGGAGGACTCGTGAGACATGGGGTGGTCTTGGCCACGGTGATCATGAAAGGCGCGAGTTTCAAAGTGTCCGTGTCAGGAGGAAAAAGGATGGCAGAGTTGCTCCCCTGCAGTTCAAGAGAGCACGCGTTGGCTCTTCAGGGAGGTACTTAGCAGAGTCCCCTGGGAATCTGCTGTCGAGGCGCAGGAGGTGGCGAGGGCAGGGCAGTCCTTAGGAAGCACCTTTGAGAAGCTCAGGAGCGGGCAATTGCCTGTGCTGGAAGCCAAGGGAGCAGAGCAGAAGAGCGGCTTGGCTGAACAGGGAGCTGCTGGCGGAGCTCCAGCGGAAAAAGCAATTGCACCATCTCTGGAATCAGGGTTAGGCTCCGCGGCAAGACGGCCGAGCCGTGGCTCATGTATGCGGGGAGAAGACACGCAAGGCCAAAGCTCAGGTAGAGTTGAAACCGGCCAGCGCCGTGTGTGAGAACGGGCAGGGGTTTTCAAGCACATTAGTAGCGAGAAGAGGTCTGAAGAAAACATTGGAGCGCTGCTTGATGACGGTGGCCACCTGACAGTGAGGGAGGAAGCAAAAGCGAGGGATTCAGTGCTTGGTTTGCCTCCCTCTTTAATCCTACTGGTAGACCTGGGGCTGGCCGGTCCCCTGAGCGGGAGGACCACGAGTGACTTTCCATTTGTAGTCGCTGCTGAAAGCGTCAGGGAGCATGTGTATCAGCTGAACGTTTGCAAGTCCACGGGGCCTGGGTGGGATTGAGCCCTGAGTCACGGCTGAGGGAGCTGGTGGCTGTTATGGCAGCACCCCTCTTGATGACCCGGCAAAGCTCTTGGGAGTGCTGGTGGCCTGGGTGAAGCACTGGCTGGACGGCAGAGCTCAAAGTGTTGCAGCGAACGGGGCCACGTCGGGCTGGCGAGCGGTCACCGTCGACGTTCCTCAGGGCTCCATCCCAGGGCCAGGGCTCTTCCGTATTTTGATCCATGGTCGGGGTGCAGGGGTTGGGTGTCCCATGAGCAAGCTTGCTGACGATCCCAAACTGGGTGGTGCTGTTGAGTGTCCTGAGGGACGAGAGGCCTTGCAGAGGGGCCTCGAGAGGTTGGAGCGTCGGGCACTCATGAGCAGCATGAAACCGAGGCAGCGCAAGGGCGGTTTTCTGCCCCGGGGAGGGAGTAACGCTGGGCACCAGTCTAAACGGGGAGAGGGGTGGCTGGAGAGCAGCCCTGCACAAAGGGATGCGCGGGTGCTGCTCGGCAGGAGTCAGTGTGGACAATGCCCTTCCGAACAGGCTTTAAATTTTGGTCAGCCCTGAAGGTTGGGTTCGGGCCTTTTTCTGTTCTTCTGCTTTCCTCCTCCTCTCAAGCAGAAGAACTCTCTGTGGCCCTGAGCGCTGGGGGCGGTGGCGGTGCAGCTGCTCCAGGGGACGGGAGTTTTGGGGCAAGGACGATGCTCGGGGACAGGCGGCGTGCGAAGCGAGACGCAGCGCGGCAGCAGGAGGTGCGCCGGGCCGCGCCGACGCCGGCTGTGCCCGGCGGGGTGCAGAGCGGCTCCCACCGCCCCAGCGGCGTCCCTGGCAGTGCCCAAAGGAAGGGGCTTCTCCGCGCCGAGCCCCGGCGCTGGGGGACTGCCCCTACGGGGACCTCACCCTGCACCGTCTGCCAGCCGGGCCCGGAGAGGTGAGGCCGCTTCCCGAAGGCGCCGTTGGCTGCATTGGCCCCAGGTTGTGGAGCTCGGATGGGAAATGGGCGATAAAGAGAGGTGAGGTGTCCAGGCGCTTTCTGGCTGGTGCGGTGAGTTGTTTTCTATTTTTTTTTCTTTTGGCTGATCGTATCAGTTTTGCCCCCCCGCTTCCTGCTCTGACGGCTGCCCCAGGCGCAGCCAGAGAAGGCCGGGAGGGTCCCCGCCCGGCCCGCAGCTCCCTCCCTCGCCCTTCTTGGGGTGATTTGGGGTCATTTTTCTGTGGCAGGGAGGCAAAGCTGGGCTCCGGAGCTGAGCGCGGTGGCACCCAGGGAAGGGCGTGACTGTCTTGAGGCTTCAAAGGGCTTTGACCGAGCCCTGGCCCCGCTGGAGGGGCCGCTGGTCGTGCTCAAGACGAAGGCCTTGCAGCCCTTGCTGTCGTGCGTGTGCGTCCCACCGCCGGCCCCCCAGGTTTTCCTGGTTTCAGCCAGGGTCGAGTTAATTTTCTTCACAGAAGCTGATGCGAGGCTGTTTTGGATTTGGGATGAGGAAATGTTGATAACGTGCTGCTGTTTTGAGCTTGTTGCTAAGTAGTCAAGCACAGTCCAGCTCCTCGTGCTGGCCTGCCAGCCAGAAGGTGAGGGTGCAGGGGAAGCTGGGAGGGGACACAGCCAGGACAGCTGACCCAGGCTGGCCAAAGGGATATTCCCTACTGTACAACGTCATGCTCGGTCTATAAAGCTGGGACGAAGAAGAAGGAAGGGGTGGAGGGACGTTTGGAGTTACGGTGTCTGTCTTCGCAAGAAACCATTATGCGTGATGGAGCCCTGCTTCCCTGGACATGGCTGAAGCCCTGCCTGCCCATGGGAAGCAGTGAATGAGTTCCTTCTTTTGCTGTGCTTGTGTGCGCAGCTTTTGCTTTACCTATTAAACTGTCTTTACGTCAAACCATGAATTCCCTCACTTTTACTCTTCCGATTCTCTCCACCGTCCCACTGTGGGGGAGTGAGCGAGCGGCTGCGTGGTGCTTAGTTGCCGGCTGGGGTTAAACCACGACACAGGTCTGTCCTTGTCCCGGGGGCTCTGTGCTGCTTTCAGCGTGGGGCCGTGTGCGTGAGGCAGAGAAGCACCTGGGGGTGCTGGTTGACAGCCGGCTGAACATGAGCCAGCAGTGTGCCTAGGTGACCAAGGAGGCCAACAGCATCCTGGCCTGTATGAGCACTAGTGTGGCCAGCAGGAGTAGGGAAGTGATTGTGCCCCTGTACTCGGCACTGGTGAGGCCGCACCTCGAATACTGTGTTCAGTGTTGGGCCCCTCACTACAAGAAGGACGTTGAGATGCTGGAGCGTGTCCAGAGAAGGGCAACGGAGCTGGGGAGGGGTCTGGAGCACAAGTCTGATGAGGAGCAGCCGAGGGAACTGGGGGTGTTCAGTCTGGAGAAGAGGAGGCTGAGGGGAGACCTCATCGCTCTCTACAACTACCTGAGAGGGGGTTGTGGTGAGGTGGGTGTTGGTCCCTTCACCCACATAACTAGCTAGCGATGGGACAAGAGGAAATGGCCTCAAGTTGCACCAGGGGAGGTTCAGACTAGATATTAGGAAAAACTTCTTTCCTGAGAGAGTGGTCAAACATGGGAAGAGGCTGCCCATGGGGCTCGTGCAGTCACCATCACTGGACGTGTTCAAGAAGTGTGTAGACATGGCACTTTGCCACATGGTTTAGTGGGCATGGTGGTGTTGGGTTGATGGTTGGCCTTGATGGTCTTAAGGGTCTTTTCCAACATTAATGATTCTATGATTCAATGTTTCCCGGTGCCCCCCGCACTCCCTCACCCTCCCACACAGGCATGGAGCGGTTCAGGAGAAATGGCTTTTAATGGACAAAAACAAGAGAAGAGGACCCCCTGAATCTACTCTAACACCCCTCCGCCCCCCAAAGCACACCACCAACCCTCCGCCCACACCCCCACTCGGCCCACCTCCATCTCATCCCTGCCGTGGGTCTAATCCCCGCCCGCCACCCCCGTGCTGTCTGCCAGAGCCCTGCGCTTGCTGGGTGGCTCTGGCACGGTGCTCTCCCCGCTCCGCTTCTGGCCCCGCTGCTCTGCCATGGCAGGCTGCGACGGTGGCAGGTCGCTGCCCGCATCCCCCCACAGCTCCTGGGGCTCCATCCCGACGCTGTTGAGCGCTTCCAGGGTCAGGATGGCCTCGATGGTCTCATGGAAGCTGTCGTCGGGGCTGAGCAGCTCCTCGGGCAGCGAGGGCAAGGCGAAGTCGCAGAGTGGGCTGGCTGCACCGGTGCCCCCAGAGTCCCCAGGCGTGGGGACGCTGCCCGGATCACCCTGGCTGAGCCCCACCGTGTCCGAGGAGCAGCCAATGAGCCGTAGGGCCTCTTGGAGAAGCACGTCGTCGGACGCGTCAAGGTCAAGGGCCGGGTCCCCAAGGCCTTGGTTGTGGGGCTCAGCAGAGGGGCTGGGGGGGACGTCAACGCCTGGGGAGGTGGTGTTGCTGCCCAGGGGTGCCCCCGTGGGGGTGGCCATGCCAGAGGTCTTGACCTCTGCAGACCGACCGTCCACGGGCTGGTAGCCCGGGCTGGAAGGCGGCAGCTCCGGCGTGGCTGGGGCCACCGCTGTCCCCTCTGCACCAGTGCCATCCAGGTCCCCAGGCGTGGGAACACTGCTGGGCCCATCCAGGCTGCCCCCCACTGTGTCCGAGGAGCACCCAAAGAGCTCTAGGGCCTCTTTGAAAAGCATCTCCTCGGACACTCCAAGGTCGAGGGCTGGGTCCCCAAGGCCTTGGTTGTGGGGGGCAGCAGATGGGCTGGCGGGGACGTCAACGCCTGGGGAGGTGGTGTTGCTGCCCAGGGGTGCCCCCGTGGGGGTGGCCGTGCCAGAGGTCTTGATCTCTGCAGACCGACCGTCCTCGGGCTGGTAGCCCGGGCTGGACGGCGGCAGCTCCGGCGTGGCTGGGGCCACCGCTGTCACCTCTCTGCCAGTGCCATCCGGGTCCCCAGGCGTGGGAACACTGCTGGGCCCATCCAGGCTGCCCCCCACTGTGTCCGAGGAGCACCCAAAGAGCCGTAGGGCCTCTTTGAGAAGCATCTCCTCGGACACTTCAACTTCAAGGGCCGGGTCCCCAACGCCTTGGTTGTGGGGGGCAGCAGATGGGCTGGGGGGGACGCCACTGCCCGGGGGGATGATGTTGCTGCCTAGGAGTGCCCCTGCGATGGTGACCATGCCGGAGGTGTTGGTCTGTGCCGGCTGCTGCACCATGTGCTGGTTGCTGGGGACAAGCGTCAGCAGCACCGTGGGGGCTGGGGCCACCACTGTCCCCTCATGGGTGTAGGGGATGACCTGCTGCTGCACTTGGCCCTGGGGCATCCCTGGCGCTGCCCAGGCCAGGGGGGTCCCCCAGTCCCTGGGGCCCCGCAGGGCCGCGCCCGGCAGAGAAGCGGCGCCGTGGCCAAGCGTGGATGTGGCCGGCAGAGGCAGGATGGTGCTCGTCCACTCGATGTGGAAGGCCCGGGGGTCAAAGTAGCAGCCGCATGGAGCCATCTGCAGACCTGCGAGGGGGAGAGGGAGCCGTGCTGGGCCATGGGGACCCTCCCGGGGCACCCGCCGAGCCGGCCCCGATGGCCGACGTCCCCCGGCTCTGCGCCAGGCACGTGGGCAGGCTGTGGCCGGGCTGTTCCCCGTGGGGTGAGGTGCTGTGCTGGCGGGACGGGGTGGCACATTGCGGAGGAGACTCACTTCTAGGAGGGGAAAGGGGAGAGATGACCCCCGGTATTTGGGAAATTCTCTGGAGATGGGATTTACCGGGCAGGCATCAGCCAGGCGAGGGCAGGGGCGCTGGCCCGGGCTTGCTGAACCCCCGTGCCATACCTGTCGGGGGGACGGGGGTGCTGGGGGTGCTGAAGGTGCCGGGGTGCCAGAGCTGACGGGGTGCCATACCTGCTGGTGGGGCCTGGAGGACCTGTGGGGCCACCCCCACTGCGGGTGCCCAGGCTGTGCGCAAGGGCTGCTCCTGCCCGGGCAGTCGGCACAGGTTGGCTGAGCCTGAAAGAGAGACAGGAGTGATGGGCGGCGGTCGTCGCCGCTCTTGCCCCCAAGCGCGTCCCCGCGGCTGCATGGGTCGGGCTCGGTCCCTACCTTGGGGGTAGAAGGTGTTGGGGAGCACAACGGGCTGCAGGAGCTGGGGCGCCGGTGGGCCCCGGGGGCCACGAGGTGGGAGCTGCCTTGGTGGCAGCGCCATGGTCCCTTCTGGCTGTTGGCTGCTAAGGACTCTCTGGCGTCTCCCGGGAGGGAATGTGGGGGCTCCCCGTGTTCCGCCCCGCCCCAACAGCCTCCCCAGCCCCTCCTGGGGAGGGAAAGGGTTAAGGAGCCCTTAAGGGTGCCTTAAGGGTGCCCCCGGTCCCTACAGGCGTCTCTCGGCGGCTGTGGGTGTCTGTGCCTCTGGCTGGAAGCCTTGGCCCCTTCCCCGAGCTGAGCTATCCGCGGCGTTAGTGGCGCGTGGTGGAACGAGCCCCATGCCTGGAGTGCTGGCACGGAGGGTACGGGCTGTTCGGGTGGGCTGGGCAGGGCTGGCGAGGTGGAGGTGGCGCAGTAGATGTCGGCGATGCCGTGCTTGAGAGCCCCTGGGTGAGGCCTGGGGGGATGGAAACCAGAGCAGCTCTTGCACGGGGTGTCTGCTACCGGTGGCCCAGCCGGGGTGCCAGCACGGAGGAGTTCCTCTACAGGCAATTAGGAGAAACCTCTGGATGGGCAGCCCTGGTCCTTATGGCGGGTTTCAGCTTCCCCGCCATCAGCTGGGAATAGCGTATGGCTGTGACAAGCGGGTCTGGGACGTTCCTGAATTTAGTGGGAGAGAGCCTCTTGTCAGCAGTCTTCAGGGAGCCACGCAGGAAAGACGCCTTCCTGGACTTGCTCCTTGGGCATGGGGGAGGACTCGTGAGACATGGGGTGGTCTTGGCCACGGTGATCATGAAAGGCGCGAGTTTCAAAGTGTCCGTGTCAGGAGGAAAAAGGATGGCAGAGTTGCTCCCCTGCAGTTCAAGAGAGCACGCGTTGGCTCTTCAGGGAGGTACTTAGCAGAGTCCCCTGGGAATCTGCTGTCGAGGCGCAGGAGGTGGCGAGGGCGGGGCAGTCCTTAGGAAGCACCTTTGAGAAGCTCAGGAGCGGGCAATTGCCTGTGCTGGAAGCCAAGGGAGCAGAGCAGAAGAGCGGCTTGGCTGAACAGGGAGCTGCTGGCGGAGCTCCAGCGGAAAAAGCAATTGCACCATCTCTGGAATCAGGGTTAGGCTCCGCGGCAAGACGGCCGAGCCGTGGCTCATGTATGCGGGGAGAAGACACGCAAGGCCAAAGCTCAGGTAGAGTTGAAACCGGCCAGCGCCGTGTGTGAGAACGGGCAGGGGTTTTCAAGCACATTAGTAGCGAGAAGAGGTCTGAAGAAAACATTGGAGCGCTGCTTGATGACGGTGGCCACCTGACAGTGAGGGAGGAAGCAAAAGCGAGGGATTCAGTGCTTGGTTTGCCTCCCTCTTTAATCCTACTGGTAGACCTGGGGCTGGCCGGTCCCCTGAGCGGGAGGACCACGAGTGACTTTCCGTTTGTAGTCGCTGCTGAAAGCGTCAGGGAGCATGTGTATCAGCTGAACGTTTGCAAGTCCACGGGGCCTGGGTGGGATTGAGCCCTGAGTCACGGCTGAGGGAGCTGGTGGCTGTTATGGCAGCACCCCTCTTGATGACCCGGCAAAGCTCTTGGGAGTGCTGGTGGCCTGGGTGAAGCACTGGCTGGACGGCAGAGCTCAAAGTGTTGCAGCGAACGGGGCCACGTCGGGCTGGCGAGCGGTCACCGTCGACGTTCCTCAGGGCTCCATCCCAGGGCCAGGGCTCTTCCGTATTTTGATCCATGGTCGGGGTGCAGGGGTTGGGTGTCCCATGAGCAAGCTTGCTGACGATCCCAAACTGGGTGGTGCTGTTGAGTGTCCTGAGGGACGAGAGGCCTTGCAGAGGGGCCTCGAGAGGTTGGAGCGTCGGGCACTCATGAGCAGCATGAAACCGAGGCAGCGCAAGGGCGGTTTTCTGCCCCGGGGAGGGAGTAACGCTGGGCACCAGTCTAAACGGGGAGAGGGGTGGCTGGAGAGCAGCCCTGCACAAAGGGATGCGCGGGTGCTGCTCGGCAGGAGTCAGTGTGGACAATGCCCTTCCGAACAGGCTTTAAATTTTGGTCAGCCCTGAAGGTTGGGTTCGGGCCTTTTTCTGTTCTTCTGCTTTCCTCCTCCTCTCAAGCAGAAGAACTCTCTGTGGCCCTGAGCGCTGGGGGCGGTGGCGGTGCAGCTGCTCCAGGGGACGGGAGTTTTGGGGCAAGGACGATGCTCGGGGACAGGCGGCGTGCGAAGCGAGACGCAGCGCGGCAGCAGGAGGTGCGCCGGGCCGCGCCGACGCCGGCTGTGCCCGGCGGGGTGCAGAGCGGCTCCCACCGCCCCAGCGGCGTCCCTGGCAGTGCCCAAAGGAAGGGGCTTCTCCGCGCCGAGCCCCGGCGCTGGGGGACTGCCCCTACGGGGACCTCACCCTGCACCGTCTGCCAGCCGGGCCCGGAGAGGTGAGGCCGCTTCCCGAAGGCGCCGTTGGCTGCATTGGCCCCAGGTTGTGGAGCTCGGATGGGAAATGGGCGATAAAGAGAGGTGAGGTGTCCAGGCGCTTTCTGGCTGGTGCGGTGAGTTGTTTTCTATTTTTTTTTCTTTTGGCTGATCGTATCAGTTTTGCCCCCCCGCTTCCTGCTCTGACGGCTGCCCCAGGCGCAGCCAGAGAAGGCCGGGAGGGTCCCCGCCCGGCCCGCAGCTCCCTCCCTCGCCCTTCTTGGGGTGATTTGGGGTCATTTTTCTGTGGCAGGGAGGCAAAGCTGGGCTCCGGAGCTGAGCGCGGTGGCACCCAGGGAAGGGCGTGACTGTCTTGAGGCTTCAAAGGGCTTTGACCGAGCCCTGGCCCCGCTGGAGGGGCCGCTGGTCGTGCTCAAGACGAAGGCCTTGCAGCCCTTGCTGTCGTGCGTGTGCGTCCCACCGCCGGCCCCCCAGGTTTTCCTGGTTTCAGCCAGGGTCGAGTTAATTTTCTTCACAGAAGCTGATGCGAGGCTGTTTTGGATTTGGGATGAGGAAATGTTGATAACGTGCTGCTGTTTTGAGCTTGTTGCTAAGTAGTCAAGCACAGTCCAGCTCCTCGTGCTGGCCTGCCAGCCAGAAGGTGAGGGTGCAGGGGAAGCTGGGAGGGGACACAGCCAGGACAGCTGACCCAGGCTGGCCAAAGGGATATTCCCTACTGTACAACGTCATGCTCGGTCTATAAAGCTGGGACGAAGAAGAAGGAAGGGGTGGAGGGACGTTTGGAGTTACGGTGTCTGTCTTCGCAAGAAACCATTATGCGTGATGGAGCCCTGCTTCCCTGGACATGGCTGAAGCCCTGCCTGCCCATGGGAAGCAGTGAATGAGTTCCTTCTTTTGCTGTGCTTGTGTGCGCAGCTTTTGCTTTACCTATTAAACTGTCTTTACGTCAAACCATGAATTCCCTCACTTTTACTCTTCCGATTCTCTCCACCGTCCCACTGTGGGGGAGTGAGGGAGCGGCTGCGTGGTGCTTAGTTGCCGGCTGGGGTTAAACCACGACACAGGTCTGTCCTTGTCCGGGGGCTCTGTGCTGCTTTCAGCGTGGGGCCATGTGCGTGAGGCAGAGAAGCACCTGGGGGTGCTGGTTGACAGCCGGCTGAACATGAGCCAGCAGTGTGCCTAGGTGACCAAGGAGGCCAACAGCATCCTGGCCTGTATGAGCACTAGTGTGGCCAGCAGGAGTAGGGAAGTGATTGTGCCCCTGTACTCGGCACTGGTGAGGCCGCACCTCGAATACTGTGTTCAGTGTTGGGCCCCTCACTACAAGAAGGACGTTGAGATGCTGGAGCGTGTCCAGAGAAGGGCAACGGAGCTGGGGAGGGGTCTGGAGCACAAGTCTGATGAGGAGCAGCCGAGGGAACTGGGGGTGTTCAGTCTGGAGAAGAGGAGGCTGAGGGGAGACCTCATCGCTCTCTACAACTACCTGAGAGGGGGTTGTGGTGAGGTGGGTGTTGGTCCCTTCACCCACATAACTAGCTAGCGATGGGACAAGAGGAAATGGCCTCAAGTTGCACCAGGGGAGGTTCAGACTAGATATTAGGAAAAACTTCTTCCTGAGAGAGTGGTCAAACATGGGAAGAGGCTGCCCATGGGCTCGTGCAGTCACCATCACTGGACGTGTTCAAGAAGTGTGTAGACATGGCACTTTGCCACATGGTTTAGTGGGCATGGTGGTGTTGGGTTGATGGTTGGCCTTGATGGTCTTAAGGGTCTTTTCCAACATTAATGATTCTATGATTCAATGTTTCCCGGTGCCCCCCGCACTCCCTCACCCTCCCACACAGGCATGGAGCGGTTCAGGAGAAATGGCTTTTAATGGACAAAAACAAGAGAAGAGGACCCCCTGAATCTACTCTACACCCCTCCGCCCCCCAAAGCACACCACCAAACCCTCCGCCCACACCCCCACTCGGCCCACCTCCATCTCATCCCTGCCGTGGGTCTAATCCCCGCCCGCCACCCCCGTGCTGTCTGCCAGAGCCCTGCGCTTGCTGGGTGGCTCTGGCACGGTGCTCTCCCCGCCGCTCCGCTTCTGGCCCCGCTGCTCTGCCATGGCAGGCTGCGACGGTGGCAGGTCGCTGCCCGCATCCCCCCACAGCTCCTGGGGCTCCATCCCGACGCTGTTGAGCGCTTCCAGGGTCAGGATGGCCTCGATGGTCTCATGGAAGCTGTCGTCGGGGCTGAGCAGCTCCTCGGGCAGCGAGGGCAAGGCGAAGTCGCAGAGTGGGCTGGCTGCACCGGTGCCCCCAGAGTCCCCAGGCGTGGGGACGCTGCCCGGATCACCCTGGCTGAGCCCCACCGTGTCCGAGGAGCAGCCAATGAGCCGTAGGGCCTCTTGGAGAAGCACGTCGTCGGACGCGTCAAGGTCAAGGGCCGGGTCCCCAAGGCCTTGGTTGTGGGGCTCAGCAGAGGGGCTGGGGGGGACGTCAACGCCTGGGGAGGTGGTGTTGCTGCCCAGGGGTGCCCCCGTGGGGGTGGCCATGCCAGAGGTCTTGACCTCTGCAGACCGACCGTCCACGGGCTGGTAGCCCGGGCTGGAAGGCGGCAGCTCCGGCGTGGCTGGGGCCACCGCTGTCCCCTCTGCACCAGTGCCATCCAGGTCCCCAGGCGTGGGAACACTGCTGGGCCCATCCAGGCTGCCCCCCACTGTGTCCGAGGAGCACCCAAAGAGCTCTAGGGCCTCTTTGAAAAGCATCTCCTCGGACACTCCAAGGTCGAGGGCTGGGTCCCCAAGGCCTTGGTTGTGGGGGGCAGCAGATGGGCTGGCGGGGACGTCAACGCCTGGGGAGGTGGTGTTGCTGCCCAGGGGTGCCCCCGTGGGGGTGGCCGTGCCAGAGGTCTTGATCTCTGCAGACCGACCGTCCTCGGGCTGGTAGCCCGGGCTGGACGGCGGCAGCTCCGGCGTGGCTGGGGCCACCGCTGTCACCTCTCTGCCAGTGCCATCCGGGTCCCCAGGTGTGGGAACACTGCTGGGCCCATCCAGGCTGCCCCCCACTGTGTCCGAGGAGCACCCAAAGAGCCGTAGGGCCTCTTTGAGAAGCATCTCCTCGGACACTTCAACTTCAAGGGCCGGGTCCCCAACGCCTTGGTTGTGGGGGGCAGCAGATGGGCTGGGGGGGACGCCACTGCCTGGGGGGATGATGTTGCTGCCTAGGAGTGCCCCTGCGATGGTGACCGTGCCGGAGGTGTTGGTCTGTGCCGGCTGCTGCACCATGTGCTGGTTGCTGGGGACAAGCGTCAGCAGCACCGTGGGGGCTGGGGCCACCACTGTCCCCTCATGGGTGTAGGGGATGACCTGCTGCTGCACTTGGCCCTGGGGCATCCCTGGCGCTGCCCAGGCCAGGGGGGTCCCCCAGTCCCTGGGGCCCCGCAGGGCCGCGCCCGGCAGAGAAGCGGCGCCGTGGCCAAGCGTGGAGGTGGCCGGCAGAGGCAGGATGGTGCTCGTCCACTCGATGTGGAAGGCCCGGGGGTCAAAGTAGCAGCCGCATGGAGCCATCTGCAGACCTGCGAGGGGGAGAGGGAGCCGTGCTGGGCCATGGGGACCCTCCCGGGGCACCCGCCGAGCCGGCCCCGATGGCCGACGTCCCCCGGCTCTGCGCCAGGCACGTGGGCAGGCTGTGGCCGGGCTGTTCCCCGTGGGGTGAGGTGCTGTGCTGGTGGGACGGGGTGGCACATTGCGGAGGAGACTCACTTCTAGGAGGGGAAAGGGGAGAGATGACCCCCGGTATTTGGGAAATTCTCTGGAGATGGGATTTACCGGGCAGGCATCAGCCAGGCGAGGGCAGGGGCGCCGGCCCGGGCTTGTTGAACCCCCGTGCCATACCTGTCGGGGGGACGGGGGTGCTGGGGGTGCTGAAGGTGCCGGGGTGCCAGAGCTGACGGGGTGCCATACCTGCTGGTGGGGCCTGGAGGACCTGTGGGGCCACCCCCACTGCGGGTGCCCAGGCTGTGCGCAAGGGCTGCTCCTGCCCGGGCAGTCGGCACAGGTTGGCTGAGCCTGAAAGAGAGACAGGAGTGATGGGCGGCGGTCGTCGCCGCTCTTGCCCCCAAGCGCGTCCCCGCGGCTGCATGGGTCGGGCTCGGTCCCTACCTTGGGGGTAGAAGGTGTTGGGGAGCACAACGGGCTGCAGGAGCTGGGGCGCCGGTGGGCCCCGGGGGCCACGAGGTGGGAGCTGCCTTGGTGGCAGCGCCATGGTCCCTTCTGGCTGTTGGCTGCTAAGGACTCTCTGGCGTCTCCCGGGAGGGAATGTGGGGGCTCCCCGTGTTCCACCCCGCCCCAACAGCCTCCCCAGCCCCTCCTGGGGAGGGAAAGGGTTAAGGAGCCCTTAAGGGTGCCTTAAGGGTGCCCCCGGTCCCTACAGGCGTCTCTCGGCGGCTGTGGGTGTCTGTGCCTCTGGCTGGAAGCCTTGGCCCCTTCCCCGAGCTGAGCTATCCGCGGCGTTAGTGGCGCGTGGTGGAACGAGCCCCATGCCTGGAGTGCTGGCACGGAGGGTACGGGCTGTTCGGGTGGGCTGGGCAGGGCTGGCGAGGTGGAGGTGGCGCAGTAGATGTCGGCGATGCCGTGCTTGAGAGCCCCTGGGTGAGGCCTGGGGGGATGGAAACCAGAGCAGCTCTTGCACGGGGTGTCTGCTACCGGTGGCCCAGCCGGGGTGCCAGCACGGAGGAGTTCCTCTACAGGCAATTAGGAGAAACCTCTGGATGGGCAGCCCTGGTCCTTATGGCGGGTTTCAGCTTCCCCGCCATCAGCTGGGAATAGCGTACGGCTGTGACAAGCGGGTCTGGGACGTTCCTGAATTTAGTGGGAGAGAGCCTCTTGTCAGCCGTCTTCAGGGAGCCACGCAGGAAAGACGCCTTCCTGGACTTGCTCCTTGGGCATGGGGGAGGACTCGTGAGACATGGGGTGGTCTTGGCCACGGTGATCATGAAAGGCGCGAGTTTCAAAGTGTCCGTGTCAGGAGGAAAAAGGATGGCAGAGTTGCTCCCCTGCAGTTCAAGAGAGCACGCGTTGGCTCTTCAGGGAGGTACTTAGCAGAGTCCCCTGGGAATCTGCTGTCGAGGCGCAGGAGGTGGCGAGGGCGGGGCAGTCCTTAGGAAGCACCTTTGAGAAGCTCAGGAGCGGGCAATTGCCTGTGTTGGAAGCCAAGGGAGCAGAGCAGAAGAGCGGCTTGGCTGAACAGGGAGCTGCTGGCGGAGCTCCAGCGGAAAAAGCAATTGCACCATCTCTGGAATCAGGGTTAGGCTCCGCGGCAAGACGGCCGAGCCGTGGCTCATGTATGCGGGGAGAAGACACGCAAGGCCAAAGCTCAGGTAGAGTTGAAACCGGCCAGCGCCGTGTGTGAGAACGGGCAGGGGTTTTCAAGCACATTAGTAGCGAGAAGAGGTCTGAAGAAAACATTGGAGCGCTGCTTGATGACGGTGGCCACCTGACAGTGAGGGAGGAAGCAAAAGCGAGGGATTCAGTGCTTGGTTTGCCTCCCTCTTTAATCCTACTGGTAGACCTGGGGCTGGCCGGTCCCCTGAGCGGGAGGACCACGAGTGACTTTCCGTTTGTAGTCGCTGCTGAAAGCGTCAGGGAGCATGTGTATCAGCTGAACGTTTGCAAGTCCACGGGGCCTGGGTGGGATTGAGCCCTGAGTCACGGCTGAGGGAGCTGGTGGCTGTTATGGCAGCACCCCTCTTGATGACCCGGCAAAGCTCTTGGGAGTGCTGGTGGCCTGGGTGAAGCACTGGCTGGACGGCAGAGCTCAAAGTGTTGCAGCGAACGGGGCCACGTCGGGCTGGCGAGCGGTCACCGTCGACGTTCCTCAGGGCTCCATCCCAGGGCCAGGGCTCTTCCGTCTTTTGAGCCATGGTCGGGGTGCAGGGGTTGGGTGTCCCATGAGCAAGCTTGCTGACGATCCCAAACTGGGTGGTGCTGTTGAGTGTCCTGAGGGACGAGAGGCCTTGCAGAGGGGCCTCGAGAGGTTGGAGCGTCGGGCACTCATGAGCAGCATGAAACCGAGGCAGCGCAAGGGCGGTTTTCTGCCCCGGGGAGGGAGTAACGCTGGGCACCAGTCTAAACGGGGAGAGGGGTGGCTGGAGAGCAGCCCTGCACAAAGGGATGCGCGGGTGCTGCTCGGCAGGAGTCAGTGTGGACAATGCCCTTCCGAACAGGCTTTAAATTTTGGTCAGCCCTGAAGGTTGGGTTCGGGCCTTTTTCTGTTCTTCTGCTTTCCTCCTCCTCTCAAGCAGAAGAACTCTCTGTGGCCCTGAGCGCTGGGGGCGGTGGCGGTGCAGCTGCTCCAGGGGACGGGAGTTTTGGGGCAAGGACGATGCTCGGGGACAGGCGGCGTGCGAAGCGAGACGCAGCGCGGCAGCAGGAGGTGCGCCGGGCCGCGCCGACGCCGGCTGTGCCCGGCGGGGTGCAGAGCGGCTCCCACCGCCCCAGCGGCGTCCCTGGCAGTGCCCAAAGGAAGGGGCTTCTCCGCGCCGAGCCCCGGCGCTGGGGGACTGCCCCTACGGGGACCTCACCCTGCACCGTCTGCCAGCCGGGCCCGGAGAGGTGAGGCCGCTTCCCGAAGGCGCCGTTGGCTGCATTGGCCCCAGGTTGTGGAGCTCGGATGGGAAATGGGCGATAAAGAGAGGTGAGGTGTCCAGGCACTTTCTGGCTGGTGCGGTGAGTTGTTTTCTATTTTTTTTTCTTTTGGCTGATCGTATCAGTTTTGCCCCCCCGCTTCCTGCTCTGACGGCTGCCCCAGGCGCAGCCAGAGAAGGCCGGGAGGGTCCCCGCCCGGCCCGCAGCTCCCTCCCTCGCCCTTCTTGGGGTGATTTGGGGTCATTTTTCTGTGGCAGGGAGGCAAAGCTGGGCTCCGGAGCTGAGCGTGGTGGCACCCAGGGAAGGGCGTGACTGTCTTGAGGCTTCAAAGGGCTTTGACCGAGCCCTGGCCCCGCTGGAGGGGCCGCTGGTCGTGCTCAAGACGAAGGCCTTGCAGCCCTTGCTGTCGTGCGTGTGCGTCCCACCGCCGGCCCCCCAGGTTTTCCTGGTTTCAGCCAGGGTCGAGTTAATTTTCTTCACAGAAGCTGATGCGAGGCTGTTTTGGATTTGGGATGAGGAAATGTTGATAACGTGCTGCTGTTTTGAGCTTGTTGCTAAGTAGTCAAGCACAGTCCAGCTCCTCGTGCTGGCCTGCCAGCCAGAAGGTGAGGGTGCAGGGGAAGCTGGGAGGGGACACAGCCAGGACAGCTGACCCAGGCTGGCCAAAGGGATATTCCCTACTGTACAACGTCAAGCTCGGTCTATAAAGCTGGGACGAAGAAGAAGGAAGGGGTGGAGGGACGTTTGGAGTTACGGTGTCTGTCTTCGCAAGAAACCATTATGCGTGATGGAGCCCTGCTTCCCTGGACATGGCTGAAGCCCTGCCTGCCCATGGGAAGCAGTGAATGAGTTCCTTCTTTTGCTGTGCTTGTGTGCGCAGCTTTTGCTTTACCTATTAAACTGTCTTTACGTCAAACCATGAATTCCCTCACTTTTACTCTTCCGATTCTCTCCACCGTCCCACTGTGGGGGAGTGAGGGAGCGGCTGCGTGGTGCTTAGTTGCCGGCTGGGGTTAAACCACGACACAGGTCTGTCCTTGTCCCGGGGGCTCTGTGCTGCTTTCAGCGTGGGGCCGTGTGCGTGAGGCAGAGAAGCACCTGGGGGTGCTGGTTGACAGCCGGCTGAACATGAGCCAGCAGTGTGCCTAGGTGACCAAGGAGGCCAACAGCATCCTGGCCTGTATGAGCACTAGTGTGGCCAGCAGGAGTAGGGAAGTGATTGTGCCCCTGTACTCGGCACTGGTGAGGCCGCACCTCGAATACTGTGTTCAGTGTTGGGCCCCTCACTACAAGAAGGACGTTGAGATGCTGGAGCGTGTCCAGAGAAGGGCAACGGAGCTGGGGAGGGGTCTGGAGCACAAGTCTGATGAGGAGCAGCCGAGGGAACTGGGGGTGTTCAGTCTGGAGAAGAGGAGGCTGAGGGGAGACCTCATCGCTCTCTACAACTACCTGAGAGGGGGTTGTGGTGAGGTGGGTGTTGGTCCCTTCACCCACATAACTAGCTAGCGATGGGACAAGAGGAAATGGCCTCAAGTTGCACCAGGGGAGGTTCAGACTAGATATTAGGAAAAACTTCTTTCCTGAGAGAGTGGTCAAACATGGGAAGAGGCTGCCCATGGGGCTCGTGCAGTCACCATCACTGGACGTGTTCAAGAAGTGTGTAGACATGGCACTTTGCCACATGGTTTAGTGGGCATGGTGGTGTTGGGTTGATGGTTGGCCTTGATGGTCTTAAGGGTCTTTTCCAACATTAATGATTCTATGATTCAATGTTTCCCGGTGCCCCCCGCACTCCCTCACCCTCCCACACAGGCATGGAGCGGTTCAGGAGAAATGGCTTTTAATGGACAAAAACAAGAGAAGAGGACCCCCTGAATCTACTCTAACACCCCTCCGCCCCCCAAAGCACACCACCAACCCTCCGCCCACACCCCCACTCGGCCCACCTCCATCTCATCCCTGCCGTGGGTCTAATCCCCGCCCGCCACCCCCGTGCTGTCTGCCAGAGCCCTGCGCTTGCTGGGTGGCTCTGGCACGGTGCTCTCCCCGCTCCGCTTCTGGCCCCGCTGCTCTGCCATGGCAGGCTGCGACGGTGGCAGGTCGCTGCCCGCATCCCCCCACAGCTCCTGGGGCTCCATCCCGACGCTGTTGAGCGCTTCCAGGGTCAGGATGGCCTCGATGGTCTCATGGAAGCTGTCGTCGGGGCTGAGCAGCTCCTCGGGCAGCGAGGGCAAGGCGAAGTCGCAGAGTGGGCTGGCTGCACCGGTGCCCCCAGAGTCCCCAGGCGTGGGGACGCTGCCCGGATCACCCTGGCTGAGCCCCACCGTGTCCGAGGAGCAGCCAATGAGCCGTAGGGCCTCTTGGAGAAGCACGTCGTCGGACGCGTCAAGGTCAAGGGCCGGGTCCCCAAGGCCTTGGTTGTGGGGCTCAGCAGAGGGGCTGGGGGGGACGTCAACGCCTGGGGAGGTGGTGTTGCTGCCCAGGGGTGCCCCCGTGGGGGTGGCCATGCCAGAGGTCTTGACCTCTGCAGACCGACCGTCCACGGGCTGGTAGCCCGGGCTGGAAGGCGGCAGCTCCGGCGTGGCTGGGGCCACCGCTGTCCCCTCTGCACCAGTGCCATCCAGGTCCCCAGGCGTGGGAACACTGCTGGGCCCATCCAGGCTGCCCCCCACTGTGTCCGAGGAGCACCCAAAGAGCTCTAGGGCCTCTTTGAAAAGCATCTCCTCGGACACTCCAAGGTCAAGGGCTGGGTCCCCAAGGCCTTGGTTGTGGGGGGCAGCAGATGGGCTGGCGGGGACGTCAACGCCTGGGGAGGTGGTGTTGCTGCCCAGGGGTGCCCCCGTGGGGGTGGCCGTGCCAGAGGTCTTGATCTCTGCAGACCGACCGTCCTCGGGCTGGTAGCCCGGGCTGGACGGCGGCAGCTCCGGCGTGGCTGGGGCCACCGCTGTCACCTCTCTGCCAGTGCCATCCGGGTCCCCAGGCGTGGGAACACTGCTGGGCCCATCCAGGCTGCCCCCCACTGTGTCCGAGGAGCACCCAAAGAGCCGTAGGGCCTCTTTGAGAAGCATCTCCTCGGACACTTCAACTTCAAGGGCCGGGTCCCCAACGCCTTGGTTGTGGGGGGCAGCAGATGGGCTGGGGGGGACGCCACTGCCCGGGGGGATGATGTTGCTGCCTAGGAGTGGCCCTGCGATGGTGACCATGCCGGAGGTGTTGGTCTGTGCCGGCTGCTGCACCATGTGCTGGTTGCTGGGGACAAGCGTCAGCAGCACCGTGGGGGCTGGGGCCACCACTGTCCCCTCATGGGTGTAGGGGATGACCTGCTGCTGCACTTGGCCCTGGGGCATCCCTGGCGCTGCCCAGGCCAGGGGGGTCCCCCAGTCCCTGGGGCCCCGCAGGGCCACGCCCGGCAGAGAAGCGGCGCCGTGGCCAAGCGTGGATGTGGCCGGCAGAGGCAGGATGGTGCTCGTCCACTCGATGTGGAAGGCCCGGGGGTCAAAGTAGCAGCCGCATGGAGCCATCTGCAGACCTGCGAGGGGGAGAGGGAGCCGTGCTGGGCCATGGGGACCCTCCCGGGGCACCCGCCGAGCCGGCCCCGATGGCCGACGTCCCCCGGCTCTGCGCCAGGCACGTGGGCAGGCTGTGGCCGGGCTGTTCCCCGTGGGGTGAGGTGCTGTGCTGGCGGGACGGGGTGGCACATTGCGGAGGAGACTCACTTCTAGGAGGGGAAAGGGGAGAGATGACCCCCGGTATTTGGGAAATTCTCTGGAGATGGGATTTACCGGGCAGGCATCAGCCAGGCGAGGGCAGGGGCGCTGGCCCGGGCTTGCTGAACCCCCGTGCCATACCTGTCGGGGGGACGGGGGTGCTGGGGGTGCTGAAGGTGCCGGGGTGCCAGAGCTGACGGGGTGCCATACCTGCTGGTGGGGCCTGGAGGACCTGTGGGGCCACCCCCACTGCGGGTGCCCAGGCTGTGCGCAAGGGCTGCTCCTGCCCGGGCAGTCGGCACAGGTTGGCTGAGCCTGAAAGAGAGACAGGAGTGATGGGCGGCGGTCGTCGCCGCTCTTGCCCCCAAGCGCGTCCCCGCGGCTGCATGGGTCGGGCTCGGTCCCTACCTTGGGGGTAGAAGGTGTTGGGGAGCACAACGGGCTGCAGGAGCTGGGGCGCCGGTGGGCCCCGGGGGCCACGAGGTGGGAGCTGCCTTGGTGGCAGCGCCATGGTCCCTTCTGGCTGTTGGCTGCTAAGGACTCTCTGGCGTCTCCCGGGAGGGAATGTGGGGGCTCCCCGTGTTCCGCCCCGCCCCAACAGCCTCCCCAGCCCCTCCTGGGGAGGGAAAGGGTTAAGGAGCCCTTAAGGGTGCCTTAAGGGTGCCCCCGGTCCCTACAGGCGTCTCTCGGCGGCTGTGGGTGTCTGTGCCTCTGGCTGGAAGCCTTGGCCCCTTCCCCGAGCTGAGCTATCCGCGGCGTTAGTGGCGCGTGGTGGAACGAGCCCCATGCCTGGAGTGCTGGCACGGAGGGTACGGGCTGTTCGGGTGGGCTGGGCAGGGCTGGCGAGGTGGAGGTGGCGCAGTAGATGTCGGCGATGCCGTGCTTGAGAGCCCCTGGGTGAGGCCTGGGGGGATGGAAACCAGAGCAGCTCTTGCACGGGGTGTCTGCTACCGGTGGCCCAGCCGGGGTGCCAGCACGGAGGAGTTCCTCTACAGGCAATTAGGAGAAACCTCTGGATGGGCAGCCCTGGTCCTTATGGCGGGTTTCAGCTTCCCCGCCATCAGCTGGGAATAGCGTATGGCTGTGACAAGCGGGTCTGGGACGTTCCTGAATTTAGTGGGAGAGAGCCTCTTGTCAGCAGTCTTCAGGGAGCCACGCAGGAAAGACGCCTTCCTGGACTTGCTCCTTGGGCATGGGGGAGGACTCGTGAGACATGGGGTGGTCTTGGCCACGGTGATCATGAAAGGCGCGAGTTTCAAAGTGTCCGTGTCAGGAGGAAAAAGGATGGCAGAGTTGCTCCCCTGCAGTTCAAGAGAGCACGCGTTGGCTCTTCAGGGAGGTACTTAGCAGAGTCCCCTGGGAATCTGCTGTCGAGGCGCAGGAGGTGGCGAGGGCGGGGCAGTCCTTAGGAAGCACCTTTGAGAAGCTCAGGAGCGGGCAATTGCCTGTGCTGGAAGCCAAGGGAGCAGAGCAGAAGAGCGGCTTGGCTGAACAGGGAGCTGCTGGCGGAGCTCCAGCGGAAAAAGCAATTGCACCATCTCTGGAATCAGGGTTAGGCTCCGCGGCAAGACGGCCGAGCCGTGGCTCATGTATGCGGGGAGAAGACACGCAAGGCCAAAGCTCAGGTAGAGTTGAAACCGGCCAGCGCCGTGTGTGAGAACGGGCAGGGGTTTTCAAGCACATTAGTAGCGAGAAGAGGTCTGAAGAAAACATTGGAGCGCTGCTTGATGACGGTGGCCACCTGACAGTGAGGGAGGAAGCAAAAGCGAGGGATTCAGTGCTTGGTTTGCCTCCCTCTTTAATCCTACTGGTAGACCTGGGGCTGGCCGGTCCCCTGAGCGGGAGGACCACGAGTGACTTTCCGTTTGTAGTCGCTGCTGAAAGCGTCAGGGAGCATGTGTATCAGCTGAACGTTTGCAAGTCCACGGGGCCTGGGTGGGATTGAGCCCTGAGTCACGGCTGAGGGAGCTGGTGGCTGTTATGGCAGCACCCCTCTTGATGACCCGGCAAAGCTCTTGGGAGTGCTGGTGGCCTGGGTGAAGCACTGGCTGGACGGCAGAGCTCAAAGTGTTGCAGCGAACGGGGCCACGTCGGGCTGGCGAGCGGTCACCGTCGACGTTCCTCAGGGCTCCATCCCAGGGCCAGGGCTCTTCCGTATTTTGATCCATGGTCGGGGTGCAGGGGTTGGGTGTCCCATGAGCAAGCTTGCTGACGATCCCAAACTGGGTGGTGCTGTTGAGTGTCCTGAGGGACGAGAGGCCTTGCAGAGGGGCCTCGAGAGGTTGGAGCGTCGGGCACTCATGAGCAGCATGAAACCGAGGCAGCGCAAGGGCGGTTTTCTGCCCCGGGGAGGGAGTAACGCTGGGCACCAGTCTAAACGGGGAGAGGGGTGGCTGGAGAGCAGCCCTGCACAAAGGGATGCGCGGGTGCTGCTCGGCAGGAGTCAGTGTGGACAATGCCCTTCCGAACAGGCTTTAAATTTTGGTCAGCCCTGAAGGTTGGGTTCGGGCCTTTTTCTGTTCTTCTGCTTTCCTCCTCCTCTCAAGCAGAAGAACTCTCTGTGGCCCTGAGCGCTGGGGGCGGTGGCGGTGCAGCTGCTCCAGGGGACGGGAGTTTTGGGGCAAGGACGATGCTCGGGGACAGGCGGCGTGCGAAGCGAGACGCAGCGCGGCAGCAGGAGGTGCGCCGGGCCGCGCCGACGCCGGCTGTGCCCGGCGGGGTGCAGAGCGGCTCCCACCGCCCCAGCGGCGTCCCTGGCAGTGCCCAAAGGAAGGGGCTTCTCCGCGCCGAGCCCCGGCGCTGGGGGACTGCCCCTACGGGGACCTCACCCTGCACCGTCTGCCAGCCGGGCCCGGAGAGGTGAGGCCGCTTCCCGAAGGCGCCGTTGGCTGCATTGGCCCCAGGTTGTGGAGCTCGGATGGGAAATGGGCGATAAAGAGAGGTGAGGTGTCCAGGCGCTTTCTGGCTGGTGCGGTGAGTTGTTTTCTATTTTTTTTTCTTTTGGCTGATCGTATCAGTTTTGCCCCCCCGCTTCCTGCTCTGACGGCTGCCCCAGGCGCAGCCAGAGAAGGCCGGGAGGGTCCCCGCCCGGCCCGCAGCTCCCTCCCTCGCCCTTCTTGGGGTGATTTGGGGTCATTTTTCTGTGGCAGGGAGGCAAAGCTGGGCTCCGGAGCTGAGCGCGGTGGCACCCAGGGAAGGGCGTGACTGTCTTGAGGCTTCAAAGGGCTTTGACCGAGCCCTGGCCCCGCTGGAGGGGCCGCTGGTCGTGCTCAAGACGAAGGCCTTGCAGCCCTTGCTGTCGTGCGTGTGCGTCCCACCGCCGGCCCCCCAGGTTTTCCTGGTTTCAGCCAGGGTCGAGTTAATTTTCTTCACAGAAGCTGATGCGAGGCTGTTTTGGATTTGGGATGAGGAAATGTTGATAACGTGCTGCTGTTTTGAGCTTGTTGCTAAGTAGTCAAGCACAGTCCAGCTCCTCGTGCTGGCCTGCCAGCCAGAAGGTGAGGGTGCAGGGGAAGCTGGGAGGGGACACAGCCAGGACAGCTGACCCAGGCTGGCCAAAGGGATATTCCCTACTGTACAACGTCATGCTCGGTCTATAAAGCTGGGACGAAGAAGAAGGAAGGGGTGGAGGGACGTTTGGAGTTACGGTGTCTGTCTTCGCAAGAAACCATTATGCGTGATGGAGCCCTGCTTCCCTGGACATGGCTGAAGCCCTGCCTGCCCATGGGAAGCAGTGAATGAGTTCCTTCTTTTGCTGTGCTTGTGTGCGCAGCTTTTGCTTTACCTATTAAACTGTCTTTACGTCAAACCATGAATTCCCTCACTTTTACTCTTCCGATTCTCTCCACCGTCCCACTGTGGGGGAGTGAGCGAGCGGCTGCGTGGTGCTTAGTTGCCGGCTGGGGTTAAACCACGACACAGGTCTGTCCTTGTCCCGGGGGCTCTGTGCTGCTTTCAGCGTGGGGCCGTGTGCGTGAGGCAGAGAAGCACCTGGGGGTGCTGGTTGACAGCCGGCTGAACATGAGCCAGCAGTGTGCCTAGGTGACCAAGGAGGCCAACAGCATCCTGGCCTGTATGAGCACTAGTGTGGCCAGCAGGAGTAGGGAAGTGATTGTGCCCCTGTACTCGGCACTGGTGAGGCCGCACCTCGAATACTGTGTTCAGTGTTGGGCCCCTCACTACAAGAAGGACGTTGAGATGCTGGAGCGTGTCCAGAGAAGGGCAACGGAGCTGGGGAGGGGTCTGGAGCACAAGTCTGATGAGGAGCAGCCGAGGGAACTGGGGGTGTTCAGTCTGGAGAAGAGGAGGCTGAGGGGAGACCTCATCGCTCTCTACAACTACCTGAGAGGGGGTTGTGGTGAGGTGGGTGTTGGTCCCTTCACCCACATAACTAGCTAGCGATGGGACAAGAGGAAATGGCCTCAAGTTGCACCAGGGGAGGTTCAGACTAGATATTAGGAAAAACTTCTTTCCTGAGAGAGTGGTCAAACATGGGAAGAGGCTGCCCATGGGGCTCGTGCAGTCACCATCACTGGACGTGTTCAAGAAGTGTGTAGACATGGCACTTTGCCACATGGTTTAGTGGGCATGGTGGTGTTGGGTTGATGGTTGGCCTTGATGGTCTTAAGGGTCTTTTCCAACATTAATGATTCTATGATTCAATGTTTCCCGGTGCCCCCCGCACTCCCTCACCCTCCCACACAGGCATGGAGCGGTTCAGGAGAAATGGCTTTTAATGGACAAAAACAAGAGAAGAGGACCCCCTGAATCTACTCTAACACCCCTCCGCCCCCCAAAGCACACCACCAACCCTCCGCCCACACCCCCACTCGGCCCACCTCCATCTCATCCCTGCCGTGGGTCTAATCCCCGCCCGCCACCCCCGTGCTGTCTGCCAGAGCCCTGCGCTTGCTGGGTGGCTCTGGCACGGTGCTCTCCCCGCTCCGCTTCTGGCCCCGCTGCTCTGCCATGGCAGGCTGCGACGGTGGCAGGTCGCTGCCCGCATCCCCCCACAGCTCCTGGGGCTCCATCCCGACGCTGTTGAGCGCTTCCAGGGTCAGGATGGCCTCGATGGTCTCATGGAAGCTGTCGTCGGGGCTGAGCAGCTCCTCGGGCAGCGAGGGCAAGGCGAAGTCGCAGAGTGGGCTGGCTGCACCGGTGCCCCCAGAGTCCCCAGGCGTGGGGACGCTGCCCGGATCACCCTGGCTGAGCCCCACCGTGTCCGAGGAGCAGCCAATGAGCCGTAGGGCCTCTTGGAGAAGCACGTCGTCGGACGCGTCAAGGTCAAGGGCCGGGTCCCCAAGGCCTTGGTTGTGGGGCTCAGCAGAGGGGCTGGGGGGGACGTCAACGCCTGGGGAGGTGGTGTTGCTGCCCAGGGGTGCCCCCGTGGGGGTGGCCATGCCAGAGGTCTTGACCTCTGCAGACCGACCGTCCACGGGCTGGTAGCCCGGGCTGGAAGGCGGCAGCTCCGGCGTGGCTGGGGCCACCGCTGTCCCCTCTGCACCAGTGCCATCCAGGTCCCCAGGCGTGGGAACACTGCTGGGCCCATCCAGGCTGCCCCCCACTGTGTCCGAGGAGCACCCAAAGAGCTCTAGGGCCTCTTTGAAAAGCATCTCCTCGGACACTCCAAGGTCGAGGGCTGGGTCCCCAAGGCCTTGGTTGTGGGGGGCAGCAGATGGGCTGGCGGGGACGTCAACGCCTGGGGAGGTGGTGTTGCTGCCCAGGGGTGCCCCCGTGGGGGTGGCCGTGCCAGAGGTCTTGATCTCTGCAGACCGACCGTCCTCGGGCTGGTAGCCCGGGCTGGACGGCGGCAGCTCCGGCGTGGCTGGGGCCACCGCTGTCACCTCTCTGCCAGTGCCATCCGGGTCCCCAGGCGTGGGAACACTGCTGGGCCCATCCAGGCTGCCCCCCACTGTGTCCGAGGAGCACCCAAAGAGCCGTAGGGCCTCTTTGAGAAGCATCTCCTCGGACACTTCAACTTCAAGGGCCGGGTCCCCAACGCCTTGGTTGTGGGGGGCAGCAGATGGGCTGGGGGGGACGCCACTGCCCGGGGGGATGATGTTGCTGCCTAGGAGTGCCCCTGCGATGGTGACCATGCCGGAGGTGTTGGTCTGTGCCGGCTGCTGCACCATGTGCTGGTTGCTGGGGACAAGCGTCAGCAGCACCGTGGGGGCTGGGGCCACCACTGTCCCCTCATGGGTGTAGGGGATGACCTGCTGCTGCACTTGGCCCTGGGGCATCCCTGGCGCTGCCCAGGCCAGGGGGGTCCCCCAGTCCCTGGGGCCCCGCAGGGCCGCGCCCGGCAGAGAAGCGGCGCCGTGGCCAAGCGTGGATGTGGCCGGCAGAGGCAGGATGGTGCTCGTCCACTCGATGTGGAAGGCCCGGGGGTCAAAGTAGCAGCCGCATGGAGCCATCTGCAGACCTGCGAGGGGGAGAGGGAGCCGTGCTGGGCCATGGGGACCCTCCCGGGGCACCCGCCGAGCCGGCCCCGATGGCCGACGTCCCCCGGCTCTGCGCCAGGCACGTGGGCAGGCTGTGGCCGGGCTGTTCCCCGTGGGGTGAGGTGCTGTGCTGGCGGGACGGGGTGGCACATTGCGGAGGAGACTCACTTCTAGGAGGGGAAAGGGGAGAGATGACCCCCGGTATTTGGGAAATTCTCTGGAGATGGGATTTACCGGGCAGGCATCAGCCAGGCGAGGGCAGGGGCGCTGGCCCGGGCTTGCTGAACCCCCGTGCCATACCTGTCGGGGGGACGGGGGTGCTGGGGGTGCTGAAGGTGCCGGGGTGCCAGAGCTGACGGGGTGCCATACCTGCTGGTGGGGCCTGGAGGACCTGTGGGGCCACCCCCACTGCGGGTGCCCAGGCTGTGCGCAAGGGCTGCTCCTGCCCGGGCAGTCGGCACAGGTTGGCTGAGCCTGAAAGAGAGACAGGAGTGATGGGCGGCGGTCGTCGCCGCTCTTGCCCCCAAGCGCGTCCCCGCGGCTGCATGGGTCGGGCTCGGTCCCTACCTTGGGGGTAGAAGGTGTTGGGGAGCACAACGGGCTGCAGGAGCTGGGGCGCCGGTGGGCCCCGGGGGCCACGAGGTGGGAGCTGCCTTGGTGGCAGCGCCATGGTCCCTTCTGGCTGTTGGCTGCTAAGGACTCTCTGGCGTCTCCCGGGAGGGAATGTGGGGGCTCCCCGTGTTCCGCCCCGCCCCAACAGCCTCCCCAGCCCCTCCTGGGGAGGGAAAGGGTTAAGGAGCCCTTAAGGGTGCCTTAAGGGTGCCCCCGGTCCCTACAGGCGTCTCTCGGCGGCTGTGGGTGTCTGTGCCTCTGGCTGGAAGCCTTGGCCCCTTCCCCGAGCTGAGCTATCCGCGGCGTTAGTGGCGCGTGGTGGAACGAGCCCCATGCCTGGAGTGCTGGCACGGAGGGTACGGGCTGTTCGGGTGGGCTGGGCAGGGCTGGCGAGGTGGAGGTGGCGCAGTAGATGTCGGCGATGCCGTGCTTGAGAGCCCCTGGGTGAGGCCTGGGGGGATGGAAACCAGAGCAGCTCTTGCACGGGGTGTCTGCTACCGGTGGCCCAGCCGGGGTGCCAGCACGGAGGAGTTCCTCTACAGGCAATTAGGAGAAACCTCTGGATGGGCAGCCCTGGTCCTTATGGCGGGTTTCAGCTTCCCCGCCATCAGCTGGGAATAGCGTATGGCTGTGACAAGCGGGTCTGGGACGTTCCTGAATTTAGTGGGAGAGAGCCTCTTGTCAGCAGTCTTCAGGGAGCCACGCAGGAAAGACGCCTTCCTGGACTTGCTCCTTGGGCATGGGGGAGGACTCGTGAGACATGGGGTGGTCTTGGCCACGGTGATCATGAAAGGCGCGAGTTTCAAAGTGTCCGTGTCAGGAGGAAAAAGGATGGCAGAGTTGCTCCCCTGCAGTTCAAGAGAGCACGCGTTGGCTCTTCAGGGAGGTACTTAGCAGAGTCCCCTGGGAATCTGCTGTCGAGGCGCAGGAGGTGGCGAGGGCGGGGCAGTCCTTAGGAAGCACCTTTGAGAAGCTCAGGAGCGGGCAATTGCCTGTGCTGGAAGCCAAGGGAGCAGAGCAGAAGAGCGGCTTGGCTGAACAGGGAGCTGCTGGCGGAGCTCCAGCGGAAAAAGCAATTGCACCATCTCTGGAATCAGGGTTAGGCTCCGCGGCAAGACGGCCGAGCCGTGGCTCATGTATGCGGGGAGAAGACACGCAAGGCCAAAGCTCAGGTAGAGTTGAAACCGGCCAGCGCCGTGTGTGAGAACGGGCAGGGGTTTTCAAGCACATTAGTAGCGAGAAGAGGTCTGAAGAAAACATTGGAGCGCTGCTTGATGACGGTGGCCACCTGACAGTGAGGGAGGAAGCAAAAGCGAGGGATTCAGTGCTTGGTTTGCCTCCCTCTTTAATCCTACTGGTAGACCTGGGGCTGGCCGGTCCCCTGAGCGGGAGGACCACGAGTGACTTTCCGTTTGTAGTCGCTGCTGAAAGCGTCAGGGAGCATGTGTATCAGCTGAACGTTTGCAAGTCCACGGGGCCTGGGTGGGATTGAGCCCTGAGTCACGGCTGAGGGAGCTGGTGGCTGTTATGGCAGCACCCCTCTTGATGACCCGGCAAAGCTCTTGGGAGTGCTGGTGGCCTGGGTGAAGCACTGGCTGGACGGCAGAGCTCAAAGTGTTGCAGCGAACGGGGCCACGTCGGGCTGGCGAGCGGTCACCGTCGACGTTCCTCAGGGCTCCATCCCAGGGCCAGGGCTCTTCCGTATTTTGATCCATGGTCGGGGTGCAGGGGTTGGGTGTCCCATGAGCAAGCTTGCTGACGATCCCAAACTGGGTGGTGCTGTTGAGTGTCCTGAGGGACGAGAGGCCTTGCAGAGGGGCCTCGAGAGGTTGGAGCGTCGGGCACTCATGAGCAGCATGAAACCGAGGCAGCGCAAGGGCGGTTTTCTGCCCCGGGGAGGGAGTAACGCTGGGCACCAGTCTAAACGGGGAGAGGGGTGGCTGGAGAGCAGCCCTGCACAAAGGGATGCGCGGGTGCTGCTCGGCAGGAGTCAGTGTGGACAATGCCCTTCCGAACAGGCTTTAAATTTTGGTCAGCCCTGAAGGTTGGGTTCGGGCCTTTTTCTGTTCTTCTGCTTTCCTCCTCCTCTCAAGCAGAAGAACTCTCTGTGGCCCTGAGCGCTGGGGGCGGTGGCGGTGCAGCTGCTCCAGGGGACGGGAGTTTTGGGGCAAGGACGATGCTCGGGGACAGGCGGCGTGCGAAGCGAGACGCAGCGCGGCAGCAGGAGGTGCGCCGGGCCGCGCCGACGCCGGCTGTGCCCGGCGGGGTGCAGAGCGGCTCCCACCGCCCCAGCGGCGTCCCTGGCAGTGCCCAAAGGAAGGGGCTTCTCCGCGCCGAGCCCCGGCGCTGGGGGACTGCCCCTACGGGGACCTCACCCTGCACCGTCTGCCAGCCGGGCCCGGAGAGGTGAGGCCGCTTCCCGAAGGCGCCGTTGGCTGCATTGGCCCCAGGTTGTGGAGCTCGGATGGGAAATGGGCGATAAAGAGAGGTGAGGTGTCCAGGCGCTTTCTGGCTGGTGCGGTGAGTTGTTTTCTATTTTTTTTTCTTTTGGCTGATCGTATCAGTTTTGCCCCCCCGCTTCCTGCTCTGACGGCTGCCCCAGGCGCAGCCAGAGAAGGCCGGGAGGGTCCCCGCCCGGCCCGCAGCTCCCTCCCTCGCCCTTCTTGGGGTGATTTGGGGTCATTTTTCTGTGGCAGGGAGGCAAAGCTGGGCTCCGGAGCTGAGCGCGGTGGCACCCAGGGAAGGGCGTGACTGTCTTGAGGCTTCAAAGGGCTTTGACCGAGCCCTGGCCCCGCTGGAGGGGCCGCTGGTCGTGCTCAAGACGAAGGCCTTGCAGCCCTTGCTGTCGTGCGTGTGCGTCCCACCGCCGGCCCCCCAGGTTTTCCTGGTTTCAGCCAGGGTCGAGTTAATTTTCTTCACAGAAGCTGATGCGAGGCTGTTTTGGATTTGGGATGAGGAAATGTTGATAACGTGCTGCTGTTTTGAGCTTGTTGCTAAGTAGTCAAGCACAGTCCAGCTCCTCGTGCTGGCCTGCCAGCCAGAAGGTGAGGGTGCAGGGGAAGCTGGGAGGGGACACAGCCAGGACAGCTGACCCAGGCTGGCCAAAGGGATATTCCCTACTGTACAACGTCATGCTCGGTCTATAAAGCTGGGACGAAGAAGAAGGAAGGGGTGGAGGGACGTTTGGAGTTACGGTGTCTGTCTTCGCAAGAAACCATTATGCGTGATGGAGCCCTGCTTCCCTGGACATGGCTGAAGCCCTGCCTGCCCATGGGAAGCAGTGAATGAGTTCCTTCTTTTGCTGTGCTTGTGTGCGCAGCTTTTGCTTTACCTATTAAACTGTCTTTACGTCAAACCATGAATTCCCTCACTTTTACTCTTCCGATTCTCTCCACCGTCCCACTGTGGGGGAGTGAGCGAGCGGCTGCGTGGTGCTTAGTTGCCGGCTGGGGTTAAACCACGACACAGGTCTGTCCTTGTCCCGGGGGCTCTGTGCTGCTTTCAGCGTGGGGCCGTGTGCGTGAGGCAGAGAAGCACCTGGGGGTGCTGGTTGACAGCCGGCTGAACATGAGCCAGCAGTGTGCCTAGGTGACCAAGGAGGCCAACAGCATCCTGGCCTGTATGAGCACTAGTGTGGCCAGCAGGAGTAGGGAAGTGATTGTGCCCCTGTACTCGGCACTGGTGAGGCCGCACCTCGAATACTGTGTTCAGTGTTGGGCCCCTCACTACAAGAAGGACGTTGAGATGCTGGAGCGTGTCCAGAGAAGGGCAACGGAGCTGGGGAGGGGTCTGGAGCACAAGTCTGATGAGGAGCAGCCGAGGGAACTGGGGGTGTTCAGTCTGGAGAAGAGGAGGCTGAGGGGAGACCTCATCGCTCTCTACAACTACCTGAGAGGGGGTTGTGGTGAGGTGGGTGTTGGTCCCTTCACCCACATAACTAGCTAGCGATGGGACAAGAGGAAATGGCCTCAAGTTGCACCAGGGGAGGTTCAGACTAGATATTAGGAAAAACTTCTTTCCTGAGAGAGTGGTCAAACATGGGAAGAGGCTGCCCATGGGGCTCGTGCAGTCACCATCACTGGACGTGTTCAAGAAGTGTGTAGACATGGCACTTTGCCACATGGTTTAGTGGGCATGGTGGTGTTGGGTTGATGGTTGGCCTTGATGGTCTTAAGGGTCTTTTCCAACATTAATGATTCTATGATTCAATGTTTCCCGGTGCCCCCCGCACTCCCTCACCCTCCCACACAGGCATGGAGCGGTTCAGGAGAAATGGCTTTTAATGGACAAAAACAAGAGAAGAGGACCCCCTGAATCTACTCTAACACCCCTCCGCCCCCCAAAGCACACCACCAACCCTCCGCCCACACCCCCACTCGGCCCACCTCCATCTCATCCCTGCCGTGGGTCTAATCCCCGCCCGCCACCCCCGTGCTGTCTGCCAGAGCCCTGCGCTTGCTGGGTGGCTCTGGCACGGTGCTCTCCCCGCTCCGCTTCTGGCCCCGCTGCTCTGCCATGGCAGGCTGCGACGGTGGCAGGTCGCTGCCCGCATCCCCCCACAGCTCCTGGGGCTCCATCCCGACGCTGTTGAGCGCTTCCAGGGTCAGGATGGCCTCGATGGTCTCATGGAAGCTGTCGTCGGGGCTGAGCAGCTCCTCGGGCAGCGAGGGCAAGGCGAAGTCGCAGAGTGGGCTGGCTGCACCGGTGCCCCCAGAGTCCCCAGGCGTGGGGACGCTGCCCGGATCACCCTGGCTGAGCCCCACCGTGTCCGAGGAGCAGCCAATGAGCCGTAGGGCCTCTTGGAGAAGCACGTCGTCGGACGCGTCAAGGTCAAGGGCCGGGTCCCCAAGGCCTTGGTTGTGGGGCTCAGCAGAGGGGCTGGGGGGGACGTCAACGCCTGGGGAGGTGGTGTTGCTGCCCAGGGGTGCCCCCGTGGGGGTGGCCATGCCAGAGGTCTTGACCTCTGCAGACCGACCGTCCACGGGCTGGTAGCCCGGGCTGGAAGGCGGCAGCTCCGGCGTGGCTGGGGCCACCGCTGTCCCCTCTGCACCAGTGCCATCCAGGTCCCCAGGCGTGGGAACACTGCTGGGCCCATCCAGGCTGCCCCCCACTGTGTCCGAGGAGCACCCAAAGAGCTCTAGGGCCTCTTTGAAAAGCATCTCCTCGGACACTCCAAGGTCGAGGGCTGGGTCCCCAAGGCCTTGGTTGTGGGGGGCAGCAGATGGGCTGGCGGGGACGTCAACGCCTGGGGAGGTGGTGTTGCTGCCCAGGGGTGCCCCCGTGGGGGTGGCCGTGCCAGAGGTCTTGATCTCTGCAGACCGACCGTCCTCGGGCTGGTAGCCCGGGCTGGACGGCGGCAGCTCCGGCGTGGCTGGGGCCACCGCTGTCACCTCTCTGCCAGTGCCATCCGGGTCCCCAGGCGTGGGAACACTGCTGGGCCCATCCAGGCTGCCCCCCACTGTGTCCGAGGAGCACCCAAAGAGCCGTAGGGCCTCTTTGAGAAGCATCTCCTCGGACACTTCAACTTCAAGGGCCGGGTCCCCAACGCCTTGGTTGTGGGGGGCAGCAGATGGGCTGGGGGGGACGCCACTGCCCGGGGGGATGATGTTGCTGCCTAGGAGTGCCCCTGCGATGGTGACCATGCCGGAGGTGTTGGTCTGTGCCGGCTGCTGCACCATGTGCTGGTTGCTGGGGACAAGCGTCAGCAGCACCGTGGGGGCTGGGGCCACCACTGTCCCCTCATGGGTGTAGGGGATGACCTGCTGCTGCACTTGGCCCTGGGGCATCCCTGGCGCTGCCCAGGCCAGGGGGGTCCCCCAGTCCCTGGGGCCCCGCAGGGCCGCGCCCGGCAGAGAAGCGGCGCCGTGGCCAAGCGTGGATGTGGCCGGCAGAGGCAGGATGGTGCTCGTCCACTCGATGTGGAAGGCCCGGGGGTCAAAGTAGCAGCCGCATGGAGCCATCTGCAGACCTGCGAGGGGGAGAGGGAGCCGTGCTGGGCCATGGGGACCCTCCCGGGGCACCCGCCGAGCCGGCCCCGATGGCCGACGTCCCCCGGCTCTGCGCCAGGCACGTGGGCAGGCTGTGGCCGGGCTGTTCCCCGTGGGGTGAGGTGCTGTGCTGGCGGGACGGGGTGGCACATTGCGGAGGAGACTCACTTCTAGGAGGGGAAAGGGGAGAGATGACCCCCGGTATTTGGGAAATTCTCTGGAGATGGGATTTACCGGGCAGGCATCAGCCAGGCGAGGGCAGGGGCGCTGGCCCGGGCTTGCTGAACCCCCGTGCCATACCTGTCGGGGGGACGGGGGTGCTGGGGGTGCTGAAGGTGCCGGGGTGCCAGAGCTGACGGGGTGCCATACCTGCTGGTGGGGCCTGGAGGACCTGTGGGGCCACCCCCACTGCGGGTGCCCAGGCTGTGCGCAAGGGCTGCTCCTGCCCGGGCAGTCGGCACAGGTTGGCTGAGCCTGAAAGAGAGACAGGAGTGATGGGCGGCGGTCGTCGCCGCTCTTGCCCCCAAGCGCGTCCCCGCGGCTGCATGGGTCGGGCTCGGTCCCTACCTTGGGGGTAGAAGGTGTTGGGGAGCACAACGGGCTGCAGGAGCTGGGGCGCCGGTGGGCCCCGGGGGCCACGAGGTGGGAGCTGCCTTGGTGGCAGCGCCATGGTCCCTTCTGGCTGTTGGCTGCTAAGGACTCTCTGGCGTCTCCCGGGAGGGAATGTGGGGGCTCCCCGTGTTCCGCCCCGCCCCAACAGCCTCCCCAGCCCCTCCTGGGGAGGGAAAGGGTTAAGGAGCCCTTAAGGGTGCCTTAAGGGTGCCCCCGGTCCCTACAGGCGTCTCTCGGCGGCTGTGGGTGTCTGTGCCTCTGGCTGGAAGCCTTGGCCCCTTCCCCGAGCTGAGCTATCCGCGGCGTTAGTGGCGCGTGGTGGAACGAGCCCCATGCCTGGAGTGCTGGCACGGAGGGTACGGGCTGTTCGGGTGGGCTGGGCAGGGCTGGCGAGGTGGAGGTGGCGCAGTAGATGTCGGCGATGCCGTGCTTGAGAGCCCCTGGGTGAGGCCTGGGGGGATGGAAACCAGAGCAGCTCTTGCACGGGGTGTCTGCTACCGGTGGCCCAGCCGGGGTGCCAGCACGGAGGAGTTCCTCTACAGGCAATTAGGAGAAACCTCTGGATGGGCAGCCCTGGTCCTTATGGCGGGTTTCAGCTTCCCCGCCATCAGCTGGGAATAGCGTATGGCTGTGACAAGCGGGTCTGGGACGTTCCTGAATTTAGTGGGAGAGAGCCTCTTGTCAGCAGTCTTCAGGGAGTCACGCAGGAAAGACGCCTTCCTGGACTTGCTCCTTGGGCATGGGGGAGGACTCGTGAGACATGGGGTGGTCTTGGCCACGGTGATCATGAAAGGCGCGAGTTTCAAAGTGTCCGTGTCAGGAGGAAAAAGGATGGCAGAGTTGCTCCCCTGCAGTTCAAGAGAGCACGCGTTGGCTCTTCAGGGAGGTACTTAGCAGAGTCCCCTGGGAATCTGCTGTCGAGGCGCAGGAGGTGGCGAGGGCGGGGCAGTCCTTAGGAAGCACCTTTGAGAAGCTCAGGAGCGGGCAATTGCCTGTGTTGGAAGCCAAGGGAGCAGAGCAGAAGAGCGGCTTGGCTGAACAGGGAGCTGCTGGCGGAGCTCCAGCGGAAAAAGCAATTGCACCATCTCTGGAATCAGGGTTAGGCTCCGCGGCAAGACGGCCGAGCCGTGGCTCATGTATGCGGGGAGAAGACACGCAAGGCCAAAGCTCAGGTAGAGTTGAAACCGGCCAGCGCCGTGTGTGAGAACGGGCAGGGGTTTTCAAGCACATTAGTAGCGAGAAGAGGTCTGAAGAAAACATTGGAGCGCTGCTTGATGACGGTGGCCACCTGACAGTGAGGGAGGAAGCAAAAGCGAGGGATTCAGTGCTTGGTTTGCCTCCCTCTTTAATCCTACTGGTAGACCTGGGGCTGGCCGGTCCCCTGAGCGGGAGGACCACGAGTGACTTTCCGTTTGTAGTCGCTGCTGAAAGCGTCAGGGAGCATGTGTATCAGCTGAACGTTTGCAAGTCCACGGGGCCTGGGTGGGATTGAGCCCTGAGTCACGGCTGAGGGAGCTGGTGGCTGTTATGGCAGCACCCCTCTTGATGACCCGGCAAAGCTCTTGGGAGTGCTGGTGGCCTGGGTGAAGCACTGGCTGGACGGCAGAGCTCAAAGTGTTGCAGCGAACGGGGCCACGTCGGGCTGGCGAGCGGTCACCGTCGACGTTCCTCAGGGCTCCATCCCAGGGCCAGGGCTCTTCCGTATTTTGATCCATGGTCGGGGTGCAGGGGTTGGGTGTCCCATGAGCAAGCTTGCTGACGATCCCAAACTGGGTGGTGCTGTTGAGTGTCCTGAGGGACGAGAGGCCTTGCAGAGGGGCCTCGAGAGGTTGGAGCGTCGGGCACTCATGAGCAGCATGAAACCGAGGCAGCGCAAGGGCGGTTTTCTGCCCCGGGGAGGGAGTAACGCTGGGCACCAGTCTAAACGGGGAGAGGGGTGGCTGGAGAGCAGCCCTGCACAAAGGGATGCGCGGGTGCTGCTCGGCAGGAGTCAGTGTGGACAATGCCCTTCCGAACAGGCTTTAAATTTTGGTCAGCCCTGAAGGTTGGGTTCGGGCCTTTTTCTGTTCTTCTGCTTTCCTCCTCCTCTCAAGCAGAAGAACTCTCTGTGGCCCTGAGCGCTGGGGGCGGTGGCGGTGCAGCTGCTCCAGGGGACGGGAGTTTTGGGGCAAGGACGATGCTCGGGGACAGGCGGCGTGCGAAGCGAGACGCAGCGCGGCAGCAGGAGGTGCGCCGGGCCGCGCCGACGCCGGCTGTGCCCGGCGGGGTGCAGAGCGGCTCCCACCGCCCCAGCGGCGTCCCTGGCAGTGCCCAAAGGAAGGGGCTTCTCCGCGCCGAGCCCCGGCGCTGGGGGACTGCCCCTACGGGGACCTCACCCTGCACCGTCTGCCAGCCGGGCCCGGAGAGGTGAGGCCGCTTCCCGAAGGCGCCGTTGGCTGCGTTGGCCCCAGGTTGTGGAGCTCGGATGGGAAATGGGCGATAAAGAGAGGTGAGGTGTCCAGGCGCTTTCTGGCTGGTGCGGTGAGTTGTTTTCTATTTTTTTTTCTTTTGGCTGATCGTATCAGTTTTGCCCCCCCGCTTCCTGCTCTGACGGCTGCCCCAGGCGCAGCCAGAGAAGGCCGGGAGGGTCCCCGCCCGGCCCGCAGCTCCCTCCCTCGCCCTTCTTGGGGTGATTTGGGGTCATTTTTCTGTGGCAGGGAGGCAAAGCTGGGCTCCGGAGCTGAGCGCGGTGGCACCCAGGGAAGGGCGTGACTGTCTTGAGGCTTCAAAGGGCTTTGACCGAGCCCTGGCCCCGCTGGAGGGGCCGCTGGTCGTGCTCAAGACGAAGGCCTTGCAGCCCTTGCTGTCGTGCGTGTGCGTCCCACCGCCGGCCCCCCAGGTTTTCCTGGTTTCAGCCAGGGTCGAGTTAATTTTCTTCACAGAAGCTGATGCGAGGCTGTTTTGGATTTGGGATGAGGAAATGTTGATAACGTGCTGCTGTTTTGAGCTTGTTGCTAAGTAGTCAAGCACAGTCCAGCTCCTCGTGCTGGCCTGCCAGCCAGAAGGTGAGGGTGCAGGGGAAGCTGGGAGGGGACACAGCCAGGACAGCTGACCCAGGCTGGCCAAAGGGATATTCCCTACTGTACAACGTCATGCTCGGTCTATAAAGCTGGGACGAAGAAGAAGGAAGGGGTGGAGGGACGTTTGGAGTTACGGTGTCTGTCTTCGCAAGAAACCATTATGCGTGATGGAGCCCTGCTTCCCTGGACATGGCTGAAGCCCTGCCTGCCCATGGGAAGCAGTGAATGAGTTCCTTCTTTTGCTGTGCTTGTGTGCGCGGCTTTTGCTTTACCTATTAAACTGTCTTTACGTCAAACCATGAATTCCCTCACTTTTACTCTTCCGATTCTCTCCACCGTCCCACTGTGGGGGAGTGAGGGAGCGGCTGCGTGGTGCTTAGTTGCCGGCTGGGGTTAAACCACGACACAGGTCTGTCCTTGTCCCGGGGGCTCTGTGCTGCTTTCAGCGTGGGGCCGTGTGCGTGAGGCAGAGAAGCACCTGGGGGTGCTGGTTGACAGCCGGCTGAACATGAGCCAGCAGTGTGCCTAGGTGACCAAGGAGGCCAACAGCATCCTGGCCTGTATGAGCACTAGTGTGGCCAGCAGGAGTAGGGAAGTGATTGTGCCCCTGTACTCGGCACTGGTGAGGCCGCACCTCGAATACTGTGTTCAGTGTTGGGCCCCTCACTACAAGAAGGACGTTGAGATGCTGGAGCGTGTCCAGAGAAGGGCAACGGAGCTGGGGAGGGGTCTGGAGCACAAGTCTGATGAGGAGCAGCCGAGGGAACTGGGGGTGTTCAGTCTGGAGAAGAGGAGGCTGAGGGGAGACCTCATCGCTCTCTACAACTACCTGAGAGGGGGTTGTGGTGAGGTGGGTGTTGGTCCCTTCACCCACATAACTAGCTAGCGATGGGACAAGAGGAAATGGCCTCAAGTTGCACCAGGGGAGGTTCAGACTAGATATTAGGAAAAACTTCTTTCCTGAGAGAGTGGTCAAACATGGGAAGAGGCTGCCCATGGGGCTCGTGCAGTCACCATCACTGGACGTGTTCAAGAAGTGTGTAGACATGGCACTTTGCCACATGGTTTAGTGGGCATGGTGGTGTTGGGTTGATGGTTGGCCTTGATGGTCTTAAGGGTCTTTTCCAACATTAATGATTCTATGATTCAATGTTTCCCGGTGCCCCCCGCACTCCCTCACCCTCCCACACAGGCATGGAGCGGTTCAGGAGAAATGGCTTTTAATGGACAAAAACAAGAGAAGAGGACCCCCTGAATCTACTCTAACACCCCTCCGCCCCCCAAAGCACACCACCAACCCTCCGCCCACACCCCCACTCCGCCCACCTCCATCTCATCCCTGCCGTGGGTCTAATCCCCGCCCGCCACCCCCGTGCTGTCTGCCAGAGCCCTGCGCTTGCTGGGTGGCTCTGGCACGGTGCTCTCCCCGCTCCGCTTCTGGCCCCGCTGCTCTGCCATGGCAGGCTGCGACGGTGGCAGGTCGCTGCCCGCATCCCCCCACAGCTCCTGGGGCTCCATCCCGACGCTGTTGAGCGCTTCCAGGGTCAGGATGGCCTCGATGGTCTCATGGAAGCTGTCGTCGGGGCTGAGCAGCTCCTCGGGCAGCGAGGGCAAGGCGAAGTCGCAGAGTGGGCTGGCTGCACCGGTGCCCCCAGAGTCCCCAGGCGTGGGGACGCTGCCCGGATCACCCTGGCTGAGCCCCACCGTGTCCGAGGAGCAGCCAATGAGCCGTAGGGCCTCTTGGAGAAGCACGTCGTCGGACGCGTCAAGGTCAAGGGCCGGGTCCCCAAGGCCTTGGTTGTGGGGCTCAGCAGAGGGGCTGGGGGGGACGTCAACGCCTGGGGAGGTGGTGTTGCTGCCCAGGGGTGCCCCCGTGGGGGTGGCCATGCCAGAGGTCTTGACCTCTGCAGACCGACCGTCCACGGGCTGGTAGCCCGGGCTGGAAGGCGGCAGCTCCGGCGTGGCTGGGGCCACCGCTGTCCCCTCTGCACCAGTGCCATCCAGGTCCCCAGGCGTGGGAACACTGCTGGGCCCATCCAGGCTGCCCCCCACTGTGTCCGAGGAGCACCCAAAGAGCTCTAGGGCCTCTTTGAAAAGCATCTCCTCGGACACTCCAAGGTCGAGGGCTGGGTCCCCAAGGCCTTGGTTGTGGGGGGCAGCAGATGGGCTGGCGGGGACGTCAACGCCTGGGGAGGTGGTGTTGCTGCCCAGGGGTGCCCCCGTGGGGGTGGCCGTGCCAGAGGTCTTGATCTCTGCAGACCGACCGTCCTCGGGCTGGTAGCCCGGGCTGGACGGCGGCAGCTCCGGCGTGGCTGGGGCCACCGCTGTCACCTCTCTGCCAGTGCCATCCGGGTCCCCAGGCGTGGGAACACTGCTGGGCCCATCCAGGCTGCCCCCCACTGTGTCCGAGGAGCACCCAAAGAGCCGTAGGGCCTCTTTGAGAAGCATCTCCTCGGACACTTCAACTTCAAGGGCCGGGTCCCCAACGCCTTGGTTGTGGGGGGCAGCAGATGGGCTGGGGGGGACGCCACTGCCCGGGGGGATGATGTTGCTGCCTAGGAGTGCCCCTGCGATGGTGACCATGCCGGAGGTGTTGGTCTGTGCCGGCTGCTGCACCATGTGCTGGTTGCTGGGGACAAGCGTCAGCAGCACCGTGGGGGCTGGGGCCACCACTGTCCCCTCATGGGTGTAGGGGATGACCTGCTGCTGCACTTGGCCCTGGGGCATCCCTGGCGCTGCCCAGGCCAGGGGGGTCCCCCAGTCCCTGGGGCCCCGCAGGGCCACGCCCGGCAGAGAAGCGGCGCCGTGGCCAAGCATGGATGTGGCCGGCAGAGGCAGGATGGTGCTCGTCCACTCGATGTGGAAGGCCCGGGGGTCAAAGTAGCAGCCGCATGGAGCCATCTGCAGACCTGCGAGGGGGAGAGGGAGCCGTGCTGGGCCATGGGGACCCTCCCGGGGCACCCGCCGAGCCGGCCCCGATGGCCGACGTCCCCCGGCTCTGCGCCAGGCACGTGGGCAGGCTGTGGCCGGGCTGTTCCCCGTGGGGTGAGGTGCTGTGCTGGCGGGACGGGGTGGCACATTGCGGAGGAGACTCACTTCTAGGAGGGGAAAGGGGAGAGATGACCCCCGGTATTTGGGAAATTCTCTGGAGATGGGATTTACCGGGCAGGCATCAGCCAGGCGAGGGCAGGGGCGCCGGCCCGGGCTTGCTGAACCCCCGTGCCATACCTGTCGGGGGGACGGGGGTGCTGGGGGTGCTGAAGGTGCCGGGGTGCCAGAGCTGACGGGGTGCCATACCTGCTGGTGGGGCCTGGAGGACCTGTGGGGCCACCCCCACTGCGGGTGCCCAGGCTGTGCGCAAGGGCTGCTCCTGCCCGGGCAGTCGGCACAGGTTGGCTGAGCCTGAAAGAGAGACAGGAGTGATGGGCGGCGGTCGTCGCCGCTCTTGCCCCCAAGCGCGTCCCCGCGGCTGCATGGGTCGGGCTCGGTCCCTACCTTGGGGGTAGAAGGTGTTGGGGAGCACAACGGGCTGCAGGAGCTGGGGCGCCGGTGGGCCCCGGGGGCCACGAGGTGGGAGCTGCCTTGGTGGCAGCGCCATGGTCCCTTCTGGCTGTTGGCTGCTAAGGACTCTCTGGCGTCTCCCGGGAGGGAATGTGGGGGCTCCCCGTGTTCCGCCCCGCCCCAACAGCCTCCCCAGCCCCTCCTGGGGAGGGAAAGGGTTAAGGAGCCCTTAAGGGTGCCTTAAGGGTGCCCCCGGTCCCTACAGGCGTCTCTCGGCGGCTGTGGGTGTCTGTGCCTCTGGCTGGAAGCCTTGGCCCCTTCCCCGAGCTGAGCTATCCGCGGCGTTAGTGGCGCGTGGTGGAACGAGCCCCATGCCTGGAGTGCTGGCACGGAGGGTACGGGCTGTTCGGGTGGGCTGGGCAGGGCTGGCGAGGTGGAGGTGGCGCAGTAGATGTCGGCGATGCCGTGCTTGAGAGCCCCTGGGTGAGGCCTGGGGGGATGGAAACCAGAGCAGCTCTTGCACGGGGTGTCTGCTACCGGTGGCCCAGCCGGGGTGCCAGCACGGAGGAGTTCCTCTACAGGCAATTAGGAGAAACCTCTGGATGGGCAGCCCTGGTCCTTATGGCGGGTTTCAGCTTCCCCGCCATCAGCTGGGAATAGCGTATGGCTGTGACAAGCGGGTCTGGGACGTTCCTGAATTTAGTGGGAGAGAGCCTCTTGTCAGCAGTCTTCAGGGAGTCACGCAGGAAAGACGCCTTCCTGGACTTGCTCCTTGGGCATGGGGGAGGACTCGTGAGACATGGGGTGGTCTTGGCCACGGTGATCATGAAAGGCGCGAGTTTCAAAGTGTCCGTGTCAGGAGGAAAAAGGATGGCAGAGTTGCTCCCCTGCAGTTCAAGAGAGCACGCGTTGGCTCTTCAGGGAGGTACTTAGCAGAGTCCCCTGGGAATCTGCTGTCGAGGCGCAGGAGGTGGCGAGGGCGGGGCAGTCCTTAGGAAGCACCTTTGAGAAGCTCAGGAGCGGGCAATTGCCTGTGTTGGAAGCCAAGGGAGCAGAGCAGAAGAGCGGCTTGGCTGAACAGGGAGCTGCTGGCGGAGCTCCAGCGGAAAAAGCAATTGCACCATCTCTGGAATCAGGGTTAGGCTCCGCGGCAAGACGGCCGAGCCGTGGCTCATGTATGCGGGGAGAAGACACGCAAGGCCAAAGCTCAGGTAGAGTTGAAACCGGCCAGCGCCGTGTGTGAGAACGGGCAGGGGTTTTCAAGCACATTAGTAGCGAGAAGAGGTCTGAAGAAAACATTGGAGCGCTGCTTGATGACGGTGGCCACCTGACAGTGAGGGAGGAAGCAAAAGCGAGGGATTCAGTGCTTGGTTTGCCTCCCTCTTTAATCCTACTGGTAGACCTGGGGCTGGCCGGTCCCCTGAGCGGGAGGACCACGAGTGACTTTCCGTTTGTAGTCGCTGCTGAAAGCGTCAGGGAGCATGTGTATCAGCTGAACGTTTGCAAGTCCACGGGGCCTGGGTGGGATTGAGCCCTGAGTCACGGCTGAGGGAGCTGGTGGCTGTTATGGCAGCACCCCTCTTGATGACCCGGCAAAGCTCTTGGGAGTGCTGGTGGCCTGGGTGAAGCACTGGCTGGACGGCAGAGCTCAAAGTGTTGCAGCGAACGGGGCCACGTCGGGCTGGCGAGCGGTCACCGTCGACGTTCCTCAGGGCTCCATCCCAGGGCCAGGGCTCTTCCGTATTTTGATCCATGGTCGGGGTGCAGGGGTTGGGTGTCCCATGAGCAAGCTTGCTGACGATCCCAAACTGGGTGGTGCTGTTGAGTGTCCTGAGGGACGAGAGGCCTTGCAGAGGGGCCTCGAGAGGTTGGAGCGTCGGGCACTCATGAGCAGCATGAAACCGAGGCAGCGCAAGGGCGGTTTTCTGCCCCGGGGAGGGAGTAACGCTGGGCACCAGTCTAAACGGGGAGAGGGGTGGCTGGAGAGCAGCCCTGCACAAAGGGATGCGCGGGTGCTGCTCGGCAGGAGTCAGTGTGGACAATGCCCTTCCGAACAGGCTTTAAATTTTGGTCAGCCCTGAAGGTTGGGTTCGGGCCTTTTTCTGTTCTTCTGCTTTCCTCCTCCTCTCAAGCAGAAGAACTCTCTGTGGCCCTGAGCGCTGGGGGCGGTGGCGGTGCAGCTGCTCCAGGGGACGGGAGTTTTGGGGCAAGGACGATGCTCGGGGACAGGCGGCGTGCGAAGCGAGACGCAGCGCGGCAGCAGGAGGTGCGCCGGGCCGCGCCGACGCCGGCTGTGCCCGGCGGGGTGCAGAGCGGCTCCCACCGCCCCAGCGGCGTCCCTGGCAGTGCCCAAAGGAAGGGGCTTCTCCGCGCCGAGCCCCGGCGCTGGGGGACTGCCCCTACGGGGACCTCACCCTGCACCGTCTGCCAGCCGGGCCCGGAGAGGTGAGGCCGCTTCCCGAAGGCGCCGTTGGCTGCATTGGCCCCAGGTTGTGGAGCTCGGATGGGAAATGGGCGATAAAGAGAGGTGAGGTGTCCAGGCGCTTTCTGGCTGGTGCGGTGAGTTGTTTTCTATTTTTTTTTCTTTTGGCTGATCGTATCAGTTTTGCCCCCCCGCTTCCTGCTCTGACGGCTGCCCCAGGCGCAGCCAGAGAAGGCCGGGAGGGTCCCCGCCCGGCCCGCAGCTCCCTCCCTCGCCCTTCTTGGGGTGATTTGGGGTCATTTTTCTGTGGCAGGGAGGCAAAGCTGGGCTCCGGAGCTGAGCGCGGTGGCACCCAGGGAAGGGCGTGACTGTCTTGAGGCTTCAAAGGGCTTTGACCGAGCCCTGGCCCCGCTGGAGGGGCCGCTGGTCGTGCTCAAGACGAAGGCCTTGCAGCCCTTGCTGTCGTGCGTGTGCGTCCCACCGCCGGCCCCCCAGGTTTTCCTGGTTTCAGCCAGGGTCGAGTTAATTTTCTTCACAGAAGCTGATGCGAGGCTGTTTTGGATTTGGGATGAGGAAATGTTGATAACGTGCTGCTGTTTTGAGCTTGTTGCTAAGTAGTCAAGCACAGTCCAGCTCCTCGTGCTGGCCTGCCAGCCAGAAGGTGAGGGTGCAGGGGAAGCTGGGAGGGGACACAGCCAGGACAGCTGACCCAGGCTGGCCAAAGGGATATTCCCTACTGTACACCGTCATGCTCGGTCTATAAAGCTGGGACGAAGAAGAAGGAAGGGGTGGAGGGACGTTTGGAGTTACGGTGTCTGTCTTCGCAAGAAACCATTATGCGTGATGGAGCCCTGCTTCCCTGGACATGGCTGAAGCCCTGCCTGCCCATGGGAAGCAGTGAATGAGTTCCTTCTTTTGCTGTGCTTGTGTGCGCGGCTTTTGCTTTACCTATTAAACTGTCTTTACGTCAAACCATGAATTCCCTCACTTTTACTCTTCCGATTCTCTCCACCGTCCCACTGTGGGGGAGTGAGGGAGCGGCTGCGTGGTGCTTAGTTGCCGGCTGGGGTTAAACCACGACACAGGTCTGTCCTTGTCCCGGGGGCTCTGTGCTGCTTTCAGCGTGGGGCCGTGTGCGTGAGGCAGAGAAGCACCTGGGGGTGCTGGTTGACAGCCGGCTGAACATGAGCCAGCAGTGTGCCTAGGTGACCAAGGAGGCCAACAGCATCCTGGCCTGTATGAGCACTAGTGTGGCCAGCAGGAGTAGGGAAGTGATTGTGCCCCTGTACTCGGCACTGGTGAGGCCGCACCTCGAATACTGTGTTCAGTGTTGGGCCCCTCACTACAAGAAGGACGTTGAGATGCTGGAGCGTGTCCAGAGAAGGGCAACGGAGCTGGGGAGGGGTCTGGAGCACAAGTCTGATGAGGAGCGGCCGAGGGAACTGGGGGTGTTCAGTCTGGAGAAGAGGAGGCTGAGGGGAGACCTCATCGCTCTCTACAGCTACCTGAGAGGGGGTTGTGGTGAGGTGGGTGTTGGTCCCTTCACCCACATAACTAGCTAGCGATGGGACAAGAGGAAATGGCCTCAAGTTGCACCAGGGGAGGTTCAGACTAGATATTAGGAAAAACTTCTTTCCTGAGAGAGTGGTCAAACATGGGAAGAGGCTGCCCATGGGGCTCGTGCAGTCACCATCACTGGACGTGTTCAAGAAGTGTGTAGACATGGCACTTTGCCACATGGTTTAGTGGGCATGGTGGTGTTGGGTTGATGGTTGGCCTTGATGGTCTTAAGGGTCTTTTCCAACATTAATGATTCTATGATTCAATGTTTCCCGGTGCCCCCCGCACTCCCTCACCCTCCCACACAGGCATGGAGCGGTTCAGGAGAAATGGCTTTTAATGGACAAAAACAAGAGAAGAGGACCCCCTGAATCTACTCTAACACCCCTCCGCCCCCCAAAGCACACCACCAACCCTCCGCCCACACCCCCACTCGGCCCACCTCCATCTCATCCCTGCCGTGGGTCTAATCCCCGCCCGCCACCCCCGTGCTGTCTGCCAGAGCCCTGCGCTTGCTGGGTGGCTCTGGCACGGTGCTCTCCCCGCTCCGCTTCTGGCCCCGCTGCTCTGCCATGGCAGGCTGCGACGGTGGCAGGTCGCTGCCCGCATCCCCCCACAGCTCCTGGGGCTCCATCCCGACGCTGTTGAGTGCTTCCAGGGTCAGGATGGCCTCGATGGTCTCATGGAAGCTGTCGTCGGGGCTGAGCAGCTCCTCGGGCAGCGAGGGCAAGGCGAAGTCGCAGAGTGGGCTGGCTGCACCGGTGCCCCCAGAGTCCCCAGGCGTGGGGACGCTGCCCGGATCACCCTGGCTGAGCCCCACCGTGTCCGAGGAGCAGCCAATGAGCCGTAGGGCCTCTTGGAGAAGCACGTCGTCGGACGCGTCAAGGTCAAGGGCCGGGTCCCCAAGGCCTTGGTTGTGGGGCTCAGCAGAGGGGCTGGGGGGGACGTCAACGCCTGGGGAGGTGGTGTTGCTGCCCAGGGGTGCCCCCGTGGGGGTGGCCATGCCAGAGGTCTTGACCTCTGCAGACCGACCGTCCACGGGCTGGTAGCCCGGGCTGGAAGGCGGCAGCTCCGGCGTGGCTGGGGCCACCGCTGTCCCCTCTGCACCAGTGCCATCCAGGTCCCCAGGCGTGGGAACACTGCTGGGCCCATCCAGGCTGCCCCCCACTGTGTCCGAGGAGCACCCAAAGAGCTCTAGGGCCTCTTTGAAAAGCATCTCCTCGGACACTCCAAGGTCGAGGGCTGGGTCCCCAAGGCCTTGGTTGTGGGGGGCAGCAGATGGGCTGGCGGGGACGTCAACGCCTGGGGAGGTGGTGTTGCTGCCCAGGGGTGCCCCCGTGGGGGTGGCCGTGCCAGAGGTCTTGATCTCTGCAGACCGACCGTCCTCGGGCTGGTAGCCCGGGCTGGACGGCGGCAGCTCCGGCGTGGCTGGGGCCACCGCTGTCACCTCTCTGCCAGTGCCATCCGGGTCCCCAGGCGTGGGAACACTGCTGGGCCCATCCAGGCTGCCCCCCACTGTGTCCGAGGAGCACCCAAAGAGCCGTAGGGCCTCTTTGAGAAGCATCTCCTCGGACACTTCAACTTCAAGGGCCGGGTCCCCAACGCCTTGGTTGTGGGGGGCAGCAGATGGGCTGGGGGGGACGCCACTGCCCGGGGGGATGATGTTGCTGCCTAGGAGTGCCCCTGCGATGGTGACCATGCCGGAGGTGTTGGTCTGTGCCGGCTGCTGCACCATGTGCTGGTTGCTGGGGACAAGCGTCAGCAGCACCGTGGGGGCTGGGGCCACCACTGTCCCCTCATGGGTGTAGGGGATGACCTGCTGCTGCACTTGGCCCTGGGGCATCCCTGGCGCTGCCCAGGCCAGGGGGGTCCCCCAGTCCCTGGGGCCCCGCAGGGCCGCGCCCGGCAGAGAAGCGGCGCCGTGGCCAAGCGTGGATGTGGCCGGCAGAGGCAGGATGGTGCTCGTCCACTCGATGTGGAAGGCCCGGGGGTCAAAGTAGCAGCCGCATGGAGCCATCTGCAGACCTGCGAGGGGGAGAGGGAGCCGTGCTGGGCCATGGGGACCCTCCCGGGGCACCCGCCGAGCCGGCCCCGATGGCCGACGTCCCCCGGCTCTGCGCCAGGCACGTGGGCAGGCTGTGGCCGGGCTGTTCCCCGTGGGGTGAGGTGCTGTGCTGGCGGGACGGGGTGGCACATTGCGGAGGAGACTCACTTCTAGGAGGGGAAAGGGGAGAGATGACCCCCGGTATTTGGGAAATTCTCTGGAGATGGGATTTACCGGGCAGGCATCAGCCAGGCGAGGGCAGGGGCGCTGGCCCGGGCTTGCTGAACCCCCGTGCCATACCTGTCGGGGGGACGGGGGTGCTGGGGGTGCTGAAGGTGCCGGGGTGCCAGAGCTGACGGGGTGCCATACCTGCTGGTGGGGCCTGGAGGACCTGTGGGGCCACCCCCACTGCGGGTGCCCAGGCTGTGCGCAAGGGCTGCTCCTGCCCGGGCAGTCGGCACAGGTTGGCTGAGCCTGAAAGAGAGACAGGAGTGATGGGCGGCGGTCGTCGCCGCTCTTGCCCCCAAGCGCGTCCCCGCGGCTGCATGGGTCGGGCTCGGTCCCTACCTTGGGGGTAGAAGGTGTTGGGGAGCACAACGGGCTGCAGGAGCTGGGGCGCCGGTGGGCCCCGGGGGCCACGAGGTGGGAGCTGCCTTGGTGGCAGCGCCATGGTCCCTTCTGGCTGTTGGCTGCTAAGGACTCTCTGGCGTCTCCCGGGAGGGAATGTGGGGGCTCCCCGTGTTCCGCCCCGCCCCAACAGCCTCCCCAGCCCCTCCTGGGGAGGGAAAGGGTTAAGGAGCCCTTAAGGGTGCCTTAAGGGTGCCCCCGGTCCCTACAGGCGTCTCTCGGCGGCTGTGGGTGTCTGTGCCTCTGGCTGGAAGCCTTGGCCCCTTCCCCGAGCTGAGCTATCCGCGGCGTTAGTGGCGCGTGGTGGAACGAGCCCCATGCCTGGAGTGCTGGCACGGAGGGTACGGGCTGTTCGGGTGGGCTGGGCAGGGCTGGCGAGGTGGAGGTGGCGCAGTAGATGTCGGCGATGCCGTGCTTGAGAGCCCCTGGGTGAGGCCTGGGGGGATGGAAACCAGAGCAGCTCTTGCACGGGGTGTCTGCTACCGGTGGCCCAGCCGGGGTGCCAGCACGGAGGAGTTCCTCTACAGGCAATTAGGAGAAACCTCTGGATGGGCAGCCCTGGTCCTTATGGCGGGTTTCAGCTTCCCCGCCATCAGCTGGGAATAGCGTATGGCTGTGACAAGCGGGTCTGGGACGTTCCTGAATTTAGTGGGAGAGAGCCTCTTGTCAGCAGTCTTCAGGGAGCCACGCAGGAAAGACGCCTTCCTGGACTTGCTCCTTGGGCATCGGGTGGTGTTGGCCACGGTGATCATGAAAGGCGCGAGTTTCAAAGTGTCCGTGTCAGGAGGAAAAAGGATGGCAGAGTTGCTCCCCTGCAGTTCAAGAGAGCACGCGTTGGCTCTTCAGGGAGGTACTTAGCAGAGTCCCCTGGGAATCTGCTGTCGAGGCGCAGGAGGTGGCGAGGGCGGGGCAGTCCTTAGGAAGCACCTTTGAGAAGCTCAGGAGCGGGCAATTGCCTGTGTTGGAAGCCAAGGGAGCAGAGCAGAAGAGCGGCTTGGCTGAACAGGGAGCTGCTGGCGGAGCTCCAGCGGAAAAAGCAATTGCACCATCTCTGGAATCAGGGTTAGGCTCTGCGGCAAGACGGCCGAGCCGTGGCTCATGTATGCGGGGAGAAGACACGCAAGGCCAAAGCTCAGGTAGAGTTGAAACCGGCCAGCGCCGTGTGTGAGAATGGGCAGGGGTTTTCAAGCACATTAGTAGCGAGAGGAGGTCTGAAGAAAACATTGGAGCGCTGCTTGATGACGGTGGCCACCTGACAGTGAGGGAGGAAGCAAAAGCGAGGGATTCAGTGCTTGGTTTGCCTCCCTCTTTAATCCTACTGGTAGACCTGGGGCTGGCCGGTCCCCTGAGCGGGAGGACCACGAGTGACTTTCCG